>NC_090324.1:38046769-38387728 GCF_040869045.1 Eurosta solidaginis | reverse complement strand
CTGCCTTGGGTGGTGCCACTTCCCTAGATGTTCTGGTCTCCGCGACGGCAACCCCCCGACGGGTTTCATCGTGCCATGCTGCCAGGTCGCAAACCCAAATCATCCGGGTACCCCAATGCTTGCCCAAGGACGCCCAGTCCTAGGGCCACAACAGCAATTGCGTCCTGGCCTTCCCCAACCCAGGCGTAGTCACCCGTCACTTACCCCCAGAGT
Source organism: Eurosta solidaginis (assembly GCF_040869045.1). NCBI lineage: Eukaryota > Metazoa > Arthropoda > Insecta > Diptera > Tephritidae > Eurosta > Eurosta solidaginis. The sequence goes on along the minus strand of NC_090324.1, from coordinate 38,387,515 downwards.
GACGATGTCTCCCCTTATGCACTTCAGAATTCTGCAGTTAAACTGTAATGGACTAACTGGGAAGATTACGGAGATAGTCGATTTCATGAAGCGGCACAACATCCGCATTGCTGCGAGTCAAGAGACTAAACTCACAGCAAGATCTGCATTGCACCTGCTCTGGGTATAACGTCCACAGGAAAGACCGCGAGAGCGGAAATGGAGGCGGTCTCGCGTTTATCATACACCACTCTGTGCAATATTATATATTTGATCCTGGCATCGACCGCAGGGACAATGTCTTAGAACGTCAAGGCCTATCTGTCCGGTCAGGCGATGCAAGCCTAGAAGTCATCAACATCTACATCCCTCCTGCCACCTGTTGCCCCAGTGGACACCGCCCTAATATCAGGGCCTTACTCACTGGCAACAATCGCATTATCTTAGGCGATTTCAATGCCCATCATGATCTATGGCATTCACACTTGCGGGCGGACAGTAGGGGTGAGATGTTGGCGGATCAAATAGAAGAAACGACGTTCTGCACAATAAACGGAGACGTCCCCACACGTATGGTAGGAAGCTGTCACAGCTCGCCAGATATCTCAATCGTGAGCGCAGAACTCGTAAACTGCGTCAACTGGCAGCCGATGGTAACATTGGCATCCGACCACCTGCCCATACTTATTTCGCTTGAGCGTAACGTCGACTTCATCGTCACTGAAAAACGCACTTTCATAAACTTCAAAAAAGGAAAGTGGGAAGAATATAAATCCTTTACAGACAGCCGCCTAGCTGCCCTCCCTATCCCGACTGATGCCCGCCACGGGGAGCGTGCCTTCCGTAAGGTCATTAAATCCGCCTCAGCACATTTAATTCCCGCCGGGAGAATCCCCGAAATCCGGCCCCACTTCCCGGCGGAGGCCGCAAAATTAGCGAGAGAACGTGACCTTATAAGACAGCTTGAGGGATATAAACCAACGCATCAGATTGCTTGTAGATGAACACAAGCGGGCGAAATGGGAGGAGCACCTACGAGGTTGTAACCTCTCTACCGGTGTGGGTAAGCTTTGGTCCACCGTAAAGTCCCTATCGAATCCGACTAAGCACAAAGACAAAGTTTCCATCGCCTTTGGCGACAAAGTGCTGTCGGACGCGAAAAAATGCGCGAGCGCTTTCTGCCGACAATATATAATGCATCCTACGATCTACAAAGATAGACGGAGAGCCAATAGACGCGCACATAACCACAAATTCAGCGCGTCACCAATCACCATCGCCGCTAAAGAGGTTGAGGACGCCATTGGTCGTGCTAAACCATCCAAAGCAGTGGGCCCACACGGCATAGCCATGCCGATGCTTAAAAACCTAGGGAAAGAGGGGTTCAAATATTTAGCGCATGTCTGTCTGATGTTTTTATTCCCAGCTGTACTTGTACACAGGGTATTATAACTTTGATTGGATAACGGTTGGTTGTACAGGTATAAAGGAATCTAGATGGATATTTTCCTCTTGTAAGTGTTAAAAATCGTTAAAAATGCGAGGTAGAGACTCAATAAGCGAATTTGTGTTCTAGTAATCACAAATAAAGTGAACAAAACTCCAAAATTAACTATTTTATATTGAAAATAAATTTTTTCACATTTATACAAACTATAAACATAGATCATATACACGGATAAATAAACGGCAATAATGGGTGTGTGTGCAAAATGCAATTCCACCATAAGAGGGGAAAGTGGAATAGCATGTGAAGGAGTGTGGGGGAAAGTGTACCATGAGAGCCTACAATGCTCAGGAGTAGATAAATATATAGCAAAAATTATTGGTGAAAAAAACAACGTGATACGATTTATGTGTGACGAATGTATAACATACATACAAAACGTCGACCTGGTGCTACAAGATATGCAGATGAGTGTAAAAAAAAAATAACTATATTAAATGAATACAAGAGCGAATTCGAAGAAACTATGAAAAAAAGTCAAAATGAGATAAAGTCATTATTGGAAGCAGTTCGAACGCGGTATACACAGCGTGTTGCAATGATGGAAAAATCTCAGAAATTATTTGAAAAAAAAAATTGGAGAAGTAAAAAACTTATATGAAATGGTTGAAGAAGTAAAAAACAAAACTGAAACAATCGGCAAAGGCAACGAAAAGGTGCATAGTGAAATTAAAAAGCTGAACAACAACACTAATGAAATACAAATGTCATATGCAGAAACTATTAAAAACAATATAAAGAAAAAGGCATTGCCAGAGTTAAAAAACGATGTTGCAATAATTGTGAAACCCAAAGTGACCTGAACAGCAAAGTTGATCCCAAAGATTTGAATATTTCGAAAATTGTATCAAAAAATAATGGTGTAATGGTGATTCATAGTCAAAATAATGATGAACGCAAAAAAATCAAAGATGCCATTGAAAAAAACATTGGCAAGGAATATGAAATAAAAAGTGCCAAATTCAATTCGCCCAAGCTTTTTAATTACAGGAATGAATTTTAAATACGAAAACAGCGATTTAATAGAATCAATAAAGAAGCAAAATATTAACCTGATCCAAGGCTCATTAAAAGTATTGAAGCAGTTTGAAAGAAATCGAGGCAACATAAAGGTGTATAATGCAATCATCGAAATAGATAAAGAGGATTTTACAAAGGTTCTTGCCGCAGAGCGAATAAATATCGGGTGGGATAGATGTAAAGTCTTCGATGCTATTAATGTACTAATGTGCTACAAATGCAAAGGATTTAATCATAAATCAGCCGACTGTAAAAACGAAGAAGCTTGGCACAAATGCCACGGAAAACACAACGATAAAACATGTGAAGAAAATCCAATTAACAAGTGTCTAAATTGCATAAAAGCGAACACAAACTTAAACCTAGCTTTAGACATAAATCATGATACATTTGACAGGAACTGTCACTACTACAATAATAAACTAGAGATAAAAAAACAAAAATTAGGATATTAGCAACTAAATGAAGATGCAGAAAGCTCACAAAAAATATATAATGACAAATTCAAGAAACCCAAAAATAAACTAAAATGTATATATCTTAACACAAATAGTATCACAGCTAACAAAAATGAAGTTGAAATAATGATCGAGGAAGAAAATCCAGATATTGTACTTTGTGCAGAAACACATACTACGGAGGATGTATATGACTCGGAACTGGAGATTGCTGGGTTCAATCATATTAGATGCGACTCGCTTAGTCGTCACACCGGTGGTGTCTTAACCTATATTCATAAGAAAATTGATTTCAAAGTTATATTCAATAGGAGCATAGGTAATAATATATGGTGTATTGTGTTTGAAACAATACGATGTATAACTAAGTGGAGGGTTTGTGCGTTATATCACTCACCAAACACCAGTGATGCCGAATTCATAAGACATATTAATGAGGTGATGGAAGATTGCTTTTCTGAAAGCGGCAACAATATCGTTATTGGCGACTTTAATATAAATGTCAATACACACACAACATACTCGATACAGCTAATTAGGACATTCGAATCACTAGCAATGTATCAATTAATTAATTTTAATACAAGAATAACGGAAACAACGCAAACGAGAATAGATCTACTCTTTAGTAACAAAACTGAAGTTGAAGTATCGAATTTGGATTCGCATAAAATATCGGATCATGAAGCTATTTCATTCAAACTACCAATTCAAAAGAAGTACCAAATGAGAATCTTTGAAAACCGCGTGTGTTGGAATAACTATGCAAAAGACCACTTAGTAAATCTCCTTAGAACTTACAACTTAACTGAACTAAACAACTGCGAAGTTAGCCTAAAGGTCCAAAGAATAAACAACATCCTTAATGACGTAATGGCCACTTTAACATATAAAAAGCAAGTTCAAGTTAAATTGATTAATAAATGGTACGACCATGAACTAACAGAGTTGAATAAGCTGAAGTATGAACAATTTAAAATAGCAGAGAGAACCAATATTTGGGATAACTATATTACAATAAAACGATATTACAAAAAAGCAGTTAAAATAAAAAAGAAAACATTTATGGAAAACAAAATATCAAGAAATACTAATAACCAAAAGTTAATGTGGAAATGTCTAAAAGACGCCATAAATTTGAGTAGTGAGGTAGCACAAATTCAAAAAATTTCTATAAATGGTGCTCTTATTGAAGATGATTATGAAATAGCAACTGAATTAAACCCTTACTTTAATGAGAGCATAATCGGAATCAGAGATAGCATTGAAATCTTCGAAGCAGGTGGAAATCAAATGGAGATAAGCAGAAGCGTGTTTAAATTGAAGGAAATAGATGTTGAAGAAATTATGAGAGTTACAACGAAATTAAAAAACAAGTACGGAGGAAAAAAATTAGTAACGGAAGGTGTATTAAAAGACAGCATAGAGTACTTAGGATATACCTACACATGTGTAATTAATGAAAGTTTCCAATTTGGTGTATTTCCAGACTGCTGGAAGACCTCAGTAATTGTACCTGTGGAAAAAGTAAAGGGAACAATTAAACCAGAGGAGATACGACCCATAAATACCTTACCTAGCGATGAGAAAATAATAGAAACTGTAGTTAAGAACCAATTGCTGGATTACTTAAATAAATACGAAATTATTATAAAGGAGCAGTCGGGGTTTAGATCAAAACACTCGTGTGAAACTGCACTTAACCTGGTAATTGCAGAATGGAAAGAAAGTAGAACGAAGAAACAATTTACAATTTCAGTTTTCCTCGACCTAAAAAGAGCTTTCGAAACAGTAGACAGAGATATTCTTATAAGAAAACTGTATAAAATTGGCATTAGAAACATAGCGCCAAAAGTTACCTTAGTGGAAGAAAGCAGAAAACTGTAATAAGAAATAAGATTTCCCCCGAAGTGGACATTGAAATAGGATTGCCACAGGGATCGGTGCTTGCAGCAATTCTTTTTATAATTTACATAAATGATATTAAAAACTGTATCAAATACTGCAAAATAAGATTATTCGCTGATGATGCACTTTTGACTATAAGCGGTAACACAATTGATGTGGCAGCCTCAAAAATACAATCGGACCTACAGGCAATATATAAGTGGTTGTGCCAAAATATGCTTAAAATAAACATAGAAAAGACAAAATGGATGATAATGGGGTCTAGAGTGACTCAAGATGATGTATCGCTAAAAATAGCAAATACCCCTATAGAAAGAGTAACCCGAATAAAATACCTGGGAATAATTATAGATGACAAATTAAAATTTGAGAGGTGTCAAACGACGCGTCTTGACAACAGTATTAATAATCCGAAGGCGGAAAATAAAAATCATAACTCGTTCAATAGATATTAACGAAAAACCGAAAAAAGTCCCGAGGGTACCTCCGAAACCGGGGGTGGGATCCATAGTATTTTTGCTCAGACCACCTTTCTGAGTGGGCGGCCTTAGGCCGCGCTTATAAATAATAACCCTGGGCTACGCCATGCCAAGTCCGGGTATGTGGTATAACCGTGGCTACCGCCACGGTGATGCACCATTTTTTTTTTTGGGTACAACCACAACAACAACCACATGAAAATCGCCAACTTCGGTAGTAGTGCAGTTTACGGTACCCACCGTAAAGTTGGGTCAAAATTTTCGAGTGAGGTATCAAAAGACGCGTATTCACGTCTAGATCAAGAATCCGAAAGCGGAATTTAACTTTTTTTACCCGGTCAAAAGATATTAACAAAAACCGAAAAAGACCCGCGGGTCCCTCCGAAACCGGGGGTGGTATCTATAGTATTTTTGCTCAGAACACCTTTCTGAGTGGGCGGCCTTCGGCCGCGATTATAAAAAATAACCCTGGGCTACGCCATGCCAAGTCCGGGTGTGTGGTATAACCGTGGCTACCGCCACGGTGATGCACAATTTTTGGTAATAATAGATATTAACGAAAAACCGAAAAAAGACCCGAGGGTACCTCCGAAACCGGGGGTGGGATCCATAGTATTTTTGCTCAGAACACCTTTCTGAGTGGGCGGCCTTCGGCCGCGCTTATAAAAAATTACCCTGGGCTACGCCATGCCAAGTCCGGGTGTGTGGTATAACCGTGGCTACCGCCACGGTGATGCAAAATTTTTTTTGTGGGTACACCACAACAACCACATGAAAATCGCCAACTTCGGTAGTAGGGCAGTTTACGGTACCCACCGTAAAGTTGGGCCAAAATTTTCGAGTGAGGTATCACGTCTAGATCAAGAATCCGAAAGCTGAAGTAAACTTTTTTTAACCGGTCAAAAGATATTAACAAAACCCGAAAAAAGACCCGCGGGTCCCTCCGAAACCGGGGGTGATATCCATAGTATTTGTGCTCAGAACACCTTTCTGAGTGGGCGGCCTTCGGCGGCGCTTATAACAAATAACCCTGGGCTACGCCATGCCAAGTCCGGGTGTGTGGTATAACCGTGGCTACCGCCACGGTGATGCTCAATTTTTTTTGTGGGTATGAACACAACAACAACCACACGGAAATCGCCAAATTCAACTGCAAATATCTCCGGACAGAGATAAAATTTTACTTTTCCGCCTTCGGATTATTTTTCTCGAGATTAATACGCGTCTTTTGACACCTCACTCTATATTTTTGGTAGCGTATTAGCAGTCGATCCCTCAACTAGACTATTACCGTTCTCGAGATTAATACGCGTCTTTTGATATCTCACTCGAAAATCTTGGCCCAACTTTACGGTGGGTACCGTAAACTGCACTACTACCTTGTTCTCGAGATTAATACGCGTCTTTTGACGCCTCTCTCGATATTTATTGACGCGTATTAGCGGTGTCATGGTGTCGTAAAGAATTACCCACATTTTAAATAAAGGGCAGGCCAAAAAAATAATGGTGTACTTGCATTTCTTCTTTTATCAAAAATGAACTTGCGGAAATTAAAACTCATATGTACATACCTTCTTCAAATTTGTTTGATATATAAATGGCGTGATTCACCAAACATTAAAGATCTTTCCGTTTGAATATGGTTTTAGACTTTTACAATTATAGGTAATACATGCAAAATAAAATAAGAAACTTTCTATAGGTTTTTGTTTATTATATGTTATAGGTTTCGAAGTTTCTGAATATGCTTCACTTTAAACCCTAAACAGGCATAGTTCAAATTAAAGTTTACACAGTCAGAAAATATCGCTTGATAGTAATTGCAGGGACGTATCTGTTGTAAGTATTATTGACGGACTATTTAGTAAAACATTCTTGGATTGACGTTCGGCGCTTTTATGGAACAATATTTTACTTCCTTTATATTAGTTTAATCGTTTGTTCTCCCGCCGCGTACGGACGTGTTTTTAATCGCTCTCATATTTTCACATATTCTTATATTTTCTTTCGTATCAAATTGTCAAATGGATGAATTTTGTAGAAACCCTACAAGACAGGTACCCGTTACCTAATCGATTACTTAATCGTTACCAATAACTTGATCATTGTTTACTATATAGTTTGGCAGCTTCATTCGAAGTTATGTTGCGAATAGAGTGGAAGGCACTCGCAGGCCGTGAAAATAGGCACTCGAATGGAGTGGAATGAAGAACAGTACGAAGACCAGAGTTGCATTGGATCAATCGTTGCATCAATATTAAAGATAAATTTAGAAAAAAATAATAAAATACTTGAGTATAAGCAAACATTTTCTTTCAATTACTGCAATTAAGGTGTCCTAGATGCTATATATTCCAAAATTATAACATTTTATGTCTGTTTAAAAATTTAACTTAAATTTCCCTAAGATTTCCGTAATATGGCCATTAGTGATGTTTGTGTATGTGTGCAAATTTTGAGCGATCAGCTGTTAGTTGCGCTACTTGGTAAAGTTTACAATGAACTTGGTCACCAATTATCGTCTTAATGACTTTTACATTGCTGTCGTGAAAAAGGTAACGCATGCGCTCTCTCAAAATAGTGTACGTGTGACTCGCTTTTTCGCTCTTACCTATTGTGTTTTCTACATTCCTTCTCGCTCGATGTTATTTACATTTTTAAGTTACTTCATTAGGTATGTTTTCGTTATCGCTAACCAAAACATATGCAACAACAACACGGGTAACTGGCCTATCGGTTACCCGTACCGGTTACCTTCTGTCAATTCGCTTTTTATATGAATGAAACGCGTCCCTTTTGTTTAAATAATATTTAATTATGAATAAATTATGTATGCAATGGTTTTTACAAATAATTTCCTTAATTTTCTAGTAAACCTTACATATGTGCATATTTATATGTTCAAACTACATATGTAAAGACATAAACTCATTCGTAGTCGTGCCCTTTCTGAAACCATTTCGAAGCTCACACTGATGGTGCTCAATTTTTCCTGCGCGGGTGGTGTTGTTAGTATCAGTTTGCATAGATATGAGTGTTGTAGATATAATACCGGAATATATGCAGCCCCATTTCGTGCTATCAAAGTCGATTTGCAGGTGATGTTGAGCCTTTGAACTTGACCCTTTCCCATAATATGCGTGGTAGGGCCTTATATGTGATACTAAAAGGCCGAGGGACAGTTGTCGCAGTTTTCTTGTAGTTTGAGCAAATGTACGTTCTTCTTACAGCCACAGCTGGAATATTGCTATGCCCACATCGTCAAATCGAATTACCTAGAATGAAAAAGAAACGAATATCAGTAAGGATAGATAATAAGTTTTTAATATAACCGGAAGTGCTTAATAAATACAAGATACTCAAGGGGATTTCAGATAACCAGAATCACGACCTGTAAAGTAAATTCAAGTGAACCTCCACCATGCCAAGGCATCTTCCGGTAGCGGGGGTACCCGAAGATTATAACAAGAGATAATTGATAGATGTTGGGGTAATAGATAGTTAATTAGGCGTGCTACCATCAGAAAAACGAATAAATGCAGATGACTGTTTAATCCATTATGCGAAGTTCTTTGAATGGATGTGCAAATTGAAACGGGCAAAGTACTGCTAAAACTGCTTTCCCCGAGTAACCCGGGAACGAATTGATATGACTACGTCTATTCTTCTTTAGCAGCAGTGCCGAGCACCAATTCCCTTTTGGACAGGAAAGTACACGTTTGGTTGTCTCTAAGTTTATCATATGCCAGTACAGAACTAATGTAACCAACTCGTGGGTTTGCTTTCTGGATAGTGACTGACCATTTATTAATTCTCTTCGTACATTATTCTTATTACTAATTACATTTTGACTTCTATTCTTAAAGGGTTGCATTTTGTTACGTTCGTATACGCACATTGTTATACCCTATATATGACACTTCTCCCCCTCCTTAATCCTTCACTTATTTATTAATTCATATGGCATTAGTGCAAGGATTAAGCTTCCTTGCTTATAAATCTAAGTACGTTTACATTGATATGGAAAATAGAACAAATGAAATTCATGACTATTTATATTTTACATTTGAAATTATGATTGTCGGAAACGTAGTGGTATGTTCCGTGTTCGTTTTGATTGTCGACGTAAATTGTCACCTTCAATGTTAACTGGGGTCTCTACTGCCTCTCTTATTTCGACTCCTTTATTGGCTTCCCCTTCCGGGTTTGACGCTCCTTGCGTTGTCGGCTTTGGTGGCGACGACTCATTTATCAATAAAGGCTGTGATTCCTGAATCTGGCTCGAACCTAGAATGAAACTTTTATCTTGGTTAGGATTAGGATATACAAACCGATATGTTGTAGGTTTCGAAGCAGATGTTTGGGCGTCCTCTACTTCCAAGCTCGTCTTACTGCCGATTTTCCTTAACTGATCAACGTGTCTCTTCCAAATACGACCATCGTCTAATCGAATACTGAAATGTAACTCTCCTAACACCTCAATAACCGTTCCAAAACGCCATTTTTCCTTTGCCAGGTACTCGCGTGCCGCCACTCTCTCTCCGATCGAAAATTTTGATTCTACAATTTTACGTTCGCTCGGCTTTTCTGCGTTTTGTGGTAGTAGTAAATCTATGCGCGATTTTATTTGTCGACCCAACATAAGCATAGATGGTGACTTCTGGGTAGCTGGATGAATTGCCCTTCTATATGCGAGTAGGATCTTTGTCAATTCGCAATTCATGTCTACCGCTTTGCATTTCGAGGCTCTAAGTTTATTTTTTATCGTTTGGACAAACCTTTCCGCCTGGCCGTTGGTTGCGGGATGGTATGGAGCTCCCATCTTGTGGATAATCCCATTCAATTTCAAAAAATTTTGGAATTCACTGGAAACGAATTGCGTTCCGTGATCGCTAACAAACACGTCGGGGATTCCAAACGTGGAAAATATTTCTCGGCATTTCTGAATCATGATACTCGTTGTCATGTTCGGTACAATATGTACTTCAGGCCATTTACTGAAAGCGTCGATTAAAATGAAAAGGTATTTACCCATGAATGGTCCTGCAAAGTCGGCGTGCACTCTTTCAAACGGTTTCTTTGAGATCACCCAGCTGTGAACCGGCTTTACTGGCTTTGCGTTTGGCCTAGAAAGTTGGCACTCTGAACAATTCGAGAATAGGTCCTCAATGTCTTTGTCCATCCTGTTCCACCAGCAGTATGCTCTTGCCAGGCTCTTCATCCTACTAATTCCAAAATGCGCACAATGTAACTCGTCGAGAATTTTGTTTCGTAAGGGTGCTGGTATATACACTCGTAAACCTCGCATTAAGCAACCGTGTTGTAGACTGAATTCTGTTTGAGTGATTCCAAAACGATGTTTTGGGTCCGCATCTCTTCCCAATTTCAAACATTGTAGCAGAATCTTTACTTCGTCATCCTCTTCAGTTTTTTTTCTTAACTCGTTGGCTGTAACCGGTAGATTATCTATCATCTCCTGCTCGATCATGTCTACCTCTTCTATCTTTCCATTAATCTCCGAAATCGGTAATCGCGACATTGCATCCGCATTAGCATTATCCTTGGATCGTTGTAATCGAATTTCAAAATCGAAATGTGCCAGAAATATTGCGTAGTGCTGCATTCTTGTGGCTGACAACAGGGGCAAGCCCTTATGCGGTGAAAATATTTGTGAAATCGGTTTATTGTCCGTTACTAGTATAAAACGTTTACCATACAAGTACTGGTAAAATTTGCGAACACCGAAAATAATAGCATATGCTTCCTTATCAATTTGACTACACTTTTGCTGCGTTTTGTCAAGGGTCTGCGATGCAAATTGCAAAGGTTTCTCCGAACCGTCCTCATAGACGTGGCTGAGGACCGCACCTACTCCAACGGGACTGGCATCTACAGCCAATACCACCGGCAGCTTTGGATCATAGTGTGTTAAAAATAAACTGGACTGCATTTGCTCTTTCACTTCAGCGAATGCTTTTTCGCAGTTTTTGTCGAATACAAATTTTACATCATTTTGTAGCAGCTTATTTAGCGGATAGATGATGTTGCTCAAGTTTTTTACAAAACGGCCATAGTAATTAATTAGGCCCAAGAACGCCCGTACTTCATCTTTGTTTGTAGGCTTTTTCATTTTTTGTATAGCATCCACTTTGCTTTTGACCCTATGTATACCACATTCATCAATCACATATCCGCAATATTCTATACGGTCTTTCATAAATTCACACTTTTGTATATTCACACGCATATTGTGATTGTGCAGTCGTTGAAAAACTGTGTCTTGCCGAAAGATATGTTCTTCATCGTTGGCTGCTGTGATCTTAATGTCATCAAGAAATACCGACACTCCGGGAATATCTCCCACCAACTGTTCCATTAACCGGTGCCACTTAGCGGGTGCGCTGGCAATGCCAAACATGAGTCTCGTGGGTTGATATAAACCTTTGTGAGTGCTCAGCGTCATAAATTTTTGATCATCCGGGTGCACCTCTAATTGTAGATATGCACTCGACAGATCGATCTTGGAAAACTTCTTTCCACCTGACATTTTGGAAAATAGCTCATCGATTGTGGGCAATGGGTGCTGGTCCACTACCAAAGCTGCATTAAGGGTAACCTTGTAATCCCCGCAAATCCGTACGCCACCCTGTTTCTTGGGTATTACAACTAAAAGTGTTGCCCATTCACTCTGTTCAACTTTCACAAGAAGCCCCTCTTCCACTTGCCTGTCTATTTCCTTTTCCACCACATCGTACAGTGGAAAAGCCACCCTTCGCGCTCTTACAATCTTCGGTGTAGCATTCGGCTTTAAGTACAATCTGGCTTGCATGTCTGTTATTTTACCTACTGTAGGAGAAAAAACTTCGGGATATTTGCCCTGTCGTATATTGTTTACGCTTTTTTCGTTAACTTGCAGTAACTCTTCCACAGTTTTTTCCACTGCTGTGTCTATTTGATTTATTTTCTTTTTCTTTTCTTGAAAACACACTTTTCGTAAGTGCCCTCGTTTCTTACAGAAATGACATTTTGCGTCTTTGTATGTGCACTCTTTCGCTGTGTGCGCAGTGTTGCCACAGCGGAAACATTGGTGCTTTTCTTCTTTACCATCATTTGATGACTTTTTTATGTTACCTTTTGTTTTACCTTTGTATCCGCTTTTTCTTTCAACCATTTTATTTACCCCTTCTTTTGCACCTTCTTTAATCTGCAGTTCTGCACCTCCCTTTTCTGCCGTTTCGACTGCCATTGCTAAATTAATGGCTTGATCTAGCGTGAAGGTTTTTTCTTCTAAAAGTCGACTTTGAATTCGTTGATTTGTTAGACCAAACACAAATTGATTCCTCAATGCAGTATCTAAATATGCACTAAAATTGCAACCTACTGCCAATCGTCGAAGTGCCGTGATGAATTCTGTGCACGACTCACCGCCATTTTGTTTCCTGGAATTAAACCTGTAGTTTTCCAATATCTCGTTAGGCTTAGGGTCGAAATGGTTTTTTAGCATTGATACCAATTCACCGTACAGAGGATATTGTACGTATTTTCTCCAATGTAATACAAAAGGAGATTACGCCGGACTTCGGCGGAGTCACTTATTCCATGAATTGCCATTGCAGTCTCTAATCGCTTTACCCAACGCGAAAATGTAGTAATTTTTGCGTCGAAGGCTTTGAAGTTAAAAATATTTGTTCTCGCATTAGTGTTATTGACCGCCATGTTGCTCGTTGGCGCGTTTTGTACATTAGCGGTGCTTCCTCCCGTATTGTTCGGTGATTCGGTGGGCATACTCCGATAAGCTCTTCAGCTTGATAAATTAGCACACGTGTTTTTTTTTTTTGTCTCGTCGCCAGTTAATGTAACCAACTCGTGGGTTTGCTTTCTGGATAGTGACTGACCATTTATTCATTCTCTTCGTACATTATTCTTATTACTAAATACATCTTGACTTCTATTCTTAAAGGGTTGCATTTTGTTACGTTCGTATACGCACATTGTTATACCCTATATATGACAAGAACATACTTGTTTGCTGGATCTGAGCAGTACATCTAATTCTCCCAGATTTTCTGGGCTCAGCGAAGGTATCCTCCTGAATGGTGCATGTGTACCCTGCTGCCTTGCCTGGCCGCTCACCCAACAACACCAGGCACGAAGGAACTTACCTTGCGACACCCAAAGTGCACTCATGCTTCTCATGGCTCCAGCGGCTTAGTGGGCTTAGAGTATAGCCGTGGTAGCTATGCCTGTCGTAAGAGGCGACTAAAATACCAAATTGATTCAAGGGGTTTTGAAAACCCTATCAAGAACCAGGACCTATGTTATAAAAAAAACTCCGTCCTCTTGACAAATACTAGAAGCTTCCTAGGATTTAAGCCACTTGCTGCTTCTAGATCTGACAGCTTTATCACTCCTAATAGCTGGAGCCTTAGCCTGGCAAGCGCAGGGCACGATATTTCTCAGGGGGCCCGGTATTTCTCGGGGGGGGGGGGGGGGGGGGGGATCCCGCGATTTAGAGGTACTAAGACATTTTTTTTTAATTCAGGAGAGTCTTTAGTTGTTCCATGTGGAAATTTTAAGCCGAATTTCAAAAGCAACGAATATTGATAATGATTTTTTACCTGGTCCCTCGAACAGTGAGGAGACAATAAAAACATCAAACAAAAATATATGTTTACATGAATCCGAAATCGTAGTTTTCGTGGTAACACTGATGGAGTTTCATCTTCAAAAAGCCTTCCAACAATACCACCAACTCTGTATCAAAGTCTAGATTATTTAAACGACTTCGATATCGGTACCGTGAATAATGAGTTTTTGCGATCTGAAGAAGTCAACGAAATAATTCGTCGAGGTCATCAAAAGTGCCCTGTTATTTTTCCACGTGATTGTCATGACAGAATCTTGCCAAATGGAGAGAAAGTGGAGCGTCACTGGTTGGTGTGGAGTGCCAGTAGCAATGCTTTTTATTGCCTACCATGTCGTCTGTTAAGCACCAATACTTTAAATCGACCTAAAATTTGTTGTCCTGGCGAATATTCGAAATTCCAGGTATGGAAGAAGCTATACACTAAACTGCCATCACGCGAAAATACTGAAGATCACATTAAATGTTATATTCAATGGCGATCTTTACAAAACCTAATTCGAAGGAGGCTACAATTGATACACTTATCAATGAACAGCTAATCACTGAAACTCAAAAGTGGAAAGAAATTTTATATAGAATTTTGGACACTATTTTTTTCCAAAAAGCGAAAGGATGGACATTTTTTGGGCATCTAAGATAATAAGCCATTATGATCCGATACTTAGAGATCATTAGGAGAAAGTTAGGATTTCACAATAGCAGCACAAACGTTTACAAGTTCACTATCTTTCCCCAGACATTCAGAACGAGTTTATAGAAATTTGTGCAAAGCATGTGAGGGAAACTATATTAGATCAAGGCAAGAAAGCTAAGTATTTTGCTATTATCGTTGATGCTATGCTTGATGAATGCTCGTGATGTTCGTGAATTGTAACCGAAAAACTGCTCAGAAAATCGCTGATCTAATTTGCCATACATGATTGAAGATTGTCGTGCACAAGGGTACGATAACGGCGCCAATGCACAAGGGTACGATAACGGCGCCAAAGCACTACGTCACATTCTCGACAAAAACTCGAATGCTGATTACTCGCCTTGTGCAACCTGCAGCTATGATAGCGTTTTCTTTTCTGGATAAAGTGTTACGCAAGCGTTGTTGTTCTATTCTAAAAAACAGGCAACGCCTTTACGGGGTATTTCGTTCTTTTGTGAAAATTCTTGCCTGCTCGCAACCCAAAGGCATACACTTTTACCCTGTAT
The DNA here is from genome assembly GCF_040869045.1 of Eurosta solidaginis. Classification (NCBI taxonomy): domain Eukaryota; kingdom Metazoa; phylum Arthropoda; class Insecta; order Diptera; family Tephritidae; genus Eurosta; species Eurosta solidaginis. The sequence goes on along the minus strand of NC_090324.1, from coordinate 38,372,317 downwards.
AAAATGGAGGTGTGGCAGTGCAACTTTGTGAAACTCTCAATTCGCTCTTAAGTTCCACATATACTCTGTTAATATGAGTGAATTTGGTGAGTTGAAATATTCTTTGTATGCACTATAAATGAGTAGAGTATTACCAATTACTTAGGCAACAATTTATTTCAGAAAAGAAAACGCTATCAATTTATGTGGTGTTGATGCTGCAGAATGTTGTACGGCTGCAATTATTTTCTTCGGCAGCACTCCACAACGATGTGACATCCTCAAAAAAAATGTAGCTCTCTAGCTCTCTTCTTAGTATTTCAGCCAAAAGCCAAATTTGACTGCGCAAGCATACGGCGATGTTACCGGCATTCTCAAGTACATCAACAAGTTCGAATGTATCTTGCTGTCCTCAATTTGGTTCAAAACCCTACCATTAATGAAAGAAGCGTGGTCCTCCAAGCGAGAGACGCCACCACAGATGTTGAGGTCCGACATCTAGATGACTTATTAGCTGCTTTGAAGTTGATCAGGAACCAATGGGAAACAATTTTAAACGAATGCAAAACAGTTGCTATTCAATTGAACATCTCGCCAAAGTTTCCGGACATTCGAAAGAGAAAACCCAAAAGGCGTTCGGAAGATAATTTAAATGAGATGATTACGGATGATTCAGAGTCTGATTTCAAAAACAATACATTCTTGGTGATCGTTGATTCGGTAATCACTGGCATTACTGAACGATTTGCAGCTATGAGAAATTTGAACGAAAAGTTTTCCTTTTTGTGGCAATTTAAGACGTGGATGAAACTACGGTTCGGGCGAGCGCAGCAAAATTTGTCGAAAAATACAAGTCGGATATTTCTAAAAGCTTAGAATTTGAAATAGTTCACTTGAAATACATTTACGAAGCAAATTTTGATAAAGGTCTGTCACCATTGGAATTGCTAAATGCCGTCTATTTTCAAAATATGTATACAATTTCCCCCCAACTTTTGTATTGGTTTACGTACCTTTTGCACTTTACTTGTCACTGTATCTAGTGCACAACGTTCCTTCAGCGTCCTTTCAACAATGAAAGACTTTCAAAGATCGTGTTCATCTAAAGAGCGAGTTTTAGGACTTGCCACGCTTTGTGTTGCATCCATTTTGGCAAGACAGTTTTGATATTATTATAAAAAATTTTGCAGCGAAAAAAGCAAGTAAAGCCACTCTTTGATATCCGAACATTCTATATTGAATAACTTAAATTTATAATCATCATTAAATTTATCAGAAATGTATGAAAATGTTACCAAATAACTAGAAAAGATTATTTGAAATAATATGTGGCTCTTAAAAGAGAATTTTATTTCTACGTTACAATAAAATAAAACAAATAGTAAATATTCTGTGTTAATTTTATTGTCAGCTCTTAGCCAAAAATCATTTAGTTGATGTGGCAAACTTTTTTTTTGATGTAATCAATCAATAATGATTTATGAATGAAACATCATTGATTCACGTTAATCAAATGTATTAGTGGATTTTTTATAGGGGGCCCGTAAATTTTTTTAGTCCCGGGCCCAGATTTTCTCTCTACGGCCCTGATTCGAAGACGCCAGAGGGGATTGAACCCAGAGTCTCCGGACCCAGAGCCAAAATATCAGTACCTCTGAAAGCACATACGAGCAGCTTTCTAAGCTGAACCTTCAGCGCTGGCGTTCGAAATAAAGTCAGCACTGGTCCTTGGGTGCACAACGTAGTACTGTTGCACTGGGTCCCAGGCCACAGGGAAGTACAGGGTAATGAGCAGGCGGACTCTAGTGTTTAGTTTGTTGCGTCCCTCCCACAATTATGATTTTGCTGCGTTTGCCGGAAAAGAATCTTTTTAGGACGGCCATACCCTTGTCAGTGTGTCACGTGCAAGGGATGGTTGCATCGGACAGGTTGCTCTGGGCTTGATCCCAAAACCCAACGTCCTCGTAACTTTTACAAATCTTTTGTGGCTTCTTGTTGTTCACGCCCTCATTACATTATGAGAAAATACGGCACCTGAGAACACAGCCGTATGAAGCTGAAAAACACAAGCAGGTCCTGAGTGAACTCCACAAACAGGCGTCGGACTTCTATGCCAGGAATTGCCCGGTGAATCCTGTACTCAAAGAAAAAAAACTAGCAGAGTAGGAACGCACTCTCCCTAAGGAAAGGGAGTCACTCTAGCCCAACTTCGATCTGGATACTGTAACAGGTTAAACTCTCCAGAATTAACCCCGACATAAAAAACATATGTCCTGCTTATAATGTGTCCCCACATGACACCAACCATCTCTTTAGCTGTATTGTGGAATCAACGCCTCTAACACTCCTCTCATTATGGTCCACTCCTGTTGAAACTTTCTGTTTCCTTGGACTCCCGTTAGAGGACATTGATGACAATTTGTGATATGTCGCACCTATTGGCTGGGGCAAAGCACTGCTACAACAAGAGCAGGCGGACAACCCGGAAAGAGAGGCAGGAACTGCATGAACCATCGATCCCGATCCGTTCCTGTCAGTTGGCTCACAGGGGCATTTCTTAGGAGAAGGGGGGGGGGGGGTGGGGGAAGAGAGAAGAACACTGGAGCAATACGCCAGGTTGAGACAATCTAAATTACTGTTAGGAAGTTATAGCACAAGTCGCTACAGGGCAATAATAGACCTATCTAAAGATAACCGAAGAATCCCAAGAGCTTTCTTACAGGGCATTATAGACTGAGCAGCCGTATGCAGAAAGTGGGCATACTATCGAATAACACATGCCGATTTTGTGATCGATCAGCAGACGGCGGACCATATCCTCCAAGAATACGAGGCAATCTCAAAACGTAGGGCTAAGTTTATGGGCTCACCATGGCCAGTGCATTCCCACATTTAATCCCTCAAGCCAAGAACTCTGCTAGGGTTCATCAAAGAAGTCGGCTACGATGAGGTGCTGTGAAGGAGATGTGCAAGTCACTGTGCAATCCTCAATAAATTATCTATCTACGTTCCGGTAACATGCACTATTGAGGTACTAACCCGACCATCTCCGGAACTATTGATATGACTACATTGAACCTTCTAGGGATTGAATATTAATAATGACCGCAATGCGAAAGTCTGCTAAAATTTACCATTCTCCATGGAATGCTGCATATATAACTTCCCACGTTTTGAATCAGTAATGAAAAGAGCAAAATTTACTAAAATTTTAACTGGTTGTGGGTAAGGTGTTGATGTCCTCTCTTAACGCAATGTAATGGCAACGGCGACGCAGGGAAAATAATAAAAATCCTATAAATCTACTGATCATAATTAATTAATCCCTCCCTTTCTATGCAGTTGTATGCATACATACATATGGGTTTTGTTCTCCAAACGCTATTTAAAGAAATCAATTGGTATTTACATGAACTTCGAACTCTTTGGTATTTGCCTTCTTCAGTTCATTATCAACAAAAGCATGACAAATTATCACTAACAAATTCAAACATGTTGTTTATATATTTAATATGGTAGGCAATTTACTTACCCTTTCTGGTGCGATGATCCTGGACAATCGGGCCTGAATAGACGAGATTTATTTTGCTTTAACATAGCGTGCTTAACGCGAACCATATCATGTTAGGGCACAATTTCGATTATGCAACCAATCAAAGAAATGTCGTGCTTGTAATACTGCTATGATAGCAGCAGCAGCTCCCGGTGGCGGCACATAAACAACAGTTGCATGCGAATCAGTTGCATTTTTTGCTTCGGCTACCTATTCAATTTTAATTCACATTACATTATCTACTATTGCAATTTTTAATCAATATAAATTACCGAAGCAAATACTGGCAAACCAAGATGCGTAGTTCCACCCTTTTTTGGGAAAATACATCCAACCAATTTTGTACCCTATTCCAAAGCATGTTGGTTGTGGAAAGTACCTTGTTTACCGGTAAATCCTTGGCAAATGACACGTGAATCTGAATTTAATTATAGGTTTCTTGTTGTTTTGGCATATCCTGAGCTGAATCGCACCCCGGCAGAGATGATATATATTAGAATAATATACCATTTTTTTATTATTTAAAAATACACATACGTATGAATAAAAAGGAGAGAGTAAATAATATTGCTTTGGTTGTAGCGATAAGGACACTCCCCGGGAGCGATTTAGTATGACCACCTGAAACCTTCTAGGCCATCCCGTCGATTCTATACAACTTTCAGATTCTAAAAACGGATTTCGACACGCGTCTTTTGATACCACCTTTGTTTAGGTTGTGCACTGTCTTGAAAACGTTACCTTTTTTAGCTTTGGAAATCGAATCTTCCAATTCCAATTGGTTGCAGAGGACTTGGCTGCCTCTAGTTAATGCGCCAGATTAATTTAGAAGTGCATAAACAGCTAACACACGTCACACTTAAAAGCCCGTAGCACAAGCACTTTTTTAGTTTTTTAGTTTAATTACCACAATTATAGTTTTTCATCGTTTTAAAATGTTTCCCGGAATAATTAATAAATTGTCGTATTAAGATGACGCTGTCATTTCGATGACAGCAAGAAACGTCGATGTGTTAGTGGAGAGCGAAAAAAAATTTGAATGTGTGGGTGAACTAGTTACCTCCGGCTTGTAGGGAAGTGGGTAATTGTGCAGTTTAGGGACCCCACCTTATAATTGGGCCTTTTTTTTTTGAATGAGGTATCAAAAGACGCGTATTCACGTGTAGACTAAGAATCCGAAAGCGGAAGTTAACCCTTTTTACCCGTTTAAAAGTTATGTGCGAAAAACTCGTTCGTCTTGTACATATTGTTCCCGCACATTTACAAACTTTTAAGCGCACAAATCACATCCTGTTTCTTTTTCGATAGATTAATACAATTTGATATTCACGAATTGGTGAAAAAAATTTGTCTAATTTCTCTAATTAATATGCAATTAGGTAATAAAAATACAGAAGATTCACTGTAATCACTTGATTCGTTGTTGAAGTTAAACACCTGATGGTGAAGAGTGCTGCCAGATGAACAATAATAGAAAGTAACTTAACAAGAAATTACTCTTGCTTTTCTCAAGTCATCTGCGTAGAACACCCTTAGCCGATCCAACACCGGCTGCGCCATGCACAGTAATTATGCATAGAACACCTTTCTGCATAGGCGGCCTTCGGCAGGGCTTATTAAAAAATAACCCTGGGCTACGCCATGCCAAGTCCGAATGTGTGGTATAACCGTGGCTACCGCCACGGTGATGTCCTTCTCCGCAGAAGGCATGGCGTAGCCCAGTGTTATTTTTTTATAAGCCCGGCCGAAGGCCGCCTATGCAGAAAGGTGTTCTACGCAGAATTACTGTGCATGGCGCAGCCGGTGTTGGATCGGCTAAGGGTGTTCTACGCAGAATAACTGTGCGTTTAGGTAAGCGTTTTTTGAAAAAAAAAAAAAATTTAATTCAAGTGTTTTGTCAATAACACATTTTTTCGACTTATTATTCGATCTATGATAAGTTAGCAATAATTATCCCATAAAAACATAATTTTATTATAGAATTTTCTTCTAAATATAGATGTTTTATATATCAAACAAAACTTTGTTTTATTACCTGCTGAGTTGGCAACTGTTCACTTTCATATGTTTTCATTTGGACAGAATTTTTTTGCAATAATTGTGTTGATATTTTATAAGTAAATTAGTGAAATTTAACATAATTTTTTCGTTAATTCGTGCAAGTTAGATTATGTTAATATACCAAGTATAAAAACTAAAGTGATGTGTGCGCTTAAAAGATTGCAAACATGCGGGAACAATATGTATCACACAAACCTGTTTTTCGCCGATAACTTTTGAACGGGTGAAAAAAGTTAACTTCCGTTTCCGGATTCTTAATCTAGACGTAAATGCGCGTATTTTGATATCTCACTCGAAAACTTTGGCCCAACTTTAGGATGGGCCCCTAAACTGCACTACTACCGGAAAGTGTAATAAACAATTTTCCAGAACTGGTGACAATGTTGTTGTTGTTGTTGTAGCAATGCTCGCCCCAGCTAATAGCCGCGACCGATCACAAATTGTCATCAATATGCTCTAACGGGAGTCCAAGGAAACTTGCCGTTTCAACAGGGGTGGACCATAAGAAGGCGTTAGAGGCGTTGGTTCCACATTACAATTAAAGGGATGGTTGGTGTCATGTGGGGACACATTGCAAGCGGGGCATACATTTTGTATGTCGTGGTTGATTCTGGATAGGTAAGAGTTTAACCTGTTACAGTATCCAGAACGAAGTTGAGCAAGAGTGACACGCGTTTCCCTGGGGAGTATGCGTTCCTCTTCCGCGAGTTCTGGATATTTTTCTTCAAGTACTGGATTCACCGAGCAATTCCCGACATAAAGGTCCGGCGCCTGTCTATGGAGTTCACCAAGGACCTGCTTGTGTTTTTTCGCTTCATACGGCTGGGTTCTCAGGTGCCGTATTGCCTCAAAATGCTTACGGAGATGACTCCTTAGGCCCCTAGGCGGTGCTGGTTCGTCAATCAGATGTCGGTTGGGATGCCCAGGTTTCTGGGTATTCAACAGAAACTGTTTGGTCAGCATCTCATTTCTCTCCCTGATGGGGAGTATTCTCGCCTCATTATGCAGATGGTGTTCTGGGGACATAAGAAGACAGCCCGTGGCGATTCTGAGAGCAGTATTTTGGCAGGCCTGTAGTTTCTTCCAGTGGGTAGTTTTTAGGCTTGGCGACCATATGGGTGACGCGTAGCACGTAATCGGCTGGCTAATTGCTTTGTATGTGGTCATGAGCGTTTCTTTATCTTTTCCCCAGGTACTGCCAGCAAGGGATTTGAGGATTTTACTACGGCTCTGAATTCTTGAAACAATTGCGTTTGCGTGCGCACCAAAATGTAGATCCTGATCAAACGTCACACCCAAGATTTTGGGGTGTAGGACAGTCGGTAGCGTAGTGCCATCGACGTGGATGTTCAATATGGTCGACATTTGGGGCGTCCATGTTGTAAATATGGTCGCGGAAGATTTAGTCGGTGACAATGCCAGGTTTCGCGAGGCGAAAAAACTGGAAAGATCAGGGAGATGGCCGTTTATTTTATTGCATAGCTCATCGATCTCTGGGCCTGGGCCTGTGGCCATTATTGTGCAGTCATCGGCGTAGGAAACGATTGTGACTCCTTCCGGTGGTGAAGGTAGCTTAGATATGTAGAAATTAAACAAAAGTGAGGATAGGACACCACCCTGTGGCACCCCTTTTTTAATTCTCCTTGGTTTTGATGTTTCGTTCCTGAATTGCACCGATGCCTGCCGACCACCCAGATAATTTGAGGTCCACCTTTTAAGACATGGGGGAAGTGTAGACCCTTCCAGGTCTTGCAGTAACGAGCCATGGTTGACCGTATCAAAGGCTTTTGATAGGTCTAGCGCTACGAGTACTGTTCTATGGTGGTGGTATTGATTCAAACCGCAATTTATCTGGGTGCCAATGACATTTAGCGCGGAGGTAGTGCTATGGAGTTTTCTGAAGCCATGCTGATGAGGGGCTAGCTGCAAATGTGCTTGGAAATAATGGAGCAAAATGGCTTCAAGCGTCTTTGCCACTGGCGATAGGAGAGATATCGGACAATATGACTCACCTACGTTAGCTGGTTTCCCAGGCTTTAGTAGCGGGACCACCTTGGCCATTTTCCATTTCTCGGGTATGACAAAGGTGGAAAGAGACAGGTTGAAGACATGCGCTAAATATTTGAAACCCTCTTTCCCTAGGTTTTTAAGCATCGGCATGGCTATGCCGTCTGGGCCCACTGCTTTGGATGGTTTAGCGCGGCCAATGGCGTCCTCAACCTCTCCAGTGGTGATGGTGATTGGTGACGCGCTTAATTTGTGTTTATGTGCGTGTCTATTGGCTCTCTGTCTATCTTTGTCGACCGTAGGATGCATTATATATTGTCGGCAGAAAGCGCTCGCGCATCTTTTCGCATCCGACAGCACCTTTTCGCCAAAGGCGATGGAAACTTTGTCTTTTTGCTTAGTCGGATTCGATAGGGACTTTACGGTGGACCAAATTTTACCTACACCGGTAGAGAGGTTACAACCTCTTAGGTACTCTTCCCATTTCGCCCGCTTGTGTTCGTCCACAAGCAATCTGATGCGTTGGTTTATATCCCTTATTTGGGGGTCGCCTGTATCAAGCTGTCTTATAAGGTCGCGTTCCCTCGCTAAGCACGCGGCCTCCGTCGGGAAGTGAGGCCGGATTTCGGGAATTCTCCCGGCGGGAATGAAATGTGCCGAGGCGGAAGGCACGCTCCCCTTGGCGGGCATCAGTCGGGATAGGGAGGGCAGCAAAGCTGCTGTCTGTTGCGGATATATATTCTTCCCACTTTCCTTTTTTGAAGTTTATGAAAGTGCGTTTTTCGGTGACGATGAAGTCGGCGGTACGCTCGAACGAAATAAGTATGGGCAGGTGGTCGGATGCCAATGTTACAATCGGCTGCCAGTTGACGCAGTTTACGAGTTCTGCGCTCACGATTGAGATATCTGGCGAGCTATGACAGCTTCCTACCATACGTGTGGGGGCGCCTCCGTTTATTGTGCAGAACATCGTTTGTTCTATTTGATCCGCCAACATCTCACCCCTACTGTCCGCCCGCAAGTTTGAATGCCATAGGTCGTGATGGGCATTGAAATCGCCTAAGATAATGCGATTGTTGCCAGTGAGTAAGGCCTCGCTTAGGGCGGTATCCACTGGGGCAACAGGTGACAGGAGGGATGTAGGTGTTGATGATTTATAGATTTCTAGAGGCATCGCCTGACCGGACAGATAGGCCTTGACGTTCTAAGACATTGTCCCTGCGGTCGATGCCAACAGAGGATAATATGCCAAAGTACTAAAGAGGAATTGTGTCGGAAAGAATTATCGGAGTGAATTTAATTTAAAATGAAAGTAAATGAAGAGGGGCAATACAACTTTTATATATTTTTTTTACTACGAATATTCCTATGTTATTAACATTTGCGTGAATAAAGAAACTAATATTTCTCTATACTAACTGTAGTATGTATACATAAAACCAGTACGCGGTTGCATTTTATCAGAGTTGCCATAGTAAAATTTTATTATCAGTTATTTGTATGCAATATTTTACTTTTGGCAACTCTATTCGATCGTTATCGTGTCGTCATCACGGTCGTTAAAAAACGAGCAATGATAGGCTGATGGTGGTCCGCAAACGCATTGCAAAGGAGTATTGTTAGATTAGATTAGTTTCGATTATTTAGATTATTTATTTATTACGGCCAAAAGCCTAATTCGTAAGTTAGAAAATATTACAGTTTTTTATCTTATAGCTAAGGTCTTACAATATTCATATAATTTTGTTTTAAATACTGTTATTTGGTTGCAACTTTTTATATCCGTAGGCAGATCATTGTAGAAAATGTTCATTTTCTAACCCTTGTAGAAAATGTTCTGTTGATCAATTTCAGTTCTAAAAAACGGCAATTTGAAATTTTTCTCCTCGTATTTATGTTGTGAGTTTGCTCAACTAATGCTATATTTTTATTTAAATACTCAGGTACATTTCCATGTTTGATATTAAATATGAATTTCATGGAGTGGAAAAAAATCTTTTGTTTCACACTTAACCAGTCTAAAGTCTTCAACATATCAGTCGTTCGTGTATCTCTAGGTTTCTGAAGAATAAATCTCATGCATCTATTTTGAAGCTTGTCTACTTCTTTATCCGATATTATGAATAGAATGGACGGGCAGTACACGAAATGCGGTTCTATATCTGATTTATATAAAATTATTTTGTACTTTTTTTGAATGAATTTAGTTGTTCTCTGCATCACTCCTATTTTATTTGCAACTTTTTTAATTGTATAATTTATATGATCTTCAAATTTGAGCTTATTATCAATTATTATTCCTAAGTATTTTATACTGTTAACTCTTTAGAGTACTCCAACATGAAGAAAATGGAACACGTAATCCAACAATTTTTGCAGGGTACCCCTCAAAAAACGCGAGTACTCCATAAATAATGTAAAGCTGGAGTCATTGGTGCCGTATGTCGTATCGCTGTATCCGTATCCCTAACGTAATCAGCTGTTTATCGTTACGACGGTTAACCAAAACCCAATGGTTGGCTACGATACGGTTACGACCTTAGCGGCACCAATAATCGATTGCATTGATTCTCATAAGTTTGGTCGAATCAGCTGTTAAAAGGTTACCGATACGGTTACCGCTAAAGCACCAATGTCTCCAGCTTAAGGGAAACTCCTTTGGGAGTATAGGAGTGTTCCAAAACTAATCTGTATTCATACAAAAAATGTGCTCCAATTAACATTGCGATGTCCTAGGAGAGGAGTAGGTGATCCCACTCTCGCTTTGTTTGTGAGTATGCCATAGAGTATAGACATGAGAATACTTTCCAAAGTACTTTCACTGTCGTACTCCATAGAGCACCCACAGAGGATCATATGCCAAAGTACTAAAGAGGAATTGTATTGTCGGAAAGAATTATCGGAGTGAATTTAATTTAAAATGAAAGTAAACGAAGAGGGGCAATACAACTTTTATATTTTATACTACGAATATTCTTATGTTATTTAGAATTTGGGTGAATAAAGAAACTACTATTTCTCTATACTATAGTATGTTATAGTTGGGTCGTTTCGTTTTGAACTTGTTCAATTGACCGGGTCGCTCAACTGAACAAGTGCACTAGATCTTAGATTTCGGTTCTGTTTGTTCTTTTAGTTCATTTGTTCTTTTAGTTCGTTTTATCTAATGTTATTATTTCTCTCGTCTCGTTCGCGAACATACATACGTAAATTCATACATACATACACAGAAATTCACAGTGAGCACGAATGTCGATTATGCCACTTACACTAAAGATATGTGTGTGTGGCACTGCTACAACAATATATGTATGGACTATTTATGAAAAACATGTTTTGCAAGAAACTAATTATTACATTTATTAAACTTGAAAAGTTCATATTTACAATTTGTGTCTGTACTCTTTCAATTTCCTGGATCTTCCGAAATTTGTAACTTGTTTTTTTGAAGTTAATTATACATATATATATTAACTTATTTATTCTTAACACATTTAAATATACCTACACGAAGCATTGCCGCATACACACCCTAATCTGTACTTGTTGGTTTTTCCGCGGGGAGAGCAAAAGTGAACAAATTGGCTTGAAAAAAAAGAACAAATGAACAAAAAGAAAAACTTGTTCTTTCATCAGAAAAAGAACGAAAGATTCGAATCTCTGAAATGAACGAAAAAGCACAACTATATAGTATGTATACATAAAACCAGTGCGCTGTTGCATTTTATCAGAGTTGCCATAGTAAAATTTTATCATCAGTTATTTTTATGCAATATTTTAATTTTGGCAACTCTGTTCGATCGTCATCGTGTTGTGATCACGGTCGTTAAAAAACGAGCAATGATCGGCTGATGGTGGTCCGGAAACGCATTGCAAAGGAGTATTGTTAGAGTACTCCAACATGAAGAAAATGGAACACGTAATCCAAAAATTTTTGCAGGGTAGTTGTGTGCGTATCCGGGGATTGTCGCTTGCCCGGCCACCACACAAGCAGAAAGCATCAAGCGCCATTTGTATTGAAAATTCGTAGCGAGCAGACGTAAACATGTCATCGGATGACGATTTTTTATTGGTTGTAAATTTTGCGAATTTTCATAAACATTTTTCAACTTTCTTCTAAGAATTTTTAGAATTTTTTCGAGTATGGAGTTATGTAGCTTATTCAATTTTAATATAATAAGATGCTCACCTTAAGCCACTAAGAAAATTACCTGATTTTTGGCAATTTTTTTCCATCCGACCTTTGCATTCGTAGGTTTCAATAAACCGCAACGTAAAATCTTTTTCTTCCGCGAAGTTGCTCATTGCACGTTCTCACAAAACTCACACATTAATGCTTGTCAACCACGTCGGCCACGATCAAATAGACCAGCTGTCAAGCGAAAAATTCTAAAAAATTTTGATTTTCATCAACGCGAAGCCGACAACAAATACGTGTGAACACGACATCGCCCGATACGCACACAACTACCCGTTGCTATGGTAACCTTCGAGCAAATTTGTGCGTTGCCCGGCAGCTTAAGAATCCACGCAAAGAATATTTTGTCGCTACGTGTCGCGTCGCTTAGTATGCACTTTTTTCCTGTTTTGGGAATTGAATCTTCCAATTCCAATAAATGGCAAGAGGACGCATAAAGTGCCTCTTAAATCGCCAGGTTAACAAACGTATAAGGGTAATATACTTGCAACATTTAGACGTGCCTAAGCAGCTAACACATGTCACAAAGTAAAAACCCGTAGCACAATTTTTTCCGTGTAATTGTTAAATATATGGCTTGTTGCCATGTGCTTTCTCAAGATTTGTGATTCATCATGAATTATATTTTTATGTCGGTATTATAATTTCACTCCCATCCAGCAAGAGGTACCCCCATCATGCCCAAGCCAGTGGCCTCAGACATCCTCCCATTGTTATAGAAATATTAATTTAGTCATCATGTGTCGTGTTGATTTGTTAAATAATTCAGCGCTTTGGGTAATTTCCAGTGGTGACTTGTTTTCTTTATGTAGATTATAATTTTTTTAATTGTAAAGTTGTAATTCCAATTGTAGAAATTTGCTTAATTGTGAAGTTGAAACCAGGTTAGACAAGGTATGCGCCTGTTATAGTTGTTATGTTATGCTTATTTGCTAATATTTACATAATTTTTTTTTTTTTAATTAATTTTCATCGTTTAATGAATTTAATTTAATTAATTTTTATACAATGTTTCATGTATTTGTATTAAATGTTGATTAAATTATGTTGAAACCAGATTAGACAAGGTACTGTAATGCATTTGTTATATTTGTTATGTTATACTTTTTTTGCTTTGTAACACCATTTTATCATACAATTATGATAGTAGCAATTATAGGTTTCGAAGTTTCTGAATATGTTTCACTTTAAACCCTAAACAGGCATAGTTCAAATTAAAGTTTACACAATCAGAAAATATCGCTTGAGGGTAATTGCAGGGACGTATGTGTTGTAAGTATTATTGACGGACTATTTAGTAAAACATTCTTGGATTGACGTTCGGCGCTTTTAGGGAACAATATTTTACTTCCTTTATATTAGTTTAATCGTTTGTTCTCCCGCCGCGTACGGACGTGTTTTTAATCGCTCTCATATTTTCACATATTCTTATATTTTCTTTCGTATCAAATTGTCAAATGGATGAATTTTGTAGAAACCCTACAAGACAGGTACCCGTTACCTAATCGATTACTTAATCGTTACCAATAACTTGATCATTGTTTACTATATAGTTTGGCAGCTTCATTCGAAGTTATGTTGCGAATAGAGTGGAAGGCACTCGCAGGCCGTGAAAATAGGCACTCGAATGGAGTGGAATGAAGAACAGTACGAAGACCAGAGTTGCATTGGATCAATCGTTGCATCAATATTAAAGATAAATTTAGAAAAAAATAATAAAATACTTGAGTATAAGCAAACATTTTCTTTCAATTACTGCAATTAAGGTGTCCTAGATGCTATATATTCCAAAATTATAACATTTTATGTCTGTTTAAAAATTTAACTTAAATTTCCCTAAGATTTCCGTAATATGGCCATTAGTGATGTTTGTGTATGTGTGCAAATTTTGAGCGATCAGCTGTTAGTTGCGCTACTTGGTAAAGTTTACAATGAACTTGGTCACCAATTATCGTCTTAATGACTTTTACATTGCTGTCGTGAAAAAGGTAACGCATGCGCTCTCTCAAAATAGTGTACGTGTGACTCGCTTTTTCGCTCTTACCTATTGTGTTTTCTACATTCCTTCTCGCTCGATGTTATTTACATTTTTAAGTTACTTCATTAGGTATGTTTTCGTTATCGCTAACCAAAACATATGCAACAACAACACGGGTAACTGGCCTATCGGTTACCCGTACCGGTTACCTTCTGTCAATTCGCTTTTTATATGAATGAAACGCGTCCCTTTTGTTTAAATAATATTTAATTATGAATAAATTATGTATGCAATGGTTTTTACAAATAATTTCCTTAATTTTCTAGTAAACCTTACATATGTGCATATTTATATGTTCAAACTACATATGTAAAGACATAAACTCATTCGTAGTCGTGCCCTTTCTGAAACCATTTCGAAGCTCACACTGATGGTGCTCAATTTTTCCTGCGCGGGTGGTGTTGTTAGTATCAGTTTGCATAGATATGAGTGTTGTAGATATAATACCGGAATATATGCAGCCCCATTTCGTGCTATCAAAGTCGATTTGCAGGTGATGTTGAGCCTTTGAACTTGACCCTTTCCCATAATATGCGTGGTAGGGCCTTATATGTGATACTAAAAGGCCGAGGGACAGTTGTCGCAGTTTTCTTGTAGTTTGAGCAAATGTACGTTCTTCTTACAGCCACAGCTGGAATATTGCTATGCCCACATCGTCAAATCGAATTACCTAGAATGAAAAAGAAACGAATATCAGTAAGGATAGATAATAAGTTTTTAATATAACCGGAAGTGCTTAATAAATACAAGATACTCAAGGGGATTTCAGATAACCAGAATCACGACCTGTAAAGTAAATTCAAGTGAACCTCCACCATGCCAAGGCATCTTCCGGTAGCGGGGGTACCCGAAGATTATAACAAGAGATAATTGATAGATGTTGGGGTAATAGATAGTTAATTAGGCGTGCTACCATCAGAAAAACGAATAAATGCAGATGACTGTTTAATCCATTATGCGAAGTTCTTTGAATGGATGTGCAAATTGAAACGGGCAAAGTACTGCTAAAACTGCTTTCCCCGAGTAACCCGGGAACGAATTGATATGACTACGTCTATTCTTCTTTAGCAGCAGTGCCGAGCACCAATTCCCTTTTGGACAGGAAAGTACACGTTTGGTTGTCTCTAAGTTTATCATATGCCAGTACAGAACTAATGTAACCAACTCGTGGGTTTGCTTTCTGGATAGTGACTGACCATTTATTAATTCTCTTCGTACATTATTCTTATTACTAATTACATTTTGACTTCTATTCTTAAAGGGTTGCATTTTGTTACGTTCGTATACGCACATTGTTATACCCTATATATGACACTTCTCCCCCTCCTTAATCCTTCACTTATTTATTAATTCATATGGCATTAGTGCAAGGATTAAGCTTCCTTGCTTATAAATCTAAGTACGTTTACATTGATATGGAAAATAGAACAAATGAAATTCATGACTATTTATATTTTACATTTGAAATTATGATTGTCGGAAACGTAGTGGTATGTTCCGTGTTCGTTTTGATTGTCGACGTAAATTGTCACCTTCAATGTTAACTGGGGTCTCTACTGCCTCTCTTATTTCGACTCCTTTATTGGCTTCCCCTTCCGGGTTTGACGCTCCTTGCGTTGTCGGCTTTGGTGGCGACGACTCATTTATCAATAAAGGCTGTGATTCCTGAATCTGGCTCGAACCTAGAATGAAACTTTTATCTTGGTTAGGATTAGGATATACAAACCGATATGTTGTAGGTTTCGAAGCAGATGTTTGGGCGTCCTCTACTTCCAAGCTCGTCTTACTGCCGATTTTCCTTAACTGATCAACGTGTCTCTTCCAAATACGACCATCGTCTAATCGAATACTGAAATGTAACTCTCCTAACACCTCAATAACCGTTCCAAAACGCCATTTTTCCTTTGCCAGGTACTCGCGTGCCGCCACTCTCTCTCCGATCGAAAATTTTGATTCTACAATTTTACGTTCGCTCGGCTTTTCTGCGTTTTGTGGTAGTAGTAAATCTATGCGCGATTTTATTTGTCGACCCAACATAAGCATAGATGGTGACTTCTGGGTAGCTGGATGAATTGCCCTTCTATATGCGAGTAGGATCTTTGTCAATTCGCAATTCATGTCTACCGCTTTGCATTTCGAGGCTCTAAGTTTATTTTTTATCGTTTGGACAAACCTTTCCGCCTGGCCGTTGGTTGCGGGATGGTATGGAGCTCCCATCTTGTGGATAATCCCATTCAATTTCAAAAAATTTTGGAATTCACTGGAAACGAATTGCGTTCCGTGATCGCTAACAAACACGTCGGGGATTCCAAACGTGGAAAATATTTCTCGGCATTTCTGAATCATGATACTCGTTGTCATGTTCGGTACAATATGTACTTCAGGCCATTTACTGAAAGCGTCGATTAAAATGAAAAGGTATTTACCCATGAATGGTCCTGCAAAGTCCGCGTGCACTCTTTCAAACGGTTTCTTTGAGATCACCCAGCTGTGAACCGGCTTTACTGGCTTTGCGTTTGGCCTAGAAAGTTGGCACTCTGAACAATTCGAGAATAGGTCCTCAATGTCTTTGTCCATCCTGTTCCACCAGCAGTATGCTCTTGCCAGGCTCTTCATCCTACTAATTCCAAAATGCGCACAATGTAACTCGTCGAGAATTTTGTTTCGTAAGGGTGCTGGTATATACACTCGTAAACCTCGCATTAAGCAACCGTGTTGTAGACTGAATTCTGTTTGAGTGATTCCAAAACGATGTTTTGGGTCCGCATCTCTTCCCAATTTCAAACATTGTAGCAGAATCTTTACTTCGTCATCCTCTTCAGTTTTTTTTCTTAACTCGTTGGCTGTAACCGGTAGATTATCTATCATCTCCTGCTCGATCATGTCTACCTCTTCTATCTTTCCATTAATCTCCGAAATCGGTAATCGCGACATTGCATCCGCATTAGCATTATCCTTGGATCGTTGTAATCGAATTTCAAAATCGAAATGTGCCAGAAATATTGCGTAGTGCTGCATTCTTGTGGCTGACAACAGGGGCAAGCCCTTATGCGGTGAAAATATTTGTGAAATCGGTTTATTGTCCGTTACTAGTATAAAACGTTTACCATACAAGTACTGGTAAAATTTGCGAACACCGAAAATAATAGCATATGCTTCCTTATCAATTTGACTACACTTTTGCTGCGTTTTGTCAAGGGTCTGCGATGCAAATTGCAAAGGTTTCTCCGAACCGTCCTCATAGACGTGGCTGAGGACCGCACCTACTCCAACGGGACTGGCATCTACAGCCAATACCACCGGCAGCTTTGGATCATAGTGTGTTAAAAATAAACTGGACTGCATTTGCTCTTTCACTTCAGCGAATGCTTTTTCGCAGTTTTTGTCGAATACAAATTTTACATCATTTTGTAGCAGCTTATTTAGCGGATAGATGATGTTGCTCAAGTTTTTTACAAAACGGCCATAGTAATTAATTAGGCCCAAGAACGCCCGTACTTCATCTTTGTTTGTAGGCTTTTTCATTTTTTGTATAGCATCCACTTTGCTTTTGACCCTATGTATACCACATTCATCAATCACATATCCGCAATATTCTATACGGTCTTTCATAAATTCACACTTTTGTATATTCACACGCATATTGTGATTGTGCAGTCGTTGAAAAACTGTGTCTTGCCGAAAGATATGTTCTTCATCGTTGGCTGCTGTGATCTTAATGTCATCAAGAAATACCGACACTCCGGGAATATCTCCCACCAACTGTTCCATTAACCGGTGCCACTTAGCGGGTGCGCTGGCAATGCCAAACATGAGTCTCGTGGGTTGATATAAACCTTTGTGAGTGCTCAGCGTCATAAATTTTTGATCATCCGGGTGCACCTCTAATTGTAGATATGCACTCGACAGATCGATCTTGGAAAACTTCTTTCCACCTGACATTTTGGAAAATAGCTCATCGATTGTGGGCAATGGGTGCTGGTCCACTACCAAAGCTGCATTAAGGGTAACCTTGTAATCCCCGCAAATCCGTACGCCACCCTGTTTCTTGGGTATTACAACTAAAAGTGTTGCCCATTCACTCTGTTCAACTTTCACAAGAAGCCCCTCTTCCACTTGCCTGTCTATTTCCTTTTCCACCACATCGTACAGTGGAAAAGCCACCCTTCGCGCTCTTACAAACTTCGGTGTAGCATTCGGCTTTAAGTACAATCTGGCTTGCATGTCTGTTATTTTACCTACTGTAGGAGAAAAAACTTCGGGATATTTGCCCTGTCGTATATTGTTTACGCTTTTTTCGTTAACTTGCAGTAACTCTTCCACAGTTTTTTCCACTGCTGTGTCTATTTGATTTATTTTCTTTTTCTTTTCTTGAAAACACACTTTTCGTAAGTGCCCTCGTTTCTTACAGAAATGACATTTTGCGTCTTTGTATGTGCACTCTTTCGCTGTGTGCGCAGTGTTGCCACAGCGGAAACATTGGTGCTTTTCTTCTTTACCATCATTTGATGACTTTTTTATGTTACCTTTTGTTTTACCTTTGTATCCGCTTTTTCTTTCAACCATTTTATTTACCCCTTCTTTTGCACCTTCTTTAATCTGCAGTTCTGCACCTCCCTTTTCTGCCGTTTCGACTGCCATTGCTAAATTAATGGCTTGATCTAGCGTGAAGGTTTTTTCTTCTAAAAGTCGACTTTGAATTCGTTGATTTGTTAGACGAAACACAAATTGATTCCTCAATGCAGTATCTAAATATGCACTAAAATTGCAACCTACTGCCAATCGTCGAAGTGCCGTGATGAATTCTGTGCACGACTCACCGCCATTTTGTTTCCTGGAATTAAACCTGTAGTTTTCCAATATCTCGTTAGGCTTAGGGTCGAAATGGTTTTTTAGCATTGATACCAATTCACCGTACAGAGGATATTGTACGTATTTTCTCCAATGTAATACAAAAGGAGATTACGCCGGACTTCGGCGGAGTCACTTATTCCATGAATTGCCATTGCAGTCTCTAATCGCTTTACCCAACGCGAAAATGTAGTAATTTTTGCGTCGAAGGCTTTGAAGTTAAAAATATTTGTTCTCGCATTAGTGTTATTGACCGCCATGTTGCTCGTTGGCGCGTTTTGTACATTAGCGGTGCTTCCTCCCGTATTGTTCGGTGATTCGGTGGGCATACTCCGATAAGCTCTTCAGCTTGATAAATTAGCACACGTGTTTTTTTTTTTTTTGTCTCGTCGCCAGTTAATGTAACCAACTCGTGGGTTTGCTTTCTGGATAGTGACTGACCATTTATTCATTCTCTTCGTACATTATTCTTATTACTAAATACATCTTGACTTCTATTCTTAAAGGGTTGCATTTTGTTACGTTCGTATACGCACATTGTTATACCCTATATATGACAAGAACATACTTGTTTGCTGGATCTGAGCAGTACATCTAATTCTCCCAGATTTTCTGGGCTCAGCGAAGGTATCCTCCTGAATGGTGCATGTGTACCCTGCTGCCTTGCCTGGCCGCTCACCCAACAACACCAGGCACGAAGGAACTTACCTTGCGACACCCAAAGTGCACTCATGCTTCTCATGGCTCCAGCGGCTTAGTGGGCTTAGAGTATAGCCGTGGTAGCTATGCCTGTCGTAAGAGGCGACTAAAATACCAAATTGATTCAAGGGGTTTTGAAAACCCTATCAAGAACCAGGACCTATGTTATAAAAAAAACTCCGTCCTCTTGACAAATACTAGAAGCTTCCTAGGATTTAAGCCACTTGCTGCTTCTAGATCTGACAGCTTTATCACTCCTAATAGCTGGAGCCTTAGCCTGGCAAGCGCAGGGCACGATATTTCTCAGGGGGCCCGGTATTTCTCGGGGGGGGGGGGATCCCGCGATTTAGAGGTACTAAGACATTTTTTTTTAATTCAGGAGAGTCTTTAGTTGTTCCATGTGGAAATTTTAAGCCGAATTTCAAAAGCAACGAATATTGATAATGATTTTTTACCTGGTCCCTCGAACAGTGAGGAGACAATAAAAACATCAAACAAAAATATATGTTTACATGAATCCGAAATCGTAGTTTTCGTGGTAACACTGATGGAGTTTCATCTTCAAAAAGCCTTCCAACAATACCACCAACTCTGTATCAAAGTCTAGATTATTTAAACGACTTCGATATCGGTACCGTGAATAATGAGTTTTTGCGATCTGAAGAAGTCAACGAAATAATTCGTCGAGGTCATCAAAAGTGCCCTGTTATTTTTCCACGTGATTGTCATGACAGAATCTTGCCAAATGGAGAGAAAGTGGAGCGTCACTGGTTGGTGTGGAGTGCCAGTAGCAATGCTTTTTATTGCCTACCATGTCGTCTGTTAAGCACCAATACTTTAAATCGACCTAAAATTTGTTGTCCTGGCGAATATTCGAAATTCCAGGTATGGAAGAAGCTATACACTAAACTGCCATCACGCGAAAATACTGAAGATCACATTAAATGTTATATTCAATGGCGATCTTTACAAAACCTAATTCGAAGGAGGCTACAATTGATACACTTATCAATGAACAGCTAATCACTGAAACTCAAAAGTGGAAAGAAATTTTATATAGAATTTTGGACACTATTTTTTTCCAAAAAGCGAAAGGATGGACATTTTTTGGGCATCTAAGATAATAAGCCATTATGATCCGATACTTAGAGATCATTAGGAGAAAGTTAGGATTTCACAATAGCAGCACAAACGTTTACAAGTTCACTATCTTTCCCCAGACATTCAGAACGAGTTTATAGAAATTTGTGCAAAGCATGTGAGGGAAACTATATTAGATCAAGGCAAGAAAGCTAAGTATTTTGCTATTATCGTTGATGCTATGCTTGATGAATGCTCGTGATGTTCGTGAATTGTAACCGAAAAACTGCTCAGAAAATCGCTGATCTAATTTGCCATACATGATTGAAGATTGTCGTGCACAAGGGTACGATAACGGCGCCAATGCACAAGGGTACGATAACGGCGCCAAAGCACTACGTCACATTCTCGACAAAAACTCGAATGCTGATTACTCGCCTTGTGCAACCTGCAGCTATGATAGCGTTTTCTTTTCTGGATAAAGTGTTACGCAAGCGTTGTTGTTCTATTCTAAAAAACAGGCAACGCCTTTACGGGGTATTTCGTTCTTTTGTGAAAATTCTTGCCTGCTCGCAACCCAAAGGCATACACTTTTACCCTGTATAAAATGGAGGTGTGGCAGTGCAACTTTGTGAAACTCTCAATTCGCTCTTAAGTTCCACATATACTCTGTTAATATGAGTGAATTTGGTGAGTTGAAATATTCTTTGTATGCACTATAAATGAGTAGAGTATTACCAATTACTTAGGCAACAATTTATTTCAGAAAAGAAAACGCTATCAATTTATGTGGTGTTGATGCTGCAGAATGTTGTACGGCTGCAATTATTTTCTTCGGCAGCACTCCACAACGATGTGACATCCTCAAAAAAAATGTAGCTCTCTAGCTCTCTTCTTAGTATTTCAGCCAAAAGCCAAATTTGACTGCGCAAGCATACGGCGATGTTACCGGCATTCTCAAGTACATCAACAAGTTCGAATGTATCTTGCTGTCCTCAATTTGGTTCAAAACCCTACCATTAATGAAAGAAGCGTGGTCCTCCAAGCGAGAGACGCCACCACAGATGTTGAGGTCCGACATCTAGATGACTTATTAGCTGCTTTGAAGTTGATCAGGAACCAATGGGAAACAATTTTAAACGAATGCAAAACAGTTGCTATTCAATTGAACATCTCGCCAAAGTTTCCGGACATTCGAAAGAGAAAACCCAAAAGGCGTTCGGAAGATAATTTAAATGAGATGATTACGGATGATTCAGAGTCTGATTTCAAAAACAATACATTCTTGGTGATCGTTGATTCGGTAATCACTGGCATTACTGAACGATTTGCAGCTATGAGAAATTTGAACGAAAAGTTTTCCTTTTTGTGGCAATTTAAGACGTGGATGAAACTACGGTTCGGGCGAGCGCAGCAAAATTTGTCGAAAAATACAAGTCGGATATTTCTAAAAGCTTAGAATTTGAAATAGTTCACTTGAAATACATTTACGAAGCAAATTTTGATAAAGGTCTGTCACCATTGGAATTGCTAAATGCCGTCTATTTTCAAAATATGTATACAATTTCCCCCCAACTTTTGTATTGGTTTACGTACCTTTTGCACTTTACTTGTCACTGTATCTAGTGCACAACGTTCCTTCAGCGTCCTTTCAACAATGAAAGACTTTCAAAGATCGTGTTCATCTAAAGAGCGAGTTTTAGGACTTGCCACGCTTTGTGTTGCATCCATTTTGGCAAGACAGTTTTGATATTATTATAAAAAATTTTGCAGCGAAAAAAGCAAGTAAAGCCACTCTTTGATATCCGAACATTCTATATTGAATAACTTAAATTTATAATCATCATTAAATTTATCAGAAATGTATGAAAATGTTACCAAATAACTAGAAAAGATTATTTGAAATAATATGTGGCTCTTAAAAGAGAATTTTATTTCTACGTTACAATAAAATAAAACAAATAGTAAATATTCTGTGTTAATTTTATTGTCAGCTCTTAGCCAAAAATCATTTAGTTGATGTGGCAAACTTTTTTTTTGATGTAATCAATCAATAATGATTTATGAATGAAACATCATTGATTCACGTTAATCAAATGTATTAGTGAATTTTTTATAGGGGGCCCGTAAATTTTTTTAGTCCCGGGCCCAGATTTTCTCTCTACGGCCCTGATTCGAAGACGCCAGAGGGGATTGAAGCCAGAGTCTCCGGACCCAGAGCCAAAATATCAGTACCTCTGAAAGCACATACGAGCAGCTTTCTAAGCTGAACCTTCAGCGCTGGCGTTCGAAATAAAGTCAGCACTGGTCCTTGGGTGCACAACGTAGTACTGTTGCACTGGGTCCCAGGCCACAGGGAAGTACAGGGTAATGAGCAGGCGGACTCTAGTGTTTAGTTTGTTGCGTCCCTCCCACAATTATGATTTTGCTGCGTTTGCCGGAAAAGAATCTTTTTAGGACGGCCATACCCTTGTCAGTGTGTCACGTGCAAGGGATGGTTGCATCGGACAGGTTGCTCTGGGCTTGATCCCAAAACCCAACGTCCTCGTAACTTTTACAAATCTTTTGTGGCTTCTTGTTGTTCACGCCCTCATTACATTATGAGAAAATACGGCACCTGAGGACACAGCCGTATGAAGCTGAAAAACACAAGCAGGTCCTGAGTGAACTCCACAAACAGGCGTCGGACTTCTATGCCAGGAATTGCCCGGTGAATCCTGTACTCAAAGAAAAAAAACTAGCAGAGTAGGAACGCACTCTCCCTAAGGAAACGGGAGTCACTCTAGCCCAACTTCGATCTGGATACTGTAACAGGTTAAACTCTCCAGAATTAACCCCGACATAAAAAACATATGTCCTGCTTATAATGTGTCCCCACATGACACCAACCATCTCTTTAGCTGTATTGTGGAATCAACGCCTCTAACACTCCTCTCATTATGGTCCACTCCTGTTGAAACTTTCTGTTTCCTTGGACTCCCGTTAGAGGACATTGATGACAATTTGTGATATGTCGCACCTATTGGCTGGGGCAAAGCACTGCTACAACAAGAGCAGGCGGACAACCCGGAAAGAGAGGCAGGAACTGCATGAACCATCGATCCCGATCCGTTCCTGTCAGTTGGCTCACAGGGGCATTTCTTAGGAGAAGGGGGGGGGGGGGGGGTGGGGGAAGAGAGAAGAACACTGGAGCAATACGCCAGGTTGAGACAATCTAAATTACTGTTAGGAAGTTATAGCACAAGTCGCTACAGGGCAATAATAGACCTATCTAAAGATAACCGAAGAATCCCAAGAGCTTTCTTACAGGGCATTATAGACTGAGCAGCCGTATGCAGAAAGTGGGCATACTATCGAATAACACATGCCGATTTTGTGATCGATCAGCAGACGGCGGACCATATCCTCCAAGAATACGAGGCAATCTCAAAACGTAGGGCTAAGTTTATGGGCTCACCATGGCCAGTGCATTCCCACATTTAATCCCTCAAGCCAAGAACTCTGCTAGGGTTCATCAAAGAAGTCGGCTACGATGAGGTGCTGTGAAGGAGATGTGCAAGTCACTGTGCAATCCTCAATAAATTATCTATCTACGTTCCGGTAACATGCACTATTGAGGTACTAACCCGACCATCTCCGGAACTATTGATATGACTACATTGAACCTTCTAGGGATTGAATATTAATAATGACCGCAATGCGAAAGTCTGCTAAAATTTACCATTCTCCATGGAATGCTACATATATAACTTCCCACGTTTTGAATCAGTAATGAAAAGAGCAAAATTTACTAAAATTTTAACTGGTTGTGGGTAAGGTGTTGATGTCCTCTCTTAACGCAATGTAATGGCAACGGCGACGCAGGGAAAATAATAAAAATCCTATAAATCTACTGATCATAATTAATTAATCCCTCCCTTTCTATGCAGTTGTATGCATACATACATATGGGTTTTGTTCTCCAAACGCTATTTAAAGAAATCAATTGGTATTTACATGAACTTGGAACTCTTTGGTATTTGCCTTCTTCAGTTCATTATCAACAAAAGCATGACAAATTATCACTAACAAATTCATACATGTTGTTTATATATTTAATATGGTAGGCAATTTACTTACCCTTTCTGGTGCGATGATCCTGGACAATCGGGCCTGAATAGACGAGATTTATTTTGCTTTAACATAGCGTGCTTAACGCGAACCATATCATGTTAGGGCACAATTTCGATTATGCAACCAATCAAAGAAATGTCGTGCTTGTAATACTGCTATGATAGCAGCAGCAGCTCCCGGTGGCGGCACATAAACAACAGTTGCATGCGAATCAGTTGCATTTTTTGCTTCGGCTACCTATTCAATTTTAATTCACATTACATTATCTACTATTGCAATTTTTAATCAATATAAATTACCGAAGCAAATACTGGCAAACCAAGATGCGTAGTTCCACCCTTTTTTGGGAAAATACATCCAACCAATTTTGTACCCTATTCCAAAGCATGTTGGTTGTGGAAAGTACCTTGTTTACCGGTAAATCCTTGGCAAATGACACGTGAATCTGAATTTAATTATAGGTTTCTTGTTGTTTTGGCATATCCTGAGCTGAATCGCACCCCGGCAGAGATGATATATATTAGAATAATATACCATTTTTTTATTATTTAAAAATACACATACGTATGAATAAAAAGGAGAGAGTAAATAATGTTGCTTTGGTTGTAGCGATAAGGACACTCCCCGGGAGCGATTTAGTATGACCACCTGAAACCTTCTAGGCCATCCCGTCGATTCTATACAACTTTCAGATTCTAAAAACGGATTTCGACACGCGTCTTTTGATACCACCTTTGTTTAGGTTGTGCACTGTCTTGAAAACGTTACCTTTTTTAGCTTTGGAAATCGAATCTTCCAATTCCAATTGGTTGCAGAGGACTTGGCTGCCTCTAGTTAATGCGCCAGATTAATTTAGAAGTGCATAAACAGCTAACACACGTCACACTTAAAAGCCCGTAGCACAAGCACTTTTTTAGTTTTTTAGTTTAATTACCACAATTATAGTTTTTCATCGTTTTAAAATGTTTCCCGGAATAATTAATAAATTGTCGTATTAAGATGACGCTGTCATTTCGATGACAGCAAGAAACGTCGATGTGTTAGTGGAGAGCGAAAAAAAATTTGAATGTGTGGGTGAACTAGTTACCTCCGGCTTGTAGGGAAGTGGGTAATTGTGCAGTTTAGGGACCCCACCTTATAATTGGGCCTTTTTTTTTGAATGAGGTATCAAAAGACGCGTATTCACGTCTAGACTAAGAATCCGAAAGCGGAAGTTAACCCTTTTTACCCGTTTAAAAGTTATGTGCGAAAAACTCGTTCGTCTTGTACATATTGTTCCCGCACATTTACAAACTTTTAAGCGCACAAATCACATCCTGTTTCTTTTTCGATAGATTAATACAATTTGATATTCACGAATTGGTGAAAAAAATTTGTCTAATTTCTCTAATTAATATGCAATTAGGTAATAAAAATACAGAAGATTCACTGTAATCACTTGATTCGTTGTTGAAGTTAAACACCTGATGGTGAAGAGTGCTGCCAGATGAACAATAATAGAAAGTAACTTAACAAGAAATTACTCTTGCTTTTCTCAAGTCATCTGCGTAGAACACCCTTAGCCGATCCAACACCGGCTGCGCCATGCACAGTAATTATGCATAGAACACCTTTCTGCATAGGCGGCCTTCGGCAGGGCTTATTAAAAAATAACCCTGGGCTACGCCATGCCAAGTCCGAATGTGTGGTATAACCGTGGCTACCGCCACGGTGATGTCCTTCTCCGCAGAAGGCATGGCGTAGCCCAGTGTTATTTTTTTATAAGCCCGGCCGAAGGCCGCCTATGCAGAAAGGTGTTCTACGCAGAATTACTGTGCATGGCGCAGCCGGTGTTGGATCGGCTAAGGGTGTTCTACGCAGAATAACTGTGCGTTTAGGTAAGCGTTTTTTGAAAAAAAAAAAAAATTTAATTCAAGTGTTTTGTCAATAACACATTTTTTCGACTTATTATTCGATCTATGATAAGTTAGCAATAATTATCCCATAAAAACATAATTTTATTAGAGAATTTTCTTCTAAATATAGATGTTTTATATATCAAACAAAACTTTGTTTTATTACCTGCTGAGTTGGCAACTGTTCACTTTCATATGTTTTCATTTGGACAGAATTTTTTTGCAATAATTGTGTTGATATTTTATAAGTAAATTAGTGAAATTTAACATAATTTTTTCGTTAATTCGTGCAAGTTAGATTATGTTAATATACCAAGTATAAAAACTAAAGTGATGTGTGCGCTTAAAAGATTGCAAACATGCGGGAACAATATGTATCACACAAACCTGTTTTTCGCCGATAACTTTTGAACGGGTGAAAAAAGTTAACTTCCGTTTCCGGATTCTTAATCTAGACGTAAATGCGCGTATTTTGATATCTCACTCGAAAACTTTGGCCCAACTTTAGGATGGGCCCCTAAACTGCACTACTACCGGAAAGTGTAATAAACAATTTTCCAGAACTGGTGACAATGTTGTTGTTGTTGTTGTAGCAATGCTCGCCCCAGCTAATAGCCGCGACCGATCACAAATTGTCATCAATATGCTCTAACGGGAGTCCAAGGAAACTTGCCGTTTCAACAGGGGTGGACCATAAGAAGGCGTTAGAGGCGTTGGTTCCACATTACAATTAAAGGGATGGTTGGTGTCATGTGGGGACACATTGCAAGCGGGGCATACATTTTGTATGTCGTGGTTGATTCTGGATAGGTAAGAGTTTAACCTGTTACAGTATCCAGAACGAAGTTGAGCAAGAGTGACACGCGTTTCCCTGGGGAGTATGCGTTCCTCTTCCGCGAGTTCTGGATATTTTTCTTCAAGTACTGGATTCACCGAGCAATTCCCGACATAAAGGTACGGCGCCTGTCTATGGAGTTCACCAAGGACCTGCTTGTGTTTTTTCGCTTCATACGGCTGGGTTCTCAGGTGCCGTATTGCCTCAAAATGCTTACGGAGATGACTCCTTAGGCCCCTAGGCGGTGCTGGTTCGTCAATCAGATGTCGGTTGGGATGCCCAGGTTTCTGGGTATTCAACAGAAACTGTTTGGTCAGCATCTCATTTCTCTCCCTGATGGGGAGTATTCTCGCCTCATTATGCAGATGGTGTTCTGGGGACATAAGAAGACAGCCCGTGGCGATTCTGAGAGCAGTATTTTGGCAGGCCTGTAGTTTCTTCCAGTGGGTAGTTTTTAGGCTTGGCGACCATATGGGTGACGCGTAGCACGTAATCGGCTGGCTAATTGCTTTGTATGTGGTCATGAGCGTTTCTTTATCTTTTCCCCAGGTACTGCCAGCAAGGGATTTGAGGATTTTACTACGGCTCTGAATTCTTGAAACAATTGCGTTTGCGTGCGCACCAAAATGTAGATCCTGATCAAACGTCACACCCAAGATTTTGGGGTGTAGGACAGTCGGTAGCGTAGTGCCATCGACGTGGATGTTCAATATGGTCGACATTTGGGGCGTCCATGTTGTAAATATGGTCGCGGAAGATTTAGTCGGTGACAATGCCAGGTTTCGCGAGGCGAAAAAACTGGAAAGATCAGGGAGATGGCCGTTTATTTTATTGCATAGCTCATCGATCTCTGGGCCTGGGCCTGTGGCCATTATTGTGCAGTCATCGGCGTAGGAAACGATTGTGACTCCTTCCGGTGGTGAAGGTAGCTTAGATATGTAGAAATTAAACAAAAGTGAGGATAGGACACCACCCTGTGGCACCCCTTTTTTAATTCTCCTTGGTTTTGATGTTTCGTTCCTGAATTGCACCGATGCCTGCCGACCACCCAGATAATTTGAGGTCCACCTTTTAAGACATGGGGGAAGTGTAGACCCTTCCAGGTCTTGCAGTAACGAGCCATGGTTGACCGTATCAAAGGCTTTTGATAGGTCTAGCGCTACGAGTACTGTTCTATGGTGGTGGTATTGATTCAAACCGCAATTTATCTGGGTGCCAATGACATTTAGCTCGGAGGTAGTGCTATGGAGTTTTCTGAAGCCATGCTGATGAGGGGCTAGCTGCAAATGTGCTTGGAAATAATGGAGCAAAATGGCTTCAAGCGTCTTTGCCACTGGCGATAGGAGAGATATCGGACGATATGACTCACCTACGTTAGCTGGTTTCCCAGGCTTTAGTAGCGGGACCACCTTGGCCATTTTCCATTTCTCGGGTATGACAAAGGTGGAAAGAGACAGGTTGAAGACATGCGCTAAATATTTGAAACCCTCTTTCCCTAGGTTTTTAAGCATCGGCATGGCTATGCCATCTGGGCCCACTGCTTTGGATGGTTTAGCGCGGCCAATGGCGTCCTCAACCTCTCCAGTGGTGATGGTGATTGGTGACGCGCTTAATTTGTGTTTATGTGCGTGTCTATTGGCTCTCTGTCTATCTTTGTCGACCGTAGGATGCATTATATATTGTCGGCAGAACGCGCTCGCGCATCTTTTCGCATCCGACAGCACCTTTTCGCCAAAGGCGATGGAAACTTTGTCTTTTTGCTTAGTCGGATTCGATAGGGACTTTACGGTGGACCAAATTTTACCTACACCGGTAGAGAGGTTACAACCTCTTAGGTACTCTTCCCATTTCGCCCGCTTGTGTTCGTCCACAAGCAATCTGATGCGTTGGTTTATATCCCTTATTTGGGGGTCGCCTGTATCAAGCTGTCTTATAAGGTCGCGTTCCCTCGCTAAGCACGCGGCCTCCGTCGGGAAGTGAGGCCGGATTTCGGGAATTCTCCCGGCGGGAATGAAATGTGCCGAGGCGGAAGGCACGCTCCCCTTGGCGGGCATCAGTCGGGATAGGGAGGGCAGCAAAGCTGCTGTCTGTTGCGGATATATATTCTTCCCACTTTCCTTTTTTGAAGTTTATGAAAGTGCGTTTTTCGGTGACGATGAAGTCGGCGGTACGCTCGAACGAAATAAGTATGGGCAGGTGGTCGGATGCCAATGTTACAATCGGCTGCCAGTTGACGCAGTTTACGAGTTCTGCGCTCACGATTGAGATATCTGGCGAGCTATGACAGCTTCCTACCATACGTGTGGGGGCGCCTCCGTTTATTGTGCAGAACATCGTTTGTTCTATTTGATCCGCCAACATCTCACCCCTACTGTCCGCCCGCAAGTTTGAATGCCATAGGTCGTGATGGGCATTGAAATCGCCTAAGATAATGCGATTGTTGCCAGTGAGTAAGGCCTCGCTTAGGGCGGTATCCACTGGGGCAACAGGTGACAGGAGGGATGTAGGTGTTGATGATTTATAGATTTCTAGAGGCATCGCCTGACCGGACAGATAGGCCTTGACGTTCTAAGACATTGTCCCTGCGGTCGATGCCAACAGAGGATAATATGCCAAAGTACTAAAGAGGAATTGTGTCGGAAAGAATTATCGGAGTGAATTTAATTTAAAATGAAAGTAAATGAAGAGGGGCAATACAACTTTTATATATTTTTTTTACTACGAATATTCCTATGTTATTAACATTTGCGTGAATAAAGAAACTAATATTTCTCTATACTAACTGTAGTATGTATACATAAAACCAGTACGCGGTTGCATTTTATCAGAGTTGCCATAGTAAAATTTTATTATCAGTTATTTGTATGCAATATTTTACTTTTGGCAACTCTATTCGATCGTTATCGTGTCGTCATCACGGTCGTTAAAAAACGAGCAATGATAGGCTGATGGTGGTCCGCAAACGCATTGCAAAGGAGTATTGTTAGATTAGATTAGTTTCGATTATTTAGATTATTTATTTATTACGGCCAAAAGCCTAATTCGTAAGTTAGAAAATATTACAGTTTTTTATCTTATAGCTAAGGTCTTACAATATTCATATAATTTTGTTTTAAATACTGTTATTTGGTTGCAACTTTTTATATCCGTAGGCAGATCATTGTAGAAAATGTTCATTTTCTAACCCTTGTAGAAAATGTTCTGTTGATCAATTTCAGTTCTAAAAAACGGCAATTTGAAATTATGTTTTCTCCTCGTATTTATGTTGTGAGTTTGCTCAACTAATGCTATATTTTTATTTAAATACTCAGGTACATTTCCATGTTTGATATTAAATATGAATTTCATGGAGTGGAAAAAAATCTTTTGTTTCACACTTAACCAGTCTAAAGTCTTCAACATATCAGCCGTTCGTGTATCTCTAGGTTTCTGAAGAATAAATCTCATGCATCTATTTTGAAGCTTGTCTACTTCTTTATCCGATATTATGAATAGAATGGACGGGCAGTACACGAAATGCGGTTCTATATCTGATTTATATAAAATTATTTTGTACTTTTTTTGAATGAATTTAGTTGTTCTCTGCATCACTCCTATTTTATTTGCAACTTTTTTAATTGTATAATTTATATGATCTTCAAATTTGAGCTTATTATCAATTATTATTCCTAAGTATTTTATACTGTTAACTCTTTAGAGTACTCCAACATGAAGAAAATGGAACACGTAATCCAACAATTTTTGCAGGGTACCCCTCAAAAAACACGAGTACTCCATAAATAATGTAAAGCTGGAGTCATTGGTGCCGTATGTCGTATCGCTGTATCCGTATCCCTAACGTAATCAGCTGTTTATCGTTACGACGGTTAACCAAAACCCAATGGTTGGCTACGATACGGTTACGACCTTAGCGGCACCAATAATCGATTGCATTGATTCTCATAAGTTTGGTCGAATCAGCTGTTAAAAGGTTACCGATACGGTTACCGCTAAAGCACCAATGTCTCCAGCTTAAGGGAAACTCCTTTGGGAGTATAGGAGTGTTCCAAAACTAATCTGTATTCATACAAAAAATGTGCTCCAATTAACATTGCGATGTCCTAGGAGAGGAGTAGGTGATCCCACTCTCGCTTTGTTTGTGAGTATGCCATAGAGTATAGACATGAGAATACTTTCCAAAGTACTTTCACTGTCGTACTCCATAGAGCACCCACAGAGGATCATATGCCAAAGTACTAAAGAGGAATTGTATTGTCGGAAAGAATTATCGGAGTGAATTTAATTTAAAATGAAAGTAAACGAAGAGGGGCAATACAACTTTTATATTTTATACTACGAATATTCTTATGTTATTTAGAATTTGGGTGAATAAAGAAACTACTATTTCTCTATACTATAGTATGTTATAGTTGGGTCGTTTCGTTTTGAACTTGTTCAATTGACCGGGTCGCTCAACTGAACAAGTGCACTAGATCTTAGATTTCGGTTCTGTTTGTTCTTTTAGTTCATTTGTTCTTTTAGTTCGTTTTATCTAATGTTATTATTTCTCTCGTCTCGTTCGCGAACATACATACGTAAATTCATACATACATACACAGAAATTCACAGTGAGCACGAATGTCGATTATGCCACTTACACTAAAGATATGTGTGTGTGGCACTGCTACAACAATATATGTATGGACTATTTATGAAAAACATGTTTTGCAAGAAACTAATTATTACATTTATTAAACTTGAAAAGTTCATATTTACAATTTGTGTCTGTACTCTTTCAATTTCCTGGATCTTCCGAAATTTGTAACTTGTTTTTTTGAAGTTAATTATACATATATATATTAACTTATTTATTCTTAACACATTTAAATATACCTACACGAAGCATTGCCGCATACACACCCTAATCTGTACTTGTTGGTTTTTCCGCGGGGAGAGCAAAAGTGAACAAATTGGCTTGAAAAAAAAGAACAAATGAACAAAAAGAAAAACTTGTTCTTTCATCAGAAAAAGAACGAAAGATTCGAATCTCTGAAATGAACGAAAAAGCACAACTATATAGTATGTATACATAAAACCAGTGCGCTGTTGCATTTTATCAGAGTTGCCATAGTAAAATTTTATCATCAGTTATTTTTATGCAATATTTTAATTTTGGCAACTCTGTTCGATCGTCATCGTGTTGTGATCACGGTCGTTAAAAAACGAGCAATGATCGGCTGATGGTGGTCCGGAAACGCATTGCAAAGGAGTATTGTTAGAGTACTCCAACATGAAGAAAATGGAACACGTAATCCAAAAATTTTTGCAGGGTAGTTGTGTGCGTATCCGGGGATTGTCGCTTGCCCGGCCACCACACAAGCAGAAAGCATCAAGCGCCATTTGTATTGAAAATTCGTAGCGAGCAGACGTAAACATGTCATCGGATGACGATTTTTTATTGGTTGTAAATTTTGCGAATTTTCATAAACATTTTTCAACTTTCTTCTAAGAATTTTTAGAATTTTTTCGAGTATGGAGTTATGTAGCTTATTCAATTTTAATATAATAAGATGCTAATCTTAAGCCACTAAGAAAATTACCTGATTTTTGGCAATTTTTTTCCATCCGACCTTTGCATTCGTAGGTTTCAATAAACCGCAACGTAAAATCTGTTTCTTCCGCGAAGTTGCTCATTGCACGTTCTCACAAAACTCACACATTAATGCTTGTCAACCACATCGGCCACGTTCAAATAGACCAGCTGTAAAGCGAAAAATTCTAAAAAATTTTGATTTTCATCAACGCGAAGACAACAACAAATACGTGTGAACACGACATCGCCCGATACGCACACAACTACCCGTTGCTATGGTAACCTTCGAGCAAATTTGTGCGTTGCCCGGCAGCTTAAGAATCCACGCAAAGAATATTTTGTCGCTACGTGTCGCGTCGCTTAGTGTGCACTTTTTTTTCCTGTTTTGGGAATTGAATCTTCCAATTCCAATAAATGGCAAGAGGACGCATAAATTTCCTCTTAAATCGCCAGGTTAACAAACGTATAAGGGTAATATACTTGCAACATTTAGACGTGCCTAAGCAGCTAACACATGTCGCAAAGTAAAAACCCGTAACACAATTTTTTCCTTGTAATTGTTAAATATATGGCTTGTTGCCATGTGCTTTCTCAAGATTTGTGATTCATCATGAATTATATTTTTATGTCGGAATTATAATTTCACTCCCATCCAGCAAGTGGTACCCCCATCATGCCCAAGCCAGTGGCCTCAGACATCCTCCCATTGTTATAGAAATATTAATTTAGTCATCATGTGTCGTGTTGATTTGTTAAATAATTCAGAGCTTTGGGTAATTTCCAGTTGTGACTTGTTTTCTTTATGTAGATTATTATTTTTTAATTGTAAAGTTGTAATTCCAATTGTAGAAATTTGCTTAATTGTGAAGTTGAAACCAGGTTAGACAAGGTATGCGCCTGTTATAGTTGTTATGTTATGCTTATTTGCTAATATTTACATAATTTTTGTTTTTAAATTAATTTTCATCGTTTAATGAATTTAATTTAATTAATTTTTATACAATGTTTCATGTATTTGTATTAAATGTTGATTAAATTATGTTGAAACCAGATTAGACAAGGTACTGTAATGCACTTGTTATATTTGTTATGTTATACTTTTTTTGCTTTGTAACTCCATTTTATCATACAATTATGATAGTAGCAATTATAGGTTTCGAAGTTTCTGAATATGCTTCACTTTAAACCCTAAACAGGCATAGTTCAAATTAAAGTTTACACAATCAGAAAATATCGCTTGAGGGTAATTGCAGGGACGTATGTGTTGTAAGTATTATTGACGGACTATTTAGTAAAACATTCTTGGATTGACGTTCGGCGCTTTTAGGGAACAATATTTTACTTCCTTTATATTAGTTTAATCGTTTGTTCTCCCGCCGCGTACGGACGTGTTTTTAATCGCTCTCTTATTTTCACATATTCTTATATTTTCTTTCGTTTCAAATTGCCAAAGTGGATGAATTTTGTAGAAAGTGGGTAATTGTGCAGTTTAGGGACCCCACCTTATAATTGGGCCTTTTTTTTTGAATGAGGTATCAAAAGACGCGTATTCACGTCTAGATCAAGAATCCCGTTTAAAAGTTATGTGCGAAAAACTGGTTCGTCTTGTACATATTGTTCCCGCACATTTACAAACTTTTAAGCGCACAAATCACATCCTGTTTTGTTTTTCGATAGATTAATACAATTTGATATTCCCGAATTAGTGAAAAAAATTTGTCTAATTTCTCTAAATAAATATGAAATTAGGTAATAAAAATACAGAAGATACACCCTAATCACTTGATTCGTTGTTGAAGTTAAACACCTGATGGTGAAGAGTGCTGCCAGATGAGCAATAATAGAAAGTAACTTAACAAGAAATTACTCTTGCTTTTCTCAAGTCATCTGCGTAGAACACCCTTAGCCGATCCCACACCGGCTGCGCCATGCACAGTAATTATGCGTAGAACGCCTTTCTGCATAGGCGGCCTTAAGCAGGGCTTATAAAAAATAACCCTGGGCTACGCCATGCCAAGCCCGGATGTGTGGTATAACCGTGGCTACCGCCACGGTGATGTCCTTCTCCGCAGAAGGGTATACTACGCAGAAGGACATCTCCGTGGCGGTAGCCACGGTTACACCACACACCCGGGCTTGGCATGGCGTAGCCCAGGGTTATTTTTGATAAGCCCGGCCGAAGGCCGCCTATACAGAAAGGTGTTCTACGCAGAATTACTGTGCATGGCGCAGCCGGTGTTGGATCGGCTAAGGGTGTTCTACGCAGAATAACTGTGCGTTTAGTTAAGCGTTTTTTGAAAAAAAAAAAAAAAATTAAATTCAAGTATTTTGTCAATAACACATTTTTTCGACTTATTATTCGATTTATGATAAGTTAGCAATAATTATCCCATAAAAACATAATTTTATTATAGAATTTTCTTCTAAATATAGATGTTTTATATATCAAACAAAACTTGGTTTTATTACCTGATGAGCTGGCAACTGTTAACTTTCATATGTTTTCATTTGGACAGAATTTTTTTGCAATAATTGTGTTGATATTTTATATAAATTAGTGAAATTTAACATAATTTTTTCGTTAATTCGTGCAAGTTAGATTATGTTAATATACCAAGTATAAAAACTAAAGTGATGTGTGCGCTTAAAAGATTGCAAACATGCGGGAACAATATGAATCACACAAAACTGTTTTTCGCCGATAACTTTTGAACGGGTGAAAAAAGTTAACTTCCGTTTTCGGGTTCTTAATTTAGACGTAAATGCGCGTATTTGGATATCTCACTCGAAAACTTTGGCCCAACTTTAGGGTGGGCCCCTAAACTGCGCTACTACCGGAAAGTGTAATAAACAATTTTCCAGAACTGGTGACAATAGTCTAGTGCCGTGTAATATGTTTTCTAAGAAAATTTTCTACAGAGCCTGGAATGAGGGCATCTCTGACTACGAAGTAAAGCTACCCTGCAAAAATTGTTTGATTACGTGTTCCATTTTCTTCATGTTAGAGTACTCTAACAATACTCCTTTGCAATGCGTTTTCGGACCACCATCAGCCGATCATTGCTCGTTTTTTAACGACCGTGATCACGACACGATGACGATCGAATAGAGTTGCCAAAAGTAAAATATTGCATACAAATAACTGATAATAAAATTTTACTATGGCAACTCTGATAAAATGCAACCGCGTACTGGTTTTATGTATACATACTATAGTTAGTATAGAGAAATATTTGTTTCTTTATTCACGCCAATGCTAAATAACATAAGAATATTCGTAGTAAAAAATATAAAAGTTGTATTGCCCCTCTTCATTTACTTTCATTTTAAATTAAATTAACTCCTATAATTCTTTCCGACACAATTCCTCTTTAGTACTTTGGCATATGATCCTCTGTGGGTGCTCCATGGAGTACTACAGTGGAAGTACTTTGGAAAGTACTCTCACGTAATTACTCTATGGAATACTCACAAACAAAGCGAGAGTCGGATCACCTACTCCTCTCCTAGGACATCGCAATGTTAATTGGAGCACATTTATTGTATGAATACATATTAGATTTGGAGCAGTCCTATAAGATTATTTTGTACTTTTTTTGAATGAATTTAGTTGTTCTCTGCATCACTCCTATTTCATTTGCAACTTTTTTAATTGTATAATTTATATGATCTTCAAATTTGAGTTTATTATCAATTATTATTCCTAAGTATTTTATACTGTTAACTCTTTAGAGTACTCCAACATGAAGAAAATGGAACACGCAATGCAACAATTTTTGCAGGGTACCCTTCAAAAAACGCGAGTACTCCATAAATAATGTAAGGAAAACTCCTTTGGGAGTATAGGAGTGTTCCAAAACTAATCTGTATTCATACAAAAAATGTGCTCCAATTAACATTGCGATGTCCTAGGAGAGGAGTAGGTGATCCCACTCTCGCTTTGTTTGTGAGTATGCCATAGAGTATATACGTGAGAATACTTTCCAAAGTACTTTCACTGTAGTACTCCATAGAGCACCCACAGAGGATCATATGCCAAAGTACTAAAGAGGAATTGTGTTGTCGGAAAGAATTATCGGAGTGAATTTAATTTAAAATGAAAGTAAACGAAGATGGGCAATACAACTTTTATATTTTATACTGCGAATATTCTTATGTTATTTAGAATTTGCGTGAATAAAGAAACTACTATTTCTCTATACTATAGTATGTTAGAGTTAGGTCGTTTCGTTCTAAACTTGTTCAATTGACCGGGTCTCTCAACTGTACAAGTGCACTAGATCTTAGATTTCGGTTCTGTTTGTTCTTTTAGTTCATTTGTTCTTTTAGTTCGTTTTATCTAATGTTATTCTTTCTCTCGTCTCGTTCGCGAGCATACATACGTAAATTCATACATACATACGCAGAAATTCACAGTGAGCACGAATGTCGATGATGCACAATCACATACTCCTTTGCAATGCGTTTTCGGACCACCATCAGCCGATCATTGCTCGTTTTTTAACGACCGTGATCACGACACGATGACGATCGAATAGAGTTGCCAAAAGTAAAATATTGCATACAAATAACTGATAATAAAATTGTACTATGGCAACTCTGATAAAATGCAACCGCGTACTGGTTTTATGTATACATACTATAGTTAGTATAGAGAAATATTTGTTTCTTTATTCACACCAATGCTAAATAACATAAGAATATTCGTAGTAAAAAGTATAAAAGTTGTATTGCCCCTCCTCATTTACTTTCATTTTAAATTAAATTAACTCCGATAATTTTTTCCGACACAATTCCTCTTTAGTACTTTGGAATATGATCCTCTGTGGGTGCTCCATGGAGTACTACAGTGAAAGTACTTTGGAAAGTACTCTCACGTATGTACTCTATGGAATACTCACAAACAAAGCGAGAGTCGGATCACCTACTCCTCTCCTAGGACATCGCAATGTTAATTGGAGCACATTTATTGTATGAATACATATTAGATTTGGAGCAGTCCTATACTCCCAAAGGAGTATTTCTTACATTATTTATAGAGTACTAGCGTTTTTGAAGGGTAATCAAGGCAAGTCAGCTTGGTCGTGTCGTCCGACTGTCGCTATATGTGCATGGTTCCATAAAGCTGACGGGCAGCGCACAAATTTGCTTGATGGTTACCAAAGCAACGGGTAGCCTTCAAAAAACGCGAGTACTCCATAAACAATGTAACGAATACTCCTTTGGGAGTATAGGAGTGTTCCAAAACTAATCTGTACTCATACAAAAAATGTGCTCCAATTAACATTGCGATGTCCTAGGTGAGGAGTAGGTGATCCCACTCTCGCTTTGTTTGTGAGTATTCCATAGAGTACATACGTGAGAGTACTTTCCAAAGTACTTTCACTGTAGTACTCCATGGAGCAGCCACAGAGGATCATATGCCAAAGTACTAAAGAGGAATTGTGTCCGAAAGAATTATCGGAGTGAATTTAATTTAAAATGAAAGTAAATGAAGAGGGGCAATACAACTTTTATATTTTTTTTTTACTACCAATATTCCTATGTTATTAAGCTTTGGGCAATTGAGGGCGAGCAGTTTAATAAGAGTTATAAATGAGTAATTTTATGTGCTTGTAAGCGTATGAGTCGTGGCACAGTGGCTGAGGTACCCGACCAAACGCCCGGGGTTGCGGGTTCAACTCCCACCAAGCATTCCTTTTTTTTAAATTTATAAATTATTATTATTAATGGACTGTATTGAGTTTATGGGGTTTTTGATTTAATGTATTCCATTTATTGAGTTGGGTAGTTTTAGTGTTATTGGTGTATTTAAGTCATGGGAGGATGCATAGCATCAGTACACCTTTATTTATTTATTTGTGTTTATTTTAAGGGATTCAGTTTATTAAGTTGGGTAGTCTTAGTGTTATTGGTGTGTTTAAGTCATGGGAGGATGCATAGCATCAGTACACCTTTTATTTATTTAATTTGGGGGCGAGCACTGGGGGCTCTGAGGCTTCGCTCTACTGAGCCACCTCATCCTCTATTTGAAGAACCCTTTAAAATGTTATATGGAGGCGAGCACGGGACGGCTCTGAGGTATTGGCACCCCATTTTCTACAAGAAAAACCTCTATTTATTTAATTTGGGGCGAGCGTTGGGCACTCTGAGGTTTCGCTCTAATGAGCTACCTCATCTTCTATTTGAAGAACCCCTTCAAAGTGTGATATGGAGGCGAGCACTGGGCTCTGATGTATTAGCACACCATCCGAAGAACCTCGATTTTAATTAAAAAACTCAAACTATGTCTTTAGAATATTTCACTAACC
Organism: Eurosta solidaginis; assembly: GCF_040869045.1. Taxonomy (NCBI): domain Eukaryota; kingdom Metazoa; phylum Arthropoda; class Insecta; order Diptera; family Tephritidae; genus Eurosta; species Eurosta solidaginis. The sequence continues at coordinate 38,333,125 of NC_090324.1, read as the reverse complement.
AGTTGAGAATTACAAGCACACTCAATGGCTACTGAAACAAACGGACGAAAAATGTTCATAGTTTAGTGAATAAAGAAACTAATATTTCTCTATACTAATGGTGTTTCCTTTTCTTCACGAAAATGTCGCCTTCACGCCAACTCTTCAAAAAGTTGTGTTCTGTTGTAAAATTAGCGAAGCCTCAGTAGAGGGTATCATTATCTTTTGTCAACAACCTACCCCTAAATATTGCCAAAAATGCAACATTATTTGCCCTCGCTGCAGGTATACTATCTGTCACTTTCTAGCAAACATAAATCACCTACGATAAAGCAGCTTCGATAAAGCATGCAAAATTTTGACATTTCATTTGGCGGCAATGTTATTTTTCCAAGATAAATTTTTGCTAAAAAAGTTACATATTTTGCAAATAAGTGAATTATTATATTTGTCGGTTCGAGGTGAGTATGCTAACGCGAAAAAACAAGACAATATAATAAACGACTCACATATTTTGTATATAGCGCCGTCGACGATCGTTTGGAGTCATCGTCTTCCTCATCAGACGACGAGGAGCTGACTCTAGTTTTGCACCCAACTAATAAATATTTGCGCGTAATGGATTTTGTGCAAGGCGTAGTCAATTTGTACACTAACGTCGAGGTAAGTTTTTGGGAAGGATGCAATTACCTTTAGTGCAATAGGTATCTTTATAAATCTCTGGCCAATAGCACTAATATTTTTCTTTTACGCATTCCTAGTTCAAAAAACATTTTCGAGTTGAACGTGACAGTGCGGAGTATTTAATTTCTAAATACTCTATTAGCCCATATTATGCAAAGAGGAATTATAAAGGAGGAAGGCCATAATTAGCCCCAAACACACATGTGCTATTATTTTTATGGTAATTCATATTTATTATATTACTAGCTTAGGTATTTGTAAATAAATATTTATACATCGTCGCCCGCTTGCCAGAAGCATTAATGTGCCAAAATGAAAATATCGGGAAATCGAGTTTGCAAGTTTATTGCTCCCTCAAAATTAAAAGAATTTGTTTCTAATGTAAAAGTTTATCTATATATTATACTCACACTATGCTCTTTCAACTGAGATAATTGCTCTGCTCGCATCCTTTCTATTTTTCGATATTTAGCACATTCATTTTTCTGGCACGACAAAAATTTAAAAACTGATCTAATTTTTTGTTAACACAGCTATACAAAAAAATTTAAAGTAGTCGGATCAGGTAATGCGACTCATGTTTTCTATACATTTTGATGTGCTGAATGCAAATACACTATAAGAATGGTCCCAAGTGGTCGTGGTATGGCCTTAACCTCAAAACAAGTAAAGAACATCACTGCAGATTGATTTGTATATAACGTTAGGGCCAAGCCAATACCTGCTAGGCCAATTCTGTTGGCGGATTGGGATTTGGAGCACCACAGTACTTGGGAAAACAACCGCGGCTTTGACTTATCGAAAGTATGTATGTAAATGAAAAAGTCATACATTCAATTCAATTTCATATAAACTAATGTGTTTTTATTTAAGATATTATTGCAAATAAAAACTAGTTCTTATTCTGATCAGAATCATCTTCTTAAATGTTGGGTTCGGGAAAAGCGTTGCTCTCAAGATTTTTATAAAAAGAATGACATTATTTTGGTATAACCAGTTTTTCACACAATTTTGTTGTTGTTGTTGTTGTAGCAGTGCTTCGCCCCACCTAACAGCTGCGACCGATCACATATTGTCATCAATATCCTCAAACGGGTGTCCAAGGAAACTTGCTATTTCAACAGGGGTGGACCACAATGAAAGGGGTGTTAGAGGCGTTGGTTCCACATTACAATTAAAGAGATGGTTGGTGTCATGTGGGGACATATTGCAAGCCGGGCATACATTTTGTATGTCGGGGTTGATTCTGGATAGGTAAGAGTTTAACCTGTTACAATCTCCAGAACGAAGTTGAGCTAGAGTGACCCGCGTTTCCCTGGCGAGTATGCGTTCCTCTTCCGCAAGTTTTATGCACTGTTCTTTAAGTACTGGATTCACCGGGCAATTCCTGGCATAAAGGTCCGACGCCTGTTTGCGGAGTTCACTGAAGACCTGCTTGTGTTTTTTGGCTTCATACGGTTGATTTCTTAGATGCCGTATTTCCTCATAATGCTTACGGAGATGACTCATTAAGTCAGATGACAGACAGTCCTTGGTCGGGAAAAATCCCGAGTCGCTCCGGTATATAGAACCGACGGCCTTGGGAAGCGCAATTTTTCAAGTATTTTAGTTTTGATTCGAGAAGAGGCAACGGCTTCGAATAAATTGGTTTGTCTTCAATTAAACAACTATTTTTTTTCTGATATTCAGCTATTAAAAATTCTTCATCGGTGAGTAAAATAATTATAAATAAAAAATCGTTATACAATTGTGTGCGAACCTCGAAAGGTTTTGGTGAGTGAAACATGAATGTGCTATATGAATGTGCTAAATTCATTTTTCTGGCTCAACTTTGGCACTACAAATTATTGAGATTTCCATGTGCGTAGGAAGCTCTAGAATTAAGTAGAACCTAGAGAATCTAAAGGGTAATATAACGAGGCCTATAACACAAAATCGGAAAAATTGCACATTCATGCTTCTGGTTAGTAGGCGACGATATATATAATTGGCCAAACGATAAACATAAGTTTGACAACTCCTTTTTTATTTTAGGTTTTGCAGCAACAAGACCACTATACGAGAAGTTAGCAACTTATTCAATATTTCATATTCCTTTGCTCATTACAAGATAGACAATGTTACATCGTCTCTCGTTGAGCTTTCACGGAATGTTATAAAATTTCCGCAAAGTGAATATGAAAAAGAATGTATAGCAAAAAACTTTGAAGCGATATCAGGATTTCCAAACGTATTAGGCTGTATTGACGGGACCTATATTTCGATAAGGGCGCCAAAACTAAAAATTCGTTCAACATACATTAACAGGCATGATACCATTTCTGTGACTATGCAGGGCATATGCGATGCAAATTTAAAATTTTTAGATGTTTTCACTGGTGTACCGAGCAGAGTCCATGACTCGTGTGTTCTTAATTTATCGTTTATAAATAAACAGCTACCAAATTTATGTTTGCCAAAATATCACCTGTTGGACGATTCTGCATATCCGATAAGAAACTACTTGTTGACACCCTACAGAGATTACGGGAACTTAACGCAACAAGAAAAAACCTACAATCTCAAATTTTGTCAAACTCGTGTACGAATCGAAAACGCGTATGGTTTGTTAAAGTGCCGCTTCAGGCAACTCATACGATTAGATTTCTATGAAGTTATATAAACTTTATATTAGCGTGCTGCGTACTTCATAATATTTCCATAGACAAAAAAGATAAAATAGAAGCATACGAGTATTATGTTCCCCCTGTTACTGTTGACGATCATTTTCTTCCTGAAAATATCGACTCAGTCCTCACTGACCTTGGCAAAATAAAGAGAAATCAAATCACTGTTTTAAAAAACAGTTCCTATTAAAACTCCACTTTTTTATGATGAAATGAATGAATTATTACTATCCTGAATATAATTAAACAAACGACGAGTACAACCAACCACCAACAAATATACAGTGTTTGCCCGCTACCGCCAGCGAAATATCGAACCACGAAAAACTAGTAAGCGTCCAGTACCAGCAGCAATACCAGTTAAATTGTGGGAACAGAATTAGAATTAAAGCCTTTGGAACTGATATCAACACGACCTGCGCGTCAACATCAATTGAATGAAGGTGAGCTAAAAATTTGCTAATTTGTGTTTGTGCTCCTACGTGTGTTCTGACGTTTAAATTTTTACAGACGATGGATTGTGGGCTCTTAAGTCTATTCGATCCCAATGAGGAGACTCATGATATTGGCAATGCAAACAATAACAGCGTAAACCGCCGTAAAGAAAAGAAATCTCGAAAATCATCGAGCAAATCAGACGGCGGTAAAAATAAGAGACAAAGTGAGAGTGGAAATTGTAGCAGTAGTGAAGGAGAACTAGATTATCTCAATAATAAAACTATTGATTTTGATCAAGGAATGTTATCACCTGAACAACAATTGGGAAATATAGAATATAAACTAAAACTAATTCGTCCATCCAAACATCCCTTTGAACATCTTTTCACTCATATGAAAAGCAAGGTTTGGAACAAGAGTCAAATGAATTTCACATAGACGAATTTTTTCTTGTAAATGCAGTTGGTCCTGTAGTTGATGACAATATGCAAATTAAAATAGGCCCGAATCAAACTTTTCCACCGCTATTAGGCGATTGTGATGATGAACCATATGGCCCACTGCTGTTTCAGGTAAAAAATACAAATTACGATGCAGCTCATAGTTTGCTTAATTATAACCATTTCATTCATATTAACGTTTTAGGCCGAAGTATCAGTACTGTTTCATGATACAGCAATTTATGTAGTTTTCCAGACCACCATGCATATCGCCAGCATTCAGCAAACAGCAGTTATCCGAGCAATTGACCCAGCCAGAATTTTTTGAAAATTTTGATCAAAAAATATTTAAATATCATACCCCAAGATGATTAAAAACGTTCAAATTTAAAAGCATTTTCTGTTCGAAAATTAACGTATCGTCGGGAGAAAAAAGTACCATAAATGCATATATATAATATTTCTATATTGCTAATACAAAATACTCGCAATAAGTTTTGAATTCGAAATCAAAACAAGACAGCCTACAAAATTTTTGTGATTATAGAAGCATAAGTGTGACAAGAAAAAATTAAAATTTAGGTACATTCGTTTTTTGAATACAAAAACAAAAACATTTAAACAGCAATATATCGGCACTCTGATGTTTGGGAATGTACCTAGCCTTTTGTAGCAATATAGAAGTATTACATATAGCATAAATGTGATTATTCTTGAATAATCATTTATGATTCCTATTTCGAAACGGTTTTTGTTCATATTTGATATCATTGTAAAATTGGGCTTTAATTGTTATAGAGTAATATTTGAATGCTTTTCACAGTCATTTTCTGATCATATTCGTGAATATATTTCAATCGTTTTTTTGAGATTTTTGAAACATTTTTGAATGCCATTATAATGCATTTATTCTTCATAAAGCATTCAAAATAGGATCTACATAATAATCTTATTTCATCAAGGGAAGAAAGCATGCGAAAATGAGCTTTTCGAACCACAGCTAACTCGCAAACAAACTTGACCGATATACACCTCGACTCCCTCGCGAAGGGCAGACATCTTGCCGCGATGCGAGGGCTTAGTCGCTGACCACGGGACTATGCCACCCAGTAGGATGCAGGTTCACATGGATCTCCATGGCTGCGGTGGCCTAGTCCTGGGGTGAGCGATGACCAAGATCTGTCCCCTCCCAATCCAGGGTGTTATGCGGCACCGTGCCCATTGGATGGTTTGCAGCCGGGAGGTTAATCTGGCTGTATTTGTACGGAGCCTCTCTGACACCGGGCCGCCTCAGAGAGTAAAAATGGTCTTACCGCGGTAAGGGGCTCTGCCGCGGCGGACGACACTTTTCCCCCTTTCAATAAGGTGACCCTAAGCTGGCCTCGTCTAGCAAGGGGTCGTACGAACAAGATGAACAACAAAAATAAAAAAAAACAAGAAAATGATAATCCTTTCTCGTCCACAGGGAGAAGGACAACAGCATTGGCATCCATACGCCCTAGTGAACGAGGGAGGGCTACCAATGCTACCAACGCTAAAGTGAAGAGCGACTTGGTGGGGGGCGGCAATAGTATGGCGGCGAAGGGAGTTGCGCTGGTAACGGCGAACCCTGACGCGCCTGCTGTTGTCGGACACCGACCAAGCGCCGGAACGGCAACCTTTTTTCCCACGGCTGTGGCAGGGGTCTCTGGACCTGGCCACTCCGAGCCAAGGGAAAACGGGGCCGCAACAGCTACTTTAACCGGGGGAGCGACTGCGTTGGAAACGACGGGTCGGCTCCCCAGGGACGACAAGAGGGCAACCTCAGTCAACACCGTCTTAGGTGATCGGACGGGGGCAAGCACCAGTATGGCGGCGAAGGTAGTTGCGCTGGCAACGGCGAACACTGACGCGCCTGCTGATGCTGGGCGCCCGTCTGACGCCGGTATGGCGACTGTTCTCCCCACGGCTGTGACAGGGGTCCCACGATCTGGTCACACTGAGCCAAAGGAGAAAGGAGCCATAATGAAGACATCATCCGGGGGTACGACCGCGAGGGCAACTACGGGTCGGACCCCTTCTCAAGAAGATTCCCACAAGGGATCGTTCCACAGGAACAAAAGAAGGGCTGCAAAAGTCCTGTCAAGGTATGAGGGTGTTCCGCTGGAAACGCTGTCAGAGAACGCCAGGAATTCGGTGGAAAGGGCGCGAGCTCTACTGCCGAATTTTCGGGGTTCTCTGCCAACAAGCGCAACCCCATATAAACGTCAAAGGTCCGATGAGGATATCAAACCACCGCCGAAAAGGCACCAGAATCACCCCGCGGTAGCCAAACCCAGCTTTGCCGAGGTAGCCAAGGGCCGGATCCTTATAGGAATCCTGGACCGAGGGAATGACCGTGGTGCAATCCCTAAAGACCAGTGGCCGTACGTCCGGAATGAAATCGGCAACGCCGTTCTCGACGTGCTGATGGAGTCTCCGGGTAGTCCGCCGCGAGGTTCTGATGCAGGATGGTACCAGGGCCAAATCAAGGTACTCGCTTGCGAGGACGCAAGGTCTGTTGCGCTGTACAAGGCAGCAGCCGCAAAGCTGGGACAAGTCTATCCCGGGGCGATTATCGAGGTCGTTGACTGGAAGGACATTCCGGCTCGGCCAAGGGCCAGGGCATGGGTTCCAGCGGTTCCAGCAGAACCTGAGAGAATTCTCAGGATGCTGCAACTGATGAACCCGGCTCTCCCAACGCAGGACTGGAGTGTCATCCAAGTCGAGGACGCTGAAGGACCTAGGAGACAGGTCGTGTTAGCCCTGAATAAGGAAGCTCTCGAGCCCCTTAGACGGAGCAAAGGAAGAGTGTTTTACGGCCTCGGGGAGGTCGTAATTCACGTATACCGTGGGGACGCACAGCGCGCATCCCTTTCGAGTGCCTCTTTGGACACGGACATTGAGGCACCCGAAGTGGAAGCGGAAATCTCCGACGCCGAAAGCCTGGTTTCCGCCACGTCAAATTGCGCAGGGGCTCTGGGCAATTTGTCGATGGAGGATGCTCTGCTGGATAGCGACGGAGAGGATCCCAACATCACGGTGATGGAGGCAGGGGAGTCTGAGCAAGCTCATGCTGAGGTTGCTCCAGATAAACCTGCACAAAAGTAAGGCAGCCTCGGCTGCTCTCATCAGTCGCCTTTCTAAAGGCGACGTCGAAGTGGTCCTTATCCAAGAACCCTGGGTGAACAACTCAAGGATTTGCGGATTGGGGGCCACTGGGTTTAAGCTCATCCGAGCTGCAGATGAAGGTAAAGTGAGAACATGCATTTTAGTAAAGTCTGAGCTAAACATCTTTCTCTTGCCTAATTATAGCAATGGTGACGTCACAGCGGCCAGTTTGTCAAGCGGAGGCACCCAATTAACGCTAGCCTCCGTTTATATGCCGTACGACGCAGAGGAACCTCCTCCACAAAAGACGGTAAAGGATCTGGTGGCCGACTCAAGCCATCTGTTAATTGGGACAGACGCAAACGCCCACCACGTGCAGTGGGGTAGTTCCGACATAAACACTCGGGGTGAGTCACTTTTTGAGTACCTTTTAACAACTAACCTTGTAGTTTGCAATGTAGGTAATGAACCAACTTTTATTACTAAAAACCGTAGAGAGGTTATTGACCTCACTATTTGTAGCGAAAGCGTTTATGGGTGGGTTAAAAAATGGCGTGTTCTTGAGGAACATTCCTTTTCAGACCACCGCTATATTGAAGTAATGTTAGAGTTCTTCGTCGATCAGCCCATTGCGAGACGTAACCCACGTAATACAAACTGGGAACTACATAATGAGCTGTTAGCAAGAGAACTACCAGAACTGCCCCCACAAAGCCTCTCATCAACGATGGAGCTAGAGGGTCTGGTAGAAACCTTCACATCGGCTTTCTCAAAAGCCTTAGAACAGGCCTGTCCATTGCCAAAACCGCGCGGTAAGCGTAAACCTCACTGGTGGTCCCATGATCTGGACCTACTTCGTAAATCCTGTAGAGAACAGTTTAACAAAGCCAAATTCCTTGATAACGGGTCACAATGGCTAGAATACAAGGACAAACTAAGAACCTACAAAAAAGTCCTGAGACAAGCGAAGAGAACTTCATGGAGAAACTTCTGCACTGGAGTCGAAAGTGTCGTGGACACATCCAGGCTACGGTGCGTGCTTTCTAAGACGCAAACAGCTATTAGCTTTCTGCGGAGACCGAATGGTACCTGGACCAGCACAGAAGGGGAAACTCTAGAGCTGCTCCTGGACACACATTTCCCGGGAAATATGACAAACGCACCGGATGTACCTGCAGCAAACCAAGCTGTGAATATACCCATCACTGAGGAGAGAGTGAGGAGGGCAGTCAAAAGTTTTAAACCTTTTAAGGCTGCTGGACCAGACGGGATTGTACCCGCTCAACTTATCTACTCATTGGAGGTATCAGCCAACTGGCTGCGGCACATATATACCGCTTGTTTGGCTATGAACTATATTCCGTGTGCATGGAGGAGCGCCACGGTCATATTCATTCCTAAGGCAGGCAAAGCCTCTCATTACGAGCCGAAGGACTATAGACCTATCAGTCTTTCATCCTTCGTACTCAAGACCCTAGAGAGAATAGTTAGCGATTTTCTCACTACAAGCATTGATAGGAATCTCATTTCGGACTATCAACACGCGTACACCAAAGGTAAATCTACGGAGACTGCGCTACACAGCCTAGTCTCTACTATAGAAACATCCTTGTTCGAAAAGGATTATTGTCTTGTGGCCTTCCTAGACATTGAAGGAGCATTCAACAACATAAGTCCAGACGCCGTTAACATTGCTTTAACTGATCTGGACGTAAATAGACCCCTAGTGGGACTAATTGATCAACTGCTCAGGGGAAGGAAAGTGCTCTCCTCACTGGGGAAGGTTGAGGTAACACGATTTGTCGCAAGGGGCACGCCCCAGGGTGGTGTCCTTTCCCCCTTACTATGGAACCTAACGGTAAACTCGCTATTAAGAGATACTAGTTGGGGGAGCGGGAAGGTCGTGGCATATGCTGATGACCTAGCGATTATCTACAGAGGCAAGTTTCCTCAAACTTTGTGCGACTTGATGCAGGTAGCATTGCGAGAGGTTTCCTTGTGGGCTTCCCGATGTGGACTCAGCGTCAACTCCGATAAAGTAGAGCTTGTCTTATATACCAAACGATACAAAATACCATCGTTGAACCTACCTGAACTAAATGGGGTGCGCCTAAGCCTGGCAGATAAAGCCAAATTTTTAGGCGTAGTTTTAGACAAAAAGCTGAACTGGAAGGACAACGTTATCCAGCGACAAAAGAAAGCGTACATTGCATTATATACGTGTAAAAGAGCCATTGGCAAAAAATGGGGACTCACCCCCAACATATGCAGATGGATTTATACCGCGATTATCAGACCCATACTGCTGTATGGGGTAGTCGTATGGTGGCCAGCCTTGAGCAAGGCGTCAAACCTAAACTTGTTGGGTAAAGTCCACAGATCCAGCATGATAAGCATAAGCGGGGCTCTAAGAACAACGCCTAGCGAAGCTCTTCAGGTCATTCTTGACATCTTTCCACTGGATCTGGCTGGTCATCGAGCAGCGGCAACGTCAGCCCTGCGTCTAAGGGAGTTGTCGTGCTGGAACAACAGTACCACAGGACACTCAAGTATACTAAACAAATACAGTTTTCTCCCTCCTAGCACGGATCGCTGTGCGACCACAACAGTTGCGGAAACCAACTTTAAGATAAACATACCCAGCAGGGATGACTGGACGGAGTCGGACAAGTGCCTTGCTATGGGCAACAGCATTTCCATATACACGGACGGCTCCAAGCTAAACGGGAGAGTTGGGGGTGGAGTATACTCAAGGGACCTTGACCTCCAGCTCTCATTCAGACTACCCGACCACTGCAGTGTATTCCAGGCAGAAGTTGCAGCCATAATGGAAGCCGCAGCTAGGATAGGGACATACATTGTCGGCAAAGAAATTTTTATCTTCAGCGACAGCCAAGCTGCCATAAAATCTCTGGGCTCCCACTCGTTCAATTCTGAACTAGCACTAAACTGTCGCCGATCTCTTCAAGAGATGGCTCAACAGAACCGTGTACACCTCACATGGGTCCCTGGACATAGGGATATCGAGGGAAACTGTATTGCAGATGAACTCGCTAGGCAGGGTACAACCAAGCAGGTTCTTCCTGGACAAGGACGCTTAGGTATGCCCCTGTCCACATGCAAGCTAATGCTAAAAGAGCACATCTACCGTCAAGCCGACGAAAGATGGCTACAAACACCGGGATGTCGAACGTCGAAAGAAACCTGGCCTAAATGGGATCCTAAAAGGTCCCGTCACGTTTACAACCTAAGAAGGGATACAATTTCCACACTTGTAGGGGCACTAACGGGTCATTGCCTCATAGGTAGGCATGCAGAAAGGCTAGGAGCGCCTTATCGTCGTTGCTGTAGGAGTTGTAAAGAAGATGAGGAGGAGGAAACGGTGGTTCACCTCATTTGCAACTGCCCAGCGCTAAGCGGAGCACGGCAGCGCTTTCTGGGAGCTCCATTTCTTGATACTATGAGTCAGGTTGTGGAGCATGACGTCAAGGACCTGGTAGATTTCATCAGGTCCTCAAAATGGTTCGAAGAGGAGAGGTAACGGTGTTTTTCGTGGTATCACAACGGGCCTAGTACTACTGGCCTAAGTGTGCCCTCGGGCAGCCACCCCAACCTAACCTAACCTACACCTCGACTGCAACATCCAGCATCAACTATGATCGTCAACATCTTGAAATACGGATACGATACGGGATGTTGAAGCCGTATCTAGGTATGTCAAGACAGTTTCACTTATAGCTCACAACCTATGTATTGACCAATCATTATGTATTTTCTGGGAAGCTGAAGGTGAGAAATGGTTGGGGAAATCTTCGTTCACGACAAGCATTACATTATTTTTGTCTTGAAGAATATCTTTTGCATAAATAATAAAATTTTTATATATTTTTTCTTAGCTTCATGATTGAAAAAATATGTGTATGTGAAAAAAATAAAATTTTTAATAATTTTTGTTGTTATATCGGCCTACTGATTTTAAGATCGCGGGTTCGAATCGAGCTCAAGGCCTAACAATAATTTTTTATCATTATTATTGTTATGATAAATTTTTTCTTAATTGAAAAAATTTTTAAATTAGAATAGAAGAAAGAAAAAATTTTAGACAACTGCCAAAGCTCGTTGTATAGATCCATTTCGGGAACTGCTAAATTCCTTCATCGGCAACGTTTAGGCGCCGCTGTTATAACCATTCAGCCACCACAGCGGTTTTTTGTTTGTCTTCATTAATCCTACTTCCATTCTGGTTCGTGCCAATTGATATTCACAACACTGCGACATATGTTGCAGAATAGCTGTGAAAATTGGACTTGTTTGTTGGCAATGCTGCCATATTTATCATAACAATAATAATGATAAAAAATTATTGTTAGGCCTTGAGCTCGATTCGAACCCGCGATCTTAAAATCAGTAGGCCGATATAACAACAAAAATTGTTAATACATCCCAGAGCACGGGGAAAAAAGTGTCAATAAAATATGACACTATGGCAGCATTGCCAACAAACAAGTCCAATTTTCACAGCTATTCTGCAACAGATGTCGCAGTGTTGTGAATATCAATTGGCACGAACCAGAATGGAAGTAGGATTAATGAAGACAAACAAAAAACCGCTGTGGTGGCTGAATGGTTATAACAGCGGCGCCTAAACGTTGCCGATGAAGGAATTTAGCAGTTCCCGAAATGGATCTATACAACGAGCTTTGGCAGTTGTCTAAAATTTTTTCTTTCTTCTATTCTAATTTAAAAATTTTTTCAATTAAGAAAAAAAATTTATCATAACAATAATAATGATAAAAAATTATTGTTAGGCCTTGAGCTCGATTCGAACCCGCGATCTTAAAATTTTTAATAAAAAGTAAAATTTCAACAAGTATAAAAATCATTATTCAGTCAACAAATATATTAATAAAAGATTCGGAAAGCTGAATGAAAAATTATTATAAATTTTTGATCACCTAAAGTAAACACATTTGATTCAAATATGTTTCCAAAATGTGATTGAAAAACTATATTCAGTTTTTGATCATCAAAGGTAAGCATATTTGATTATTCTTTTTGTTGGTTTTTATGAAATATTAAAATTTAGTCATTAAAGGACTTCAAAAATTATTTCAAAAAGAGATCGAAAAATGCTTTTTAGTTTTTCATCATCAAAAGAATTCATATTTGATTATTTTTTTTGTTCAATTGTATTATAACTCATTATTTATTCAGAAAGAGTAATAAAATTGTATTGATATGTAGGGAAATTCAAAATTGAATCACCTAAATCCTGAGTGGGGATGACCTTGAAAAGATGGGTACCAATGATAAAGCTTTGGATGCTTTTTGTGAAGGCGCAAACAAAGGCATCGGCGTAGTTACTAAAGTATTTCCACTGAACAAACCAACAGGGCAAACGCATTAATACACATATGCAGTAGCTTAACTATTTCGTTAACTATAGCCAGACAATATATTCATTCTAAATTAAAGATACTTGTATCTGATTTGAAATCAAATTCAAATCTCAAACCAAATTATCTTTTATTTAGACACACAAATAAAATTTATCTTATCCTGCAGAAAGACGTTGTCACCAAAATAGTGTGCAGTTGCCATTGTCATTACAAGGACTCTTTATATATACATATGCATGTAATTATATTTATTAAAAATTAAGAGAACATCCGCTTGCTTTATGCAGGTACTTTTTAACAATTTAACGAAACATATAATATATCAAGACAAGAAATATGTAATAAAGGAATGAATATAATTGAAAAGATCTAAATTTAGATCTATACCTTCTCAGCATTTTATACAAAGTTGTAGTATTTATGCATTTGTAAGGACATATACATGTGTGTTCAAAACATACATGTTAAATTCCAATTAGAATTATCAATTGATGCAATTGGTTTATATTCTCTAATTCATTAAACAATTAGAAATAGTTCAACTAATTCCCATTAGATAATTGAAATTTTTATTCTAATGGTAAATCTAATTGCAATTAGTTACCATTAGCAAAAAAAATTGGGTTACCTTTACAAATAGAAATATAATTGACTTCTGCTAATGCAATTAGATATTCAATTATCTCGAATTAGAATCAATTATTTATATTTATTTACATCATTATTCGTTCACTTCAATAATTCTTTGAAAAAAATGTATCTTTATCAAAATAATTGAATCTAATTCGAGCTAATTGAATATCTAATTGCATTAGCAGAAGTCAATTAGATTTCTAATGGTAAAGGTAAACCAATTTTTTTGCTAATGGCAACTAATTGCAATTAGATATACCATTGGAATAAAAATTTCAATTATCTAATGGGAATTAGGTGAACTAATTCTAATTATTTAATGAATTAGAGAATTTCGCAAATGAAGTTTAATTAGCAATCATTAGCATTATCTAATCATTACTTAACATCTATGGTTCAAAATAATAGTGAATTTAAAATATTAAAATTGAATCGATTCAGTCTTATCTTAAGATATAAATTCAGTATTCCACATATTTTCTGCCATAAATTTTTCCAAAAGGCTTTCCTTTTTATCAGCCCTCTCCATTCGCTCCCTATGTCTCTTTTCTCTGGCCTCCTCTTTCCTAGCAGCAATTTCCTTCAACGTTTCTTGTAATGTATTCCTCTTTCTCTTTTTTCCTTTAATTCTTTCTGATCTTTTCTTACGACTTCTTGGCTACTCAGTTTAATTGCTGGCTCAATCGAATCGTCTAATTGGCATATCTTGTTTATCTCCTCTTCGAACAGCACTTTTTGACGTTTTGCCCCTGTGCTAGAATTGTTTTCCACTGCTGCCTTCTTACGTTTCATGATAGTTTTGTACCTTTCTTAACATTGCTTGGCAGTTTTTCCCTCAAGCTCTTCACATATTTTAGCCCACATATCTTTTTTTGTTTTTAATTTCTTCATCGGTCCTATTTCCGGCAAGTAAGTCGCGTACCTATCAAGCAGAAGCCTGGTTTCCCCTTCCGACCACACTGCAAAAAAAGTAGTTTATGGTTAAGTATTACGTTTACATATAAAAAGCTTTAGTGCATATTCGAAGTGACTTTCTGGGTATGCCTGGGGCGAATAAAGGAAGTCCTAAAACTTTGCAAAACTGCTGTTATTACAATTATAACAAAAAAAGGACACAGGCGGTAGCCCTCCTACTCAGAGATACCCTGGTTCATGCTTTCTGCTTAAATTAACGAGGTTTGGTGTTCTTTTAGCATTGGTATTGGTAAAACCAGTAACAAAAAGCAATTATGAACAAACTTTAATACAAATAAAGTATATTTAGCCGTAAAAACTCACCTGTTACAGTTTTACTACTCCCTGGACCTCCAGCTTTTAATTCCATCCTATAGGTTGTTACAGGCACGATTGCACTGAACTCTGCGCTTTCAGTTTTTATATCGATTGTTTCCATCGTAATGGTTTTAAAGAAATCAAATCAATTTATTACAACAAATGAATTTTATTTGTATAAATATAATTTGCGAAAGTTTTTATTTGGCGCGAAGAAAAACCACAGATAACAGGAGAACAGCTGATTACGTGACAGGGTTACAATTTTTGTTCTTTTCAAGTCATGCAGGGTGGCACTGAACATTTTAAGTGAGCTACAAATTCACAGGGCGAAGTGAGAATCTTGAAAATTTTTGCTCCCGAAAGTGGCGACATTTTCGTGTAGAAAAGAAATCACCATAACTGTAGTATGTATACATAAAACCAGTACGTGGTTGCATTTTATCAGAGTTGCCATAGTAAAATTTTATTATCAGTTATTTGTATGCAATATTTTACTTTTGGCAACTCTATTCGATCGTCATCGTGTCGTGATCACGGTCGTTAAAAAACGAGCAATGATCGGCTGATGGTGGCCCGCAAACGCATTGCAAAGGGGTATTGTTAGATTAGATTAGTTTCGATTATTTATTTATTACGGCCAGAAGCCTAATTCGTAAATTAGAAAATATTACAGTTTTTTATCTTATAGCTAAGGTTTTACAATACTCATATAATTTTGTTTTAAATACTGTTATTTGGATGCAACTTTTTATATCCATAGGCAAATCATTGTAGAAAATGTTCATTTTCTAACCCTTGTAGAAAATGTTCTGTTGATCAATTTCAGTTCTAAAAAACGGCAATTTGAAATTATGTTTGCTCCTCGTATTTATGTTGTGAGTTTGCTCAACTAATGCTATATTTTTATTTAAATACTCAGGTACATTTCCATGTTTGATATTAAATATGAATTTCATGGAGTGGAAAAAAATCTTTTGTTTCACACTTAACCAGTCTAAAGTCTTCAACATATCAGCCGTTCGTGTATCTCTAGGTTTCTGAAGAATAAATCTCATGCATCTATTTTAAAGCTTTTGGAGCTTGTCGACTTCTTTATCCGATAGTATGAATAGAATGGACGGGCAGTACACGAAGTGCGGTTCTATATCTGATTTATATAAGATTATTTTGTACTTTTTTTGAATGAATTTAGTTGTTCTCTGCATCACTCCTATTTTATTTCCAACTTTTTTAATTGTATAATTTATATGATCTTCAAATTTGAGTTTATTATCAATTATTATTCCTAAGTATTTTATACTGTTAGCTCTTTAGAGTACTCCAACATGAAGAAAATGGGTCACGTAATCCAACAATTTTTGCAGGGTACCCTTCAAAAAACGCGAGTACTCCATAAATAATGTAAGGAAAACTCCTTTGGGAGTATAGGAGTGTTCCAAAACTAATCTGTATTCATACAAAAAATGTTCTCCAATTAACATTGCGATGTCCTAGGAGAGGAGTAGGTGATCCCACTCTCGCTTTGTTTGTGAGTATGCCATAGAGTATATACGTGAGAATACTTTCCAAAGCACTTTCACTGTAGTACTACATAGAGCACCCACAGAGGATCATATGCCAAAGTACTAAAGAGGAATTGTGTTGTCGGAAAGAATTTAATTTAAAATGAAAGTAAACGAATAGGGGCAATACAACTTTTATATTTTATACTACGAATATTCTTATGTTATTTAGAATTTGCGTGAATAAAGAAACTACTATTTCTCTATACTATAGTATGTTAGAGTTGGGTCGAACTTGTTCAATTGACCGGGTCTCTCAACTGTACAAGTGCACTAGATCTTAGATTTCGGTTCTGTTTGTTCTTTTAGTTCATTTGTTCTTTTAGTTCGTTTTATCTAATGTTATTCTTTCTCTCGTCTCGTTCGCGAACATACATACGTAAATTCATACATACATACGCAGAAATTCACAGTGAGCACGAATGTCGATGATACCACTTACACTAAATATATGTGTGGTCATCTTTGTGTGTGGCGCTGCTACAACAATATATATATGGACTATTTATGAAAAACATGTTTTGTAAGAAACTAATTATTACATTTATTAAATTTGAAAAGTTCATATTTACAATTTGTCTCTGTACTCTTTCAATTTCCTGGATCTTCCGAAATTTGTAATTTGTTTTTTTGAAGTTAATTATACATATATATATTAACTTATTTATTCTTAACACATTTAAATATACCTAAACGAAGCATTGCTGTATACACACCCCAATCTGTACTTGTTGGTTTTTTCCGCGGGGCGAGCAAAAGTGAATAAATTGGCTTGAAAAAAAAAGAAAAAATGAACAAAAAGAACAACTTGTTCTTTCATCAGAAAAAGAACGAAAGATTCGAATCTCTGAAATGAACGAAAAAGCACAACTCTATAGTATGTATACATAAAACCAGTGCGCTGTTGCATTTTATCAGAGTTGCCATAGTAAAATTTTGTCATCAGTTATTTTTATGCAATATTTTAATTTTGGCAACTCTGTTCGATCGTCATCGTGTTGTGATCACGGTCGTTCAAAAACGAGCAATGATCGGCTGATGGTGGTCCGCAAACGCATTGCAAAGGAGTATTGTTAGAGTACTCCAACATGAAGAAAATGGAACACGTAGTCCAACAATTTTTGCAGGGTAGTTGTGTGCGTAGCAGAAAGCATAAAGCGCCATTTGTATTGAAAATTCGTAGCGAGCAGACGTAAACATGTCACCGGATGACGATTTTTTATTGGTTGTAAATTTTGCGAATTTTCATAAACTTTTTCAACTTTCTTTTAAGAATTTTTAGAATTTTTTCGAGTATGCAGTTATGTAGCTTATTCAATTTTAATATAATAAGATGCTCACCTTAAGCCACTAAGAAAATTACCTGATTTTTGGCAATTTTTTTCCATCCGACCTTTGCATTCGTAGGTTTCAATAAACCGCAACGTAAAATCTTTTTCTTCCGCGAAGTTGCTCATTGCACGTTCTCACAAAACTCACACATTAATGCTTGTCAACCACGTCGGCCACGATCAAATAGACCAGCTGTCAAGCGAAAAATTCTAAAAAATTTTGATTTTCATCAACGCGAAGCCGACAACAAATACGTGTGAACACGACATCGCCCGATACGCACACAACTACCCGTTGCTATGGTAACCTTCGAGCAAATTTGTGCGTTGCCCGGCAGCTTAAGAATCCACGCAAAGAATATTTTGTCGCTACGTGTCGCGTCGCTTAGTATGCACTTTTTTCCTGTTTTGGGAATTGAATCTTCCAATTCCAATAAATGGCAAGAGGACGCATAAAGTGCCTCTTAAATCGCCAGGTTAACAAACGTATAAGGGTAATATACTTGCAACATTTAGACGTGCCTAAGCAGCTAACACATGTCACAAAGTAAAAACCCGTAGCACAATTTTTTCCGTGTAATTGTTAAATATATGGCTTGTTGCCATGTGCTTTCTCAAGATTTGTGATTCATCATGAATTATATTTTTATGTCGGTATTATAATTTCACTCCCATCCAGCAAGAGGTACCCCCATCATGCCCAAGCCAGTGGCCTCAGACATCCTCCCATTGTTATAGAAATATTAATTTAGTCATCATGTGTCGTGTTGATTTGTTAAATAATTCAGCGCTTTGGGTAATTTCCAGTGGTGACTTGTTTTCTTTATGTAGATTATAATTTTTTTAATTGTAAAGTTGTAATTCCAATTGTAGAAATTTGCTTAATTGTGAAGTTGAAACCAGGTTAGACAAGGTATGCGCCTGTTATAGTTGTTATGTTATGCTTATTTGCTAATATTTACATAATTTTTTTTTTTTTAATTAATTTTCATCGTTTAATGAATTTAATTTAATTAATTTTTATACAATGTTTCATGTATTTGTATTAAATGTTGATTAAATTATGTTGAAACCAGATTAGACAAGGTACTGTAATGCATTTGTTATATTTGTTATGTTATACTTTTTTTGCTTTGTAACACCATTTTATCATACAATTATGATAGTAGCAATTATAGGTTTCGAAGTTTCTGAATATGTTTCACTTTAAACCCTAAACAGGCATAGTTCAAATTAAAGTTTACACAATCAGAAAATATCGCTTGAGGGTAATTGCAGGGACGTATGTGTTGTAAGTATTATTGACGGACTATTTAGTAAAACATTCTTGGATTGACGTTCGGCGCTTTTAGGGAACAATATTTTACTTCCTTTATATTAGTTTAATCGTTTGTTCTCCCGCCGCGTACGGACGTGTTTTTAATCGCTCTCATATTTTCACATATTCTTATATTTTCTTTCGTTTCAAATTGAAAAAATGGATGAATTTTGTAGAAAGTGGGTAATTGTGCAGTTTAGGGACCCCACCTTATAATTGGGCATTTTTTTTTTTGAATGAGGTATCAAAAGACGCGTATTCACGTCTAGATCAAGAATCCCGTTTAAAAGTTATGCGCGAAAAACTGGTTCGTCTTGTTCATATTGTTCCCGCACATTTACAAACTTTTAAGCGCACAAATCACATCCTGTTTTGTTTTTCGATAGATTAATACAATTTGATATTCACGAATTAGTGAAAAAAATTTGTCTAATTTCTCTAAATAAATATGCAATTAGGTAATAAAAATACAGAAGATACACTCTAATCACTTGATTCGTTGTTGAAGTTAAACACCTGATGGTGAAGAGTGCTGCCAGATGAGCAATAATAGAAAGTAACTTAACAAGAAATTACTCCTGCTTTTCTCAAGTCATCTGCGTAGAACACCCTTAGCCGATCCAACACCGGCTGCGTCATGCACAGTAATTATGCGTAGAACACCTTTCTGCATAGGCGGCCTTCGGCAGGGCTTATAAAAAATAACCCTGGGCTACGCCATGCCAAGCCCGGATGTATGGTATAACCGTGGCTACCGCCACGGTGATGTCCTTCTCCGCAGAAGGGTATACTACGCAGAAGGACATCTCCGTGGCGGTAGCCACGGTTACACCACACACCCGGGCTTGGCATGGCGTAGCCCAGGGTTATTTTTTATAAGCCCGGCCGAAGGCCGCCTATGCAGAAAGGTGTTCTACGCAGAATTACTGTGCATGGCGCAGCCGGTGTTGGATCGGCTAAGGGTGTTCTACCCAGAATAACTGTGCGTTTAGTTAAGCGTTTTTTGAAAAAAAAATTTAGTTCAAGTATTTTGTCAATAACACATTTTTTCGACTTATTATTCGATTTATGATAAGTTAGCAATAATTATCCCATAAAAACATAATTTTATTATAGAAATTTCTTCTAAATATAGATGTTTTATATATCAAACAAAACTTTGTTTTATTACCTGCTGAGCTGGCAACTGTTCACTTTCATATGTTTTCATTTGGACAGAATTTTTTTGCAATAATTGTGTTGATATTTTATAAGCAAATTAGTGAAATTTAACATAATTTTTTCGTTAATTCGTGCAAGTTATATTATGTTAATATACCAAGTATAAAAACTAAAGTCATATGTGCGCTTAAAAGATTGCAAACATGCGGGAACAATATGTATCACACAAACCTGTTTCGGATTCTTAATCAAGACGTAAATGCGCGTATTTTGATATCTCACTCGAAAACTTTGGCCCAACTTTAGGGTGGGCCCCTAAACTGCACTACTACCGGAAAGTGTAATAAACAATTTTCCAGAACTGGTGACAATAGCCTAGTGCCGTGTAATATGTTTTCTAAGAAAATTTCTACAGAGCCTGGAAAGAGGGCATCTCTGACTACGAAGTAAAGCTACCCTGCAAAAATTGTTGGATTACGTGTTTCATTTTCTTCATATTGGAGTACTCTAACAATACTCCTTTGCAATGCGTTTGCGGACCACCATCAGCCGATCATTGCTCGTTTTTAACGACCGTGATCACGACACGATGATGATCGAATAGAGTTGCCAAAAGTAAAATATTGCATACAAATAACTGATAATAAAATTTTACTATGGCAACTCTGATAAAATGCAACCGCGTACTGGTTTTATGTATACATACTATAGTTAGTATAGAGAAATATTTGTTACTTTATTCACGCCAATGCTAAATAACAAAGGAATATTCGTAGTAAACAATATAAAAGTTGTATTGCCCCTCTTCATTTACTTTCATTTTAAATTAAATTCACTCCGATAATTCTTTCCGACACAATTCCTCTTTAGTACTTTGGCATATGATCCTCTGTGGGTGCTCCATGGAGTACTACAGTGAAAGTACTTTGGAAAGTACTCTCACTTATGTACTCTATGGAATACTCACAAACAAAGCTACAGTCGGATCACCTACTCCTCCCCTAGGACATCGCAATGTTAATTGGGGCACATTTTTTGTATGAATACAGATTAGATTTGGAGCAGTCCTATACTCCAAAGGAGTATTCCTTACATTATTTATAGAGTACTAGCGTTTTTTGAAAAAAAGTATGTTTGCTCCTCGTATTTATGTTGTGAGTTTGCTCAACTAATGCTATATTTTTATTTAAATACTCAGGTACATTTCCATGTTTGATATTAAATATGAATTCCATGGAGTGGAAAAAAATCTTTTGTATCACACTTAACCAGTCTAAAGTCTTCAACCTATCAGCCGTTCGTGTAGCTCTAGGTTTCTGAAGAATAAATCTCATGCATCTCTTTTGAAGCTTTTGGAGCTTGTCTACTTCTTTATCCGATATTATGAATAGAATGGACAGGCAGTACACGAAGTGCGGTTCTATATCTGATTTATATAAGATTATTTTGTACTTTTTTTAATGAAGTTAGTTGTTCTCTGCATCACTCCTATTTTATTTGCAACTTTTTTAATTGTATAATTTATATGATCTTCAAATTTGAGTTTATAATCAATTATTATTCCTAAGTATTTTATACTGTTAACTCTTTAGAGTACTCCAACATGAAGAAAATGGAACACGTAATCCAACAATTTTTGCAGGGTACCCTTCAAAAAACGCGAGTACTCCATAAATAATGTAAAGAATACTCATTTGGGAGTATAGGAGTGTTCCAGAACTAATCTGTATTCATACAAAAAATGTGCTCCAATTAACATTCCGATGTCCTAGGAGAGGAGTAGGTGATCCCACTCTCGCTTTGTTTGTGAGTATGCCATTGAGTATATACGTGAGCATACTTTCCAAAGTACTTTCACTGTAGTAGTCCATAGAGAGCCCACAGAGGATCATATGCCAAAGTACTAAAGAGGAATTGTATTGTCGGAAAGAATTATCGGAGTGAAGTTAATTTAAAATGAAAGTAAACGAAGAGGGGCAATACAACTTTTATATTTTATACTACGAATATTCTTATGTTATTTAGAATTTGCGTGAATAAAGAAACTACTATTTCTCTATACTATAGTATGTTAGAGTTGGGTCGTTTCGTTCTGAACTTGTTCAATTGACCGGGTCTCTCAATTGAACAAGTGAACTAGATCTTAGATTTTAGTTCATTTGTTCTTTGAGTTCGTTTTATCTAATGTTATTCTTTCTCTCGTCTCGCTCGCGAACATACATACGTAAATTCATACATACATACGCAGAAATTCACAGTGAGCACGAATGTCGATGATGCCACTTACACTAAAGATATGTGTGGTCATCTTTGTGTGTGGCACTGCTACAACAATATATGTATGGACTATTTATGAAAAAAAAACTAATTACTACATTTATTAAACTTTAAAAGTTCATATTTACAATTTGTGTCTGTACTCTTTCAATTTCCTGGATCTTCCGAAATTTGTAACTTGTTTTTTTGAAGTTAATTATACATATATAAGTTAACACGCTGCCGGCTCCCCAACATGTTGGATTCCCACGAACTAAAGTTTACACGTGCAGCTGTGTCAGCATAATCATTCTTCCCACAATCCCATAGCCAGCTGCCGCTATGTCAGCATAATCATTCTTCCCACAGTCCCATGGGCCACCTGCAGCTGTGTCAGCATAATTATTCTTCCCACGTTAGATGGGCCACCTGCAGCTGCGCTGGCATAATTATTATAAGCAGCATAATTTCAACCCAGCACCCGCTTCAAGGGCAAGTGCATTTCATCATATCGCGCAATGACAATATTGCGCAACGTTATCAAATCTATGGGAACCAAGTCAGTACCTATGCACATTGCAGCGGAGTCAGCATATTTCTATTTCACAATGTTGTGAGACTTTTGCATTGCACATTCCAGCCAAGTAAGACACCTGCGGGAAGTCAAGGCCACACTCACACCCAGACGTCGCATATGTCTAGCTACAGAATGTAGCCACACAAAATGTTATAAAAGGAAGCAGCAGTCCACGCAGAGGGCAGTTGCGTTGGGGTATTCGTTCTAACCTATCCTTATTCTATTCACTAATTTTGTATTTACAATTACAACCATCCTAAAATAAATCAGTCTGTAAAATTTAACTGTGTTGTTCTATTGTGTTGGCAGGGCAAGTTGGCCCTTTAATTTTTTTTTAGCGTAAGGATCACATATCCTTTAAGTTATATATTAACTTATTTATTCTTAAAACGTTTAAATATACCTACACGAAGCATTGCTGCATACACACCCCAATCTATACTTGTTCGTTTTTTCCGCGGGGCGAGCAAAAGTGAACAAACCGCAACGTAAAACCTTTTTCTTCCGCGAAGTTGCTCATTGCACGTTCTCACAAAACTCACACATTAATGCTTGCCAACCACGTCGGCCACGATCAAATAGACCAGCTGTCAAGCGAAAAATTCTAAAAAATTTTGATTTTCATCAAACGCGAAGCCGACAACAAATACGTGTGAACACGACATCGCCCGATACGCACACAACTACCCGTTGCTATGGTAACCTTCGAGCAAATTTGTGCGTTGCCCGGCAGCTTAAGAATCCGTGCCAAGAATATTTTGTCGCTACGTGTCGCGTCGCTTAGTGTGCACTTTTTTCCTGTTTTGGGAATTGAATCTTCCAATTCCAATAAACGGCAAGAGGACCCATAAATTGCCTCTTAAATCGCTAGGTTAACAAACGTATAAGGGTAATATACTTGCAACATTTAGACGTACCTAAGCAGCTAACACATGTCGCAAAGTAAAAACCCGTAGCACAATTGTTTCCTTGTAATTGTTAAATATATGGCTTTTTTGCCATGTGCTTTCTCAAGATTTGTGATTCATCATGAATTATATTTTTACATCGGTATTATAATTTCACTCCCATCCAGCAAGTGGTACCCCCATCATGCCCAAGCCAGTGGCCTCAGACATCCTCCCATTGTTATAGAAATATTAATTTAGTCATCATGTGTCGTGTTGATTTGTTAAATAATTCAGCGTTTTGGGTAATTTCCAGTGGTGACTTGTTTTCTTAATGTAGATTATTATTTTTTTAATTGTAAAGTTGTAATTCCAATTGTAGAAATTTGCTTAATTGTGAAGTTGAAACCAGGTTAGACAAGGTATGCGCCTGTTATAGTTGTTATGTTATGCTTATTTGCTAATATTTACATAATTTTTTTTTTTAATTAATTTGCATCGTTTAATGAATTTAATTTAATTAATTTTTATACAATGTTTCAAATATTTGTATTAAATGTTGATTAAATTATGTTGAAACCAGATTAGACAAGGTACTGTAATGCACTTGTTATATTTGTTATGTTATACTTTTTTTGCTTTCTAACTCCATTTTATCATACAATTATGATAGTAGCAATTATGTTTGTTTGTATTTTTATCCAATTCAATTTGTTAATATTTATCATAGATATAATGTCATTTATTTAATCATTTAGCTTCATGCAAAGACTGGGAAGTTGAAATAGATTTTGTATTCATGTCATGTTGCTATGTCTATAATTTTGTTTCGATAATAGCATAGATTTTAAGTTTAGTAATTTTAGGTTACAGTCATGTTAATTTCATTTTTTGTTAAACTAAGTATACTACATGTGTATGTATCCATATGTATATCATATATGTTTGTGATTACAAATATGTCATTTTTGTTTGTTAAATACTCTAGCTGGTGCATTATTTATGTCGATTAATAATTTTTATAAAATATTTTATGTATTTATTTAAAATATAGTATTAAATATTGCATACAATTAATCACTTAATAAATTTTTCTTTTTCTATTTTGATTGTTCCGTTAGTCATCCAATAATTTTCATTTTACCGTTTTAAGCTCCGTTATATCATGTACTTATGATAATTTTACCGCTTTGTATCTCCATTTTATCATACGATTATGATAATAGTTTTAGAGTAAATTTATTAATTATCCATAAACGAAAGTTTATTTATCTAAAACATAATTCTTTTGAGTTCCACAAAACATATTTTCTTAGCACGACAATACTACATCAAACAAAAATGTAATAATTACACGGACATTTTTAAAAACACGATGTTGCTTCTTCGGCGATATAAGCTGGAGTCATTGGTGCCGTTTGTCGTATCGCTTTAGTCGTATCCCTAACGTAATCAGCTGTTTATCGTTACGACGGTAAACCAAAACCCAATTGGTTGGCTTCGATATGGTTACGACCTTAGCGGCACCAATAATCGATTGCATTGATTCTCATAAAGTTGGTCGAATCAGCTGTTAAAAGGTTACCGATATGGTTACCGATAAAGCACCAATGTCTGCAGCTATACTTGCGAGTGCTTAGTGTGTACGCATTTTTAGCGAACCATATTTTACTTCCTTTATATAAGTTTGGTGTGATGTTTGACGGACTATTTAGTATACCATTCTTGGATTGACGTTCGGCGCTTTTAGGGAACGATATTTTACTTTCTTATATTAGTTTAACCGTTTGTTCTCTCGCCGCGTACGGACGTGTTTTTAATCGCTCTCATATTTTAATATATTCTTATATTTTCTTTCGTTTTAAATTGCCAAAATGGATGAATTTTGTGGAAATTGTAATAAACAATTTTTCAGAACTGGTGACAATAGTCTAGTGCCGTGTAATGGGTTTTGTAAGAAGATTTTCTACAGAGCTTGGAGTGAGGGCATCTCTGACTACGAAGTAAAGTTAATCAAGGCTTACCCGCATTTGCTTTATTTGTGTGAGGAGTGTGTTAACATGCCGGACAAGCTCGCTAATATTTTGAATGCTATCCTCACGGCTCAACAACGTGGTTTTAACTTAATTACAAGTGCTGTGACAAAAAATTCGACGATTTAAAATATCATATAATGGACTCTTTGAAGCAATCCAACAACAACTTAAATGTTGCTGAGACATATGGTTGTCGGAGTTCCAGATATAGTGCGCTATTTATTTCTGCTCTCCCCATAGCATCGAACAACAAAGACTTAATCCAAAGCAATCTCATGGAATCTCCCGCTACCCCACTTGGCACGGAGTTCTCTAATTCCCCTCCCAGTAATCTGGCAGTTAATGCTTCGTCACCTGCACCTACTACTCTTACATCTAAACCTGTTGCTATTACTCAGATGCACACATCAAAAAATCTCTAATACTAGTTCTACTAGAAAGAAAACCTCTTCTTCGCCTACATCTACATCTAAAAACACCTCATCTTGTAAAGTCTCACATTGGTCTAAAACTACATCTACATCTACATCTGGAACTACTTCTACATCTAAAACAAAATCTTCTGCATCCTCATCTAAACCCACTATAGCAGAAGCTAACAATCATACAACTAATTCAAATATGCCCACTGATAATGCTAATAAGTCTAATGCTCAAAAGGTTGTCAGCATTGTCAGTGAGTGCGGAGTTAATAATGCAGATGAGCCGTCTCTTGTTGTTTCTGACAGACAACGAAAGAGTGCTGCAAAAGAAGTAACACAAAAAACGCGTGTTGTTCTAACAATGCAATGTCAATGCCGAATTAGATGTATTTGTGCGGTATAAATAGATTTATTTGTCCTTGTTTAAGCCGTCTGTCACTGAGGAGAGTATTGCTAAATGCATCTCTGATCACTTGGGGATTACTGCTTCTAATATCGCTTGTTTTAAATTAGTAAAGAGAGATGTCGACATCAACTCTTTAATGAGAGTCTCTTTTAAAGTTCGAGTGAATGAAAATGAATATAGCAAACTTTTCAAAGCTTCTCTTTGGCCAAATAATGTATACATTAAACCCCTCCTTTTTATTCCGCCGAGTCGTAGATTTGTCTGACACCTTTCGTAATGGTCTCAACGTCTATTATCAGAATGTTAGGGGTCTAAATACTAAATTAGTTGATCTTTTTCTCCGAAGTCATGACTTCTGATATTACGTTTTGGTTTTTACTGAGATGTTGAAGCCAACTGTGTTTAACTCTGAGATATTAGCAGACCCATATGAGAACTTTAGAAAAGACCGCCAAAAAAGAGCTGGTAGGGGCGTGTTAATCGCCGTACATACCAGTTTTCTGCTGAGGAATTGTATTTCGATGATTGAGCTAATGTTGAAATCCTCTGCGTGGGAGTTAAACTCTTATCTACTTATAAATATTTTGTAGCGTCTTATATTCCGCCTCAGTCAGATATTTCTATATACTCTAATAGTAAAAATGAAATGACTTTGTTTCTTTTTGGTGTCAAACCAATTACTTACTTACTTACTTAATTGGCGCTTAACCGTCTAAACGGTTATGGCCGTCCAACAAAGCGCGCCAGTCGCTCCTTCGCTTTGCCAACCGGCGCCAATTTGTCACACAAGGGATTTTAAATCGTTTTCCACCTGGTACTTCCAACGGAGTGGGGGCCGCCCTCTACCTCTGCTTCCATAACCGGGTTCCTATAGAAACACTTTCTTGGCCGGAGCATCATATTTCATTCGCATAACATGGCATAGCCAGCGCAGCCGCTTCGTTTTAATTCGCTGGACTATGTGGATGTCTTTATTAGTGAAGTTACCTTCGTATTTATACAAAATTATTCTAGTTAATTCTTATGAGCTACCTATATTACATATTTATTACATATTTACAAACAACAACACACCAATAAAGTGGCGCGAAAACGAACGGTCGTGTTTAATTTTGCTCCTTGAATTTTATATTGAAAACTTGTAAAACCTCATAAAAATATTAGATAGCATAATCTAATGTAAGAGATAGAGACTCAGGAAACTGATTTCGAAGTTATTTGTGACATTAAATAAAATAAAGTCTAAATTAATCATTTTTTAATATAAATAAGACATACACATTTGCACCTGTATTAATGGCTACATGCATATGTACATACATATGCACATATATGTATGCAAGTTACTTAAACCGAAATGGAAAAAAAAGTGCGACAAGTGCAAAAGTTCGATACGTGGAGAAGTGGCCAATATACGATGTGAAGGGGTGTGTGGTAAATATTACCACCTGACCAAATGCTCTGGGTTGGGCCAATACAGCATTAATAAACTGCAAGAATGTGAAATGCTAAGATTTATGTGTACTGACTGTGTACAGTATGTACATAATGTAGATGACATATTAAAAGACATGCAAATGGTAGTGAAGCAAAATGGGCAACAACTACAAGAATATAGAAGTGAATTTGACAATGCACTTAGAAAGAACGAAAAAGAAATAAAGTGAAAGAATTAGAGCTATGCAAAAAGCGCAAGAATCGTGTGAAAAAAGTGTAAAAGAGGTTAATAAAATACGGGAAATAGCAGAAGGCTTTAAGCGAAGCAGTGAACAGGTATGTGTCGAATTAAAAACTAACAAAGATGACAATAAGAAAATGATTGAGGCAATAAGCAGCGAAAACAAAAAACTGTGCAATGAACTGAAGCAGAATGTCAATAATGTTGAAGCAAAAATATCGTATGCGAACATAACAAAAAGTAGTAAACAAAAAAAAGAAGCGTTGACAGAGATAAAAACAATCATCCACTAATAGTTAAACCGAGCAAAAAACAAGATGTGGAAAGGACAAAAAATGACCTTAATTCAAAAGTAGACTCTAAAGAGCTGCAAATAACGAATATAGTTACTAGGCAAAGCGGAGTAGTGATAGTTGAAAGTAAAAATGATCAAGAACGAGATAAAATTAGAAATGCCATCGAGAATAATCTTAGAAATACAGATGAGGTCAAGATCCCTAAGAAAGTGAGACCGACAGTTGTTGTATCGGGTATAAGTTATAAATATGATAGTGAAGAACTGGCGCAGAGAATTAAACGACAAAATGCGTGTCTTTCTGAAACGGACATTAAAATTATAAAACTGTATGAAAAGAAAAATGGTTCGAATGTGTATTACAACGTAGTACTGGAAGTGGACGTAGAAGCTTTCATGAATATATTAGCTGCAGAAAGGATAATTGTAGGCTGGTAACGGTGCAGAGTGTATGATGCAGTCCAAGTACTTTGTTGTTTTAAATGCAAAGGCTTTCATTATAAGGCCAGTGACTGTAAAGAAAGGGAAGTGTGCATAAAATGTCTTGGTGAACACAAACATACCCAATGCGATAAGGAACCAGTCAGGAAATGTATCAACTGTATGAGGGCAAATAAGGAACTGAATCTTGGGCTTGATGATAACCATGATACTATGGATAGAGCATGCCCTGTATATCAGCAAAAATTATCCGCAAGGAAAAAAACATTGTTTATTAGCAACCAAAGCATAAAAAGTACAAAAATCGAAGTAGTGGGGTGCATAGCTTAGAATGTATATATCTCAATATTTGTAGTATAATAGCAAACAAAACTGAACTGGAGAGGCTTGTCGAAATAAAAAACCAAACATTGTACTATGCGCAGAAACATGCACAACTGATCTTATAATGGATACCGAATTAAATATTCCGACATACAAATGTATTCGTTGCGATTTCCATAGTAGACATACGGGTGGTGTTTTGATGTATGTTCATGAAAATTTAGAGTTTAGTATAGTCTGCAATATAGCCATTAACATGAATATGTGGTGCATTATTATAAAAATAAAAAAATGTGCGTTAAAATGGCAAATTGGTGTACTTCATCACTCACCGAGTAGCAGCGACGCCGACTTTATTATGTTTTTAGATGAAATGTTGACTGAAAACCTCAAGGAATCAGACAATAATATCATAATTGGAGATTTTAACATCAATATGAATTATCGTCAACATACTCGAAACACCTATTAAGTTTATTCGCACAAAGGGCAATGATTCAAAGAATTAATTTCAATACGAGAATAACAGAGAACTCTTCTACAAAAATTTACTTGCTCTTTAGTAATAATGATCAAGTTAGGTCGGAAAATATAGTTGAATATAGAATTTCGGATCATGAAACAATTAATTTCAAAGTGCCAACAACCAAGTTTTGCAAAATGAGAAGTTACTCTACTTTTACCTCATGGGAATACTAAAGTTCCGAAAACCTTTTAAATAAGCTAAGAAAATGCGCTTTTAGCTTTATGCGTAATGCGGGAGTAGAAAATAACACTACAGCACTGAACAATATTCTTACTGAAGTAATGCAAGCATTGACATATGTGAAGAGAACAAAAATACAACTGAGAAATAAATGGTATGACCGGGAGCATACAGCTCTCCATAAAAGAAAACTTGAGCTATATAATATTGCCACAGAAACGGGATACTGGGATTACGATTATGTATAAGAAGAAGATGTATATGGAAGGCAGAATTCACAGCAATAACGGAAACATGAAGCGGATGTGGAAGTGTCTGAAAGACTTCGCAGAGCTTACAGATAACAAAAAACATATCACTAAGACAGTAATACATGGCGAATGCCTCGATATGAGTATCATATAGCTAATGCCCTAAACAATTTTTTTGTACAGAGCATAGTCGAAATTAGTGATAGTATTGAAGAAGTGCCTACTGCATCCGAACTAAACGTTGATCGTTCGATCGCAATAGAACCATTTCTTTTCACTGACATTGCGTTAGATGATATAATGAATATCACAAAAGCTTTTAAAAATAAATATGGCGGAGAAAAGCTTTTATCTGAGGATGTTTTCAAGGATTCCATGATGTACATTGGTAATTTTTCCAAAGACATAATAAACGAGTCCCTAAATAATGGCATTGTTCCAAACTGCTGGAAAGTTTCAACAATAGTATCTGTGGAATAAGCGAAAAATACAGTGAAACCGGAGGAGCTACGGCCAATCAATACGTTACCCTCAGATGAGAAAATTATTGAAATGGTGGTGAATAATCAATTGGTGGCATACCTTGAAAAGCACAAAGTTATTATACCAGAACAGTCTGGATCCAGGAAGAGCCATTCTTGTGAAACAGCACTCAACATGGTTATTGCAGAATGGAAAGAAGATATACCAGATAAAAAAGTTGTGGTGTCTGTCTTCTTAGACTTGAAACGAGCCTTTGAAACAGTTGATAGACGGGAATTGTTGAATGTTTTGCTCAAAGATGGTGTCAGAGGACACACTTTGGAATGGTTCCGAAGTTAT
The DNA here is from genome assembly GCF_040869045.1 of Eurosta solidaginis. Classification (NCBI taxonomy): domain Eukaryota; kingdom Metazoa; phylum Arthropoda; class Insecta; order Diptera; family Tephritidae; genus Eurosta; species Eurosta solidaginis. The sequence goes on along the minus strand of NC_090324.1, from coordinate 38,302,009 downwards.
CTCAGTGACCAAAAGCAAAGGACGGTAATTGGAAACGCAGTCTCATCGGTTGTGGATGTAGATATCGGATTGCCACAAGGTTCAGTACTTGCACCGATACTATTTACATTGTACATAAATGATATAAAAAAATGCTTAAAATATTGCAATATACGTCTTTTTGCGGATGATGCACTGCTCATCATCAGTGAGAAATATGCCGACTGTGCAATGCAGAAAGCACAAGAAGATCTTGACTCTGTATACAACTGGTTGTGCCTTAAAAAATTGAAGTTAAATATGGATAAGACTAAGTTCATGGTATTTTGCAAAAACCAGAACATCATACGTAACAACGATTTAAACAATATAACCCTGAAGATAAAAAACAATTTAATTCAAAGAGTAAATGAAATTAAGTACTCAGGAGTTTTAATTGATGAAAACCTGAATTTCGGAGAACATATAAATTATCTTGAAAGGAAAATTGCGCAGAAAATAGGATTCATGTACAGAACATGCAAACATATTAGTCAACGTCATAAAATAATGGTGTATCGTTCAATTATTGAGCCGCACTTTATATACTGTCCTACAATTCTGCTGATAGCGAGTGATATGCAAATTAAAAGACTACAAATACAACAAACCAAGGCAATGCGATTTATATTAAAATGTCCCCCAAGAACATCAAAAACTATAATGCTGAATCGGTTAAACTGGCTTAGTATAATATACATACATATATAATATACATAATTACATACTAAGTGTAAAAAATATAATTAGGCGTTTTGCCAGCGATCCGCATAGATACATATATATTCAGTTCGGTGGGAAGCGCAAGGTAAGCATAAATAAGTTGTGGGAAATGCAAGTTAAGTGTAAACGAGTCGTGGGAATAAATTTTGTGCAGGCAAAGGTTTGTGGTGAGCAATTAGTCAGCTTTAAATTCAAATAGAATAAGCCTCAAGTTACGAGACGTAGACTGTCGTAGCGCGTGTCGGAATATGTAGGTAAAAATGAATGAATATGTATATAATACTGTTTTCACACAGAAACTTAATGATCTCATTTCAGAAGTAGGTGCTCGAGTATGAAGGATGAAATGTCAAAAAAACAATAATAACAATGGGGCATATTCATAGTCCTGAGTGCGGCACTAAAAAGATAGAGTATGTTTCATTTCTAAGTATATCATAGTCAGTTTAGTGGCATGCTGTAACGAGAGTCTACTTTATGCAAAATTCTATTACATAAAAAAAAATCTATTACGCAATGCTATCAAATCACTCGTCTTGACGTTTGCTTGTTGTTATTTATTTCTTTGTTAGTAAAAAATGTATTTTAACCTCGTTAATTAATTAGAATTTGTATTTATTACTATAGAACAATAAAAGAGAACAAAACTATAGTAACCGCGAGAAAGATTGCTTGCGGTAACTAATAAACTGCCACATAGATGTTATTGAAAATAAGCAAAATGATTTGCGAATGGTCACGAAAAAAAAATGCGTGGGAGGCAATTAAAAAGGATATGCAGACATCTGAATTTGAAAGGGATCTTCTACGAATGAGGCAACAGTGGATACGGATGAAAATAGAAGCTCGAATGGCAGTTGCAGAAGTGCGAAAAGCTACCGCGACTACAGGTAATGTGGCAGAAATTCCGAATCTGGATGAGGGTGATTTGCTAACGCAGTCAATGATAACGTTGGAGTTGGAGGAAGACACAGTTCTTGTGGATAGCGACACATTGCCAAATGTGGATACCTTGCCAGGGTCTAACACAGATGAAACATGTTCGCAACCACCAAATTCGACAGTTTTTCAAAATCAACATCATCCAAGTGCTTTAGATGCAGTACCTAGCTGCAGCAATATATTTGTAATGAGACTGCAGAATCTCCCTAAAAGAAATGCCAGCAAGGTTGATGTTATTAACGAAAGACAGCAGCAGATTGCCACAGAAATGTCCAATATTAACGAAACTCATTTGCTAAGGCTTCAGCAGCTTATGTCACAAATTGACCATGAGGCGAAAGTGTAAAAACGTGTAGAAGAGCAGTCCGAGGATCTGCATTCTTTGAAAGTTAAACTCTTGCAGATACAAATTCAAAAAGAAGAGGTTAATACTAAATGGTAAAGCTGTGCTAGTATGCATATATGGGTTATTAGACTGAATTATGTTTGTTTGTGGTTTCTCAGGAAATTTGTACTTGCAGCAGAGAACAGAAAAATTGCAATGCTTACCAAATTTCGCCAATAAAATTCTTTTATTTTATATTATGGATATTTTAAGAAAAATTTTCAATTATTTGGAGTTCGCTGAATTTTTTTGAAGATGCATTTTTGTAGCCCAATAAACTTTTAGGTAAAAAAGTAAAAGTTATAGGTCTTTCTGATTTTTGTCTGTTGTTTTCACGTGTGTTAGACAAGGTATGCGCCTGTTATAGTTGTTATGTTATGCTTATTTGCTAATATTTACATAATTTTTTTTTTTAAATTAATTTTCATCGTTTAATGAATTTAATTTAATTAATTTTTATACAATGTTTCATGTATTTGTATTAAATGTTGATTAAATTATGTTGAAACCAGATTAGACAAGGTACTGTAATGCATTTGTTATATTTGTTATGTTATACTTTTTTTTCCGCGGGGCGAGCAAAAGTGAACAAATTGGCTTGAAAAAAAAAAGAACAAATGAACAAAAAGAACAACTTGTTCTTTCATCAGAAAAAGAACGAAAGACTCGAATCTCTGAAATGAACGAAAAAGCACAACTCTATAATATGTATACATAAAACCAGTGCGCTGTTGCATTTTATCAGAGTTGCCATAGTAAAATTTTGTCATCAGTTATTTTTATACAATATTTTAATTTTGGCAACTCTGTTCGATCATCATCGTGTTGTGATCACGGTCGTTAAAAAACGAGCAATGATCGGCTGATGGTGGTCCGCAAACGCATTGCAAAGGAGTATTGTTAGGGTACTCCAACATGAAGAAAATGGAACACGTAATCCAACAATTTTTGCAGGGTAGTTGTGTGCGTATCCGGTAATTGTCGCTTGCCATTTGTATTGAAAATTCGTAGCGAGCAGACGTAAACATGTCATCGGATGACGATTTTTTATTGGTTGTAAATTTTGCGAATTTTCATAAAAATTTTTCAACTTTCTCCTAATAATTTTTAGAATTTTTTCGAGTATGCAGTTATGTAGCTTATTCAATTTTAATATAATAAGATGCTAATCTTAAGCCACTAAGAAAATTACCTGATTTTTGGCAATTTTTTTCCATCCGATCTTTGCATTCGTAGGTTTCAATAAACCGCAACGTAAAATCTTTTTCTTCCGCGAAGTTGCTCATTGCACGTTCTCACAAAACTCACACATTAATGCTTGTCAATACGTCGGCCACGATCAAATAGACCAGCTGTCAAGCGAAAAATTCAAAAAAATTTTGATTTTCATCAAACGCGAAGCCGACAACAAATACGTGTGAACACGACATCGCCCGATACGCACACAACTACCCGTTGCTATGGTAACCTTCGAGCAAATTTGTGCGTTGCCCGGCAGCTTAAGAATCCGTGCCAAGAATATTTTGTCGCTACGTGTCGCGTCGCTTAGTGTGCACTTTTTTCCTGTTTTGGGAATTGAATCTTCCAATTCCAATAAACGGCAAGAGGACCCATAAATTGCCTCTTAAATCGCTAGGTTAACAAACGTATAAGGGTAATATACTTGCAACATTTAGACGTACCTAAGCAGCTAACACATGTCGCAAAGTAAAAACCCGTAGCACAATTGTTTCCTTGTAATTGTTAAATATATGGCTTTTTTGCCATGTGCTTTCTCAAGATTTGTGATTCATCATGAATTATATTTTTACATCGGTATTATAATTTCACTCCCATCCAGCAAGTGGTACCCCCATCATGCCCAAGCCAGTGGCCTCAGACATCCTCCCATTGTTATAGAAATATTAATTTAGTCATCATGTGTCGTGTTGATTTGTTAAATAATTCAGCGTTTTGGGTAATTTCCAGTGGTGACTTGTTTTCTTAATGTAGATTATTATTTTTTTAATTGTAAAGTTGTAATTCCAATTGTAGAAATTTGCTTAATTGTGAAGTTGAAACCAGGTTAGACAAGGTATGCGCCTGTTATAGTTGTTATGTTATGCTTATTTGCTAATATTTACATAATTTTTTTTTTTAATTAATTTGCATCGTTTAATGAATTTAATTTAATTAATTTTTATACAATGTTTCATGTATTTGTATTAAAAGTTGATTAAATTATGTTAAAACCAGATTAGACGAGGTACTGTAATGCACTTGTTATATTTGTTATGTTATACTTTTTTTGCTTTGTAACTCCATTTTATCATACAATTATGATAGTAGCAATTATGTTTGTTTGTATTTTTATCCAATTCAATTTGTTAATATTTATCATAGATATAATGTCATTTAATTAATCATTTAGCTTCATGCAAAGACTGGGAAGTTGAAATAGATTTTGTATTCATGTCATGTTGCTATGTCTATAATTTTGTTTCGATAATAGCATAGATTTTAAGTTTAGTAATTTTAGGTTACATAGTCACATGTTAATTTCATTTTTTATTAAACTAAGTATACTACATGTGTATGTATCCATATGTATCCATATGTATATCATATATGTTTGTGATTACAAATATGTCATTTTTATTTGTTAAATACTCTAGCTGTTGCATTATTTATTTCGATTAATAATTTTTATAAAATATTTTATGTATTTATTTAAAATATAGTATTAAACATTGCATACAATTAATCACTTAATTTATTTTTCTTTTTCTATTTTGATTGTTCGTTAGTCATCCAATAATTTTCATTTTACAGTTTTATAGCTCCGTTATATCATGTACTTATGATAATTTTACCGCTTTGTATCTCCATTTTATCATACGATTATGATAATAGCTTTAGAGTAAATTTGATTTTAATATTTCACATAATTACAACATTTTTTTATTCATAAACGAAAGTTTATTTATCTAAAACATAATTCTTTTGAGTTCCACAAAACATATTTTCTTAGCACGACAATACTAAATCAAACGAAAATGTAATAATTACACGGACATTTTTAATAAAACGATGTTGCTTCTTCGGCGATATAAGCTGGAGTCATTGGTGCCGTTTGTCGTATCGCTGTAGTCGTATCCCTAACGTAATCAGCTGTTTATCGTTACGACGGTAAACCAAAACCCAATTGGTTGGCTACGATACGGTTACGACCTTAGCGGCACCAATAATCGATTGCATTGATTCTCATAAAGTTGGTCGAATCAGCTGCTAAAAGGTTACCGATACGGTTACCGATAAAGCACCAATGCATGCAGCTATACTTGCGAGTGCTTAGTGTGCACGCATTTGTAGCGAACCATATTTTACTTCCTTTATATAAGTTTGGTGTGATGAGTGCTGCAAAAGAAGTAACACAAAAAACGCGTGTTGTTCTAACAATGCAATATCAATGCCGAATTAGATGTATTTGTGCGGTATAAATGGATTTATTTGTCCTTGTTTAAGCCGTCTGTCACTGAGGAGAGTATTGCTAAATACATCTCTGATCACTTGGGGATTACTGATTCTAATATCGCTTGTTTTAAATTAGTAAAGAGAGATGTCGACATCAACTCTTTAATGAGAGTCTCTTTTAAAGTTCGAGTGAATGAAAATGAATATAGCAAACTTTTCAAAGCTTCTCTTTGGCCAAATAATGTATACATTAAACCCCTCCTTTTTATTCCGCCGAGTCGTAGATTTGTCTGACACCTTTCGTAATGGTCTCAACGTCTATTATCAGAATGTTAGGGGTCTAAATACTAAATTAGTTGATCTTTTTCTCCGAAGTCATGACTTCTGTTATTACGTTTTGGTTTTTACTGAGATGTTGAAGCCAACTGTGTTTAACTCTGAGATATTAGTAGACCCATATGAGAACTTTAGAAAAGACCGCCAAAAAAGAGCTGGTAGGGGCGTGTTAATCGCCGTACATACCAGTTATCTGCTGAGGAATTGTATTTCGATGATTCTGCTAATGTTGAAATCCTCTGCGTGGGAGTTAAACTCTTATCTACTTATAAATATTTTGTAGCGTCTTATATTCCGCCTCAGTCAGATATTTCTATATACTATAATAGTAAAAATGAAATGACTTTGTTTCTTTTTGGTGTCAAACCAATTACTTACTTACTTACTTAATTGGCGCTTAACCGTCTAAACGGTTATGGCCGTCCAACAAGGCGCGCCAGTCGCTCCTTCGCTTTGCCAACCGGCGCCAATTTGTCATACAAGGGATTTTAAATCTTTTTCCACCTGGTACATCCAACGGAGTGGGGGCCGCCCTCTACCTCTTCTTCCATAACCGGGTTCCTATAGAAACACTTTCTTGGCCGGAGCATCATATTTCATTCGCATAATATGGCCTAGCCAGCGCAGCCGCTTCGTTTTAATTCACTGGACTATGTGGATGTCTTTATTAGTGAAGTTACCTTCGTATTTATACAAAATTATTCTAGTTAATTCTTATGAGCTACCTATATTACATATTTATTACATATTTACAAACAACAACAAACCTATAAAGTGGCGCGAAAACACACGGTCGTGTTTAATTTTGCTCCTTGAATTTTATATTGAAAAATTGTAAAACCTCATAAAAATATTAGATAACATAATCTAATGTAAGAGATGGAGACTCGGGAAACTGATTTCGAAGTTATTTGTGACATTAAATAAAATAAAGTCTAAATTTATCAATTTTTAATATAAATAAGACATACACATTTGCACCTGTAGTAGTGGCTACATGCATATGTACATATATATGCACATATATGTATGCAAATTACTTAAACCAAAATGGAAAAAAAGTGCGACAAGTGCAAAAGTTCGATACGTGGAGAAGTGGCCAATATACGATGTGAAGGGGTGTGTGGTAAATATTACCACCTGACCAAATGCTCTGGGTTGGACCAATACAGCATTAATAAACTGCAAGAATGTGAAATGCTAAGATTTATGTGTACTGACTGTGTACAGTATGTACATAATGTAGATGACATATTAAAAGACATGCAAATGGTAGTGAAGCAAAATGGGCAAAAACTACAAGAATATAGAAGTGAATTTGACAATGCACTTAGAAAGAACGAAAAAGAAATAAAGCATCTTCTACAAGCGGTGGAAACAGCTTTCAGTGAAAGAATTAGGGCTATGCAAAAAGCGCAAGAATCGTGTGAAAAAAGTGTAAAAGAGGTTAATAAAATACGGGAAATAGCAGAAGGCTTTAAGCGAAGCAGTGGACAGGTATGTGTCGAATTAAAAACTAACAAAGATGACAATAAGAAAATGATTGAAGCAATAAGCAGCGAAAACAAAAAAATGTGCAATGAACTGAAGCAGAATGTCAATAATGTTGAAGCAAAAATATCGTATGCGAACATAACAAAAAGTAGTAAACAAAAAAAAGAAGCGTTGCCAGAGATAAAAAAAATCATCCATTAATAGTGAAACCGAGCAAAAAACAAGATGCGGAAAGCACAAAAAATGACCTTAATTCAAATGTAGACTCTAAAGAGCTGCAAATAACGAATATAGTTACTAGGCAAGGCGGAGTAGTGATAGTTGAAAGTAAAAATGATCAAGAACGAGATAAAATAAAAAATGCCATCGAGACTAATCTTGGAAATACATATGAGGTCAAGATCCCTAAGAAAGTGAAACCGACAGTTGTTGTATAGGTATAAGTTATAAATATGATAGTGAAGAACTGGCGCAGAGAATTAAACGACAAAATGCGTGTCTTTCTGAAACGGACATTAAAATTATAAAACTGTATGAAAAGAAAAAGGGTTCGAATGTGTATTACAACGTAGTACTGGAAGTGGACGTAGAAGCTTTCACGAATATATTAGCTGCAGAAAGGATAATTGTAGGCTGGTAACGGTGCAGAGTGTATGATGCAGTCCAAGTACTTTGTTGTTTTAAATGCAAAGGCTTTCATTATAAGGCCAGTGACTGTAAAGAAAGGGAAGTGTGCATAAAATGTCTTGGTGAACACAAACATACCCAATGCGATAAGGAACCAGTCAGGAAATGTATCAACTGTATGAGGGCAAATAAGGAACTGAATCTTGGGCTTGATGATAACCATGATACTATGGATAGAGCATGCCCTGTATATCAGCAAAAATTATCCGCAAGGAAAAAAACATTGTTTATTAGCAACCAAAGCATAAAAAGTACAAAAATCGAAGTAGTGGGGTGCATAGCTTAGAATGTATATATCTCAATATTTGTAGTATAATAGCAAACAAAACTGAACTGGAGAGGCTTTTCGAAATAAAAAACCAAACATTGTACTATGCGCAGAAACATGCACAACTGATCTTATAATGGATACCGAATTAAATATTCCGACATACAAATGTATTCGTTGCGATTTCCATAGTAGACATACGGGTGGTGTTTTGATGTATGTTCATGAAAATTTAGAGTTTAGTATAGTCTGCAATATAGCCATTAACATGAATATATGGTGCATTATTATAAAAATAAAAAAATGTGCGTTAAAATGGCAAATTGGTGTACTTTATCACTCACCGAGTAGCAGCGACGCCGACTTTATTATGTTTTTAGATGAAATGTTGACTGAAAACCTCAAGGAATCAGACAATAATATCATAATTGGAGATTTTAACATCAATATGAATTATCGTCAAGATACTCGAAACACCTATTAAGTTTATTCGCACAAAGGGCAATGATTCAAAGAATTAATTTCAATACGAGAATAACAGAGAACTCTTCTACCAAAATTGACTTGCCCTTTAGTAATAATGATCAAGTTAGGTCGGAAAATATAGTTGAATATAGAATTTCGGATCATGAAACAATTAATTTCAAAGTGCCAACAACAAAGTTTTGCAAAATGAGAAGTTACTCTCCTTTTACCTCATGGGAATACTATAGTTCCGAAAACCTTTTAAATAAGCTAAGAACATGCGATTTTAGCTTTATGCGTAATGCGGGAGTAGAAAATAAACCTACAATACTGAACAATATTCTTACTGAAGTAATGCAAGCATTGACATATGTGAAGAGAACAAAAATACAACTGAGAAATAAATGGTATGACCGTAAGCTTACAGCTCTCCATAAAAGAAAACTTGAGCTATATAATATTGCCACAGAAACGGGATACTGGGATTACGATTATGTATAAGAAGAAGATGTATATGGAAGGCAGAGTTCACAGCAATAACGGAAACATGAAGCGGATGTGGAAGTATCTGAAAGACCTCGCAGAGCTTACAGACAACAAAAAACATATCACTAAGACAGTAATACATGGCGAATGCCTCGATAATGAGTATCATATAGCTAATGCCATAAACAATTTTTTTGTACAGAGCATAGTCGAAATTAGTGATAGTATTGAAGAAGTGCCTACTGCATCCGAACTAAACGTTGATCGTTCGATCGCAATAGAACCATTTCTTTTCACTGACATTGCGTTAGATGATATAATGAATATCACAAAAGCTTTTAAAAATAAATATGGCGGAGAAAAGCTTTTATCTGAGGATGTTTTCAAGGATTCCATGATGTACATTGGTAACTTTTACAAAGACATAATAAACGAGTCCCTAAATAATGGCATTGTTCCAAACTCCTGGAAAGTTTCAACAATAGTACCTGTGGAAAAGCGAAAAATACAGTGAAACCGGAGGAGCTACGGCCAATCAATACGTTACCCTCAGATGAGAAAATTATTGAAATGGTGGTGAATAATCAATTGGTGGCATACCTTGAAAAGCACAAAGTTATTATACCAGAACAGTCTGGATCCAGGAAGAGCCATTCTTATGAAACAGCACTCAACATGGTTATTGCAGAATGGAAAGAAGATATACCAGATAAAAAAGTTGTGGTGTCTCTCTTCTTAGACTTGAAACGAGCCTTTGAAACAGTTGATAGACGGGAATTGTTGAATGTTTTGCTCAAAACTGGTGTCAGAGGACAGACTTTGGATTGGTCCGAAGTTATCTCAGTGACAGAAAGCAAAGGAGGGTAATTGGAAACGCAGTCTCATCGGTTGTGGATGTAGATATCGGATTGCCACAAGGTTCAGTACTTGCACCGATACTATTTACATTGTACATAAATGATATAAAAAAATGCTTAAAATATTGCAATATACGTCTTTTTGCGGATGATGCACTGCTCATCATCAGTGAGAAATATGCCGACTGTGCAATGCAGAAAGCACAAGAAGATCTTGACTCTGTATACAACTGGTTGTGCCTTAAAAAATTGAAGTTAAATATGGATAAGACTAAGTTCATGGTATTTGACAAAAACCAGAACATCATACGTAATAACGATTTAAACAATATAACCCTGAAGATAAAAAGCAATTTAATTCAAAGAGTAAATGAAATTAAGTACTTAGGAGTTTTAATTGATGAAAACCTGAATTTTGGAGAACATATAAATTATCTTGAAAGGAAAATTGCGCAGAAAATAGGATTCATGTACAGAACATGCAAACATATTAGTCAACGTCATAAAATAATGGTGTATCGTTCAATTATTGAGCCGCACTTTATATACTGTCCTACAATTCTGCTGATAGCGAAATATGCAAATTAAGAGACTACAAATACAACAAAACAAGGCAATGCGATTTATATTAAAATGTCCCCCAAGAACATCAAAAACTATAATGCTGAATCGGTTAAACTGGCTTAGTATAAAAGTCAATATGTTACTTCACTTTGAAATTTATACATCATGTAAGATTAGGAATACTACCGAGTTACCTGAGCAATAAAATATTATATAATCACGAGATCCATAGCTATGGAACTAGATACTGCAATAATATAAGACTGCTTAGAGTAAGAACAGAGTTCGTAAAGAAGACTTTAGAATACACTGGGTACAAAATGTACAATGAACTACCTACTGAGATAAAAGATTGTGAAAATATTAATAAGTTTAAAGTAAAATTATTTTTATATTGTAAAACATTTAATATTTAATGAAACAATTGTTTAATTAACATCAACTAGGTCTTAAAGACCGTAATAAAGAAATATACTAATAATAATAATACATAATTACATACTAAGTGTACAAAATATAATTAGGCGCTTTGCCATCGATTCGCATAGATACATATATATTCAGTTCGGTGGGAAGCGCAAGGTAAGCATAAATAAGTTGTGGGAAATGCAAGTTAAGTGTAAACATGTCGTGGGAATAAATTGTGTGCAGGCAAAGGTTTGTGGTGAGCAATTAGTAAGCTTTAAATTGAAATAGAATAAGCCTCAAGTTACGAGACGTAGACTGTCGTAGCGCGTGTCGGAATATGTAGGTAAAAATGAATGAATATGTGTATAATACTGTTTTCACACAGAAACTTAATGATCTCATTTCAGAAGTAGGTGCTCGAGTATGAAGGCTGAAATGTCAAAAAAACAATAATAACAATGGGGCATATTCATAGTCCTGAGTGCGGCACTAAAAAGATAGAGTATGTTTCATTTCTAAGTATATCATAGTCAGTTTAGTGGCATGCTGTAACGAGAGTCTACTTTAGGCAAAATTCTATTACATAAAAAAAATCTATTACGCAATGCTGTCAAATCACTCGTCTTGACGTTTGCTTGTTGTTATTTATTTCTTTGTTAGTAAAAAATGTATTTTAACCTCGTTAATTAATTAAAATTTGTATTTATTACTATAGAACAATAAAAGAGAACAAAACTATAGTAACCGCGAGAAAGATTCCTTGCGGGAACTAATAAACTGCCACATAGATGTTATTGAAAATAAGCAAAATGATTTGCGAATGGTCACGAAAAAAAATGCGTGGGAGCCAATTAAAAAGGATATGCAGACATCTGGATTTGAAAGGGATCTTCTACGAATGAAGCAACAGTGGATACGGATGAAAATAGAAGCTCGAAGGGCAGTAGCAGAAGTGCGAAAAGCTACCGCGACTACAGGTAATGTGGCAGAAATTCCGAATCTGGATGAGGGTGATTTGCTAACGCAGTCAATGATAACGTTGGAGTTGGAGGAAGACACAGTTCTTGTGGATAGCGACACATTGCCAAATGTGGATACCTTGCCAGGGTCTAACACAGATGAAACATGTTCGCAACCACCAAATTCGACAGTTTTGCAAAATCAAGATCATCCAAGTGCTTTAGATGCAGTACCTAGCTGCAGCAATATATTTGTAATGAGACTGCAGAATCTCCCTAAAAGAAATTCCAGCAAGGTTGATGTTATTAACGAAAGACAGCAACATATTGCCACAGAAATGTCCAATATTAACGAAACTCATTTGCTAAGGCTTCAGCAGCTTATGTCACAAATTGACCATGAGGCGAAAGTGCAAAAACGTGTAGAAGAGCAGTCCGAGGATCTGAATTCTTTGAAAGTTAAACTCTTGCAGATACAAATTCAAAAAGAAGAGGTTAACACTTAATGGTAAAGCTGTGCTAGTATGCATATATGGATTATTAGACTGAATTATGTTTGTTTGTGGTTTCTCAGGAAATTTGTACTTGCAGCAGAGAACAGAAAAATTGCAATGCTTACCAAATTTCGCCAATAAAATTCTTTTATTTTATATTATGGATATTTTAAGAAAAATTTTCAATTATTTGGAGATCGCTGAATTTTTTTGAAGATACATTTTTGTAGCCCAATAAACTTTTAGGTAAAAAAGTAAAAGTTATAGGTCTTTCTGATTTTTGTCTGTTGTTTTCACGTGTGTTTTAGATTCTTTTCCTTACAAAGTTTGAACAAATTTGTTGTTTATGTGGGAGAAAATCTGAGTACGCTTCGGGACAAAAATTTTCAAAAAGCAATGCGAATTTGGAGGGACTTATAAAATAGTGCACTTTTTAAAATAGAATTAATTGATTGGGCTATAAAATTGCATACTTAAAGAAATTCATATAGCTCCAAAAAACGTTCGAAGTTTTCGTAAATTTTTTTGGAATTTGGTCGAAAATGGGTTTGATATTCTTGCAAATTTAGTTTCAAGCTTACTTACGCATATCTGCTTGGAAGAATGATCCCATTTAAGTATTTTGTAGTAATTAGTTTTATTATTCATTTTATACACAAATCCAGATACAAATACAATAAGAAGTGGTTAGCACCAAATAATAGAACGGTGTTAACATGTAGTATATTTGAAATATTTAGATTGAATTACGGTTTGTTATTTATATTAGAGATATGATTACAAGGACTTGTTTCTGAATTTCACTTCGCCATCGGCTTGTCTTTCAAATGCAGGTACTTGAGTTCGAAGCTCCCCATCCGATGACGAAATTAAGAAACATGTTCTAGTAACCATCGCCGTGTGCACTTTTTGTCTAACACCCCAAAAAGAATACAAACTGTATTAAATAATGAGCTTTGCTCGCAAAACGAATTGTATTTTTTTAGTTTTTAAACAATCCTTGTACCTTGTATGTACATATATATATGTTTACGTATATCTGTTGGAAATAACGAATTCCACGACGTGATTACGCCAACAAGTCAACTTCATCAAACTCACCATATCAAATCAAACTGGCATGGGCAAATCAGCCACTAAGAGTAGCCAACGTCTATAGACATCTGTCACTATTATTAAAATTTTGGCAAATCATCACCACAATCGTTTTTTTTTTCCTTTTTTGGCTACCGAAAATTTGTACAAATTCATCCAAAACAAAACTTATTATCGCTTTCGCGAAATCGTCATTTTTTCATATTCAAAATTCTGTTAAGCAAATTCTGCAGAATCTTCAAGCAGTTGTACAGGTTGTATACCACCAACACATCATTGTGAGTTGTTCGCTGACTCGTGTGTGGCAAAATTCTGTATAATTGTGTTAACACTCTTGGAGTGCGGAACTTAGTCGAACCATTCACCTATTTAGTCATGAAACAAGTTGGCGTTACAAATATATTAACAATACATCATTCGTAACTATTTACTTGGCAAACGCAGTTTCCAGTGATTGTACGAGAACCAGCATTTTGTGCGTTTTTTTAACAAAGTTATTCATCAAGTTTTCTAATCAAGTTTTCTACATTCCACATTATTGGTACCCCCGTGCTCTGATATTCGCGTTATAATTATTGAAATCAACGAATAATCGGGATTTGTTCACCGAATAATTTAATTTTGTACCGTATTATAATTGCGATAATCACGTACACACATCGATACGCTCATACTTGTTAACCCTCAATATATCAGTACTCTACGCGCGTTGCACACCTGGAAATATAAAATACAATTTTGCGACGATTAACGGTGGCGAGAATCTTTCATATATCTCAAATAACGATTGTATTCTAAATTCTTAAAAAATCCACGATCCCCGATCGCAAACTACGGAGTCTACAGTCTTTTATTGTGAATCAAATTGCGAGATTCAAAGCGGCATACCGTGGAGCTTGCATCAACAGGGCGTAAGCAGTGGTCCTTCGAGCCGGATCAACAACCCAGCGCAACACATCTGCACATAAAGTATAAGTAGCCAAACCAGTAAAACTGTAAGTAGAAAATCAAATTTCTATTCCCCTCACAATAGTACGCCCCTCAAGTACCATAAAAGTGAAAAGTGAAAAATTAAAATCTCGTAAGAAAAATATATCCCGCCAAAATTGCATGACATCGCAATAAATATATATATATATATATATATTCCCACCCCCAGATACGCATATACATAAACGAGGTCCATTACAAACCGGCAAATCCCACACATACTTCCACAAAGTTATTTCATTGCCCTTTTGTACTTGTGTGTCCCTTGCGGTATAGTTTTAAACACATATCCCCACAATTATATCATTATTTGCGATACCCAGAAGTAAATTCGGCCACATTTACATTGTTTGAAATACCCAGCAGTAAATTCTGCCACTCAGCCCAACTGACCCAGACTAATCCCAAGTCAGTACAACTGGTCCCAGCCTACGCCAATCCTGATCAATAGGAAAATTTCTCCCTTTGGTTTTCCCGTATAAATAAACACCCGTCAATCTCCAAACTAACCAAAATAGCTAAAGTTAAATTAAGCAAGTCCCTATTTAGAATGGCTTCCGTGGTCGAAAATAAATATATATCCGAAACAGATCCCTTTACGGATTACTGCACTCGATTCGACACAACCCAGATCCAGGATAATACCGAGACAGCCCTAAACCTGAAAGATAAAAATATCGATGTATTATGGGAAAGGGTACAGAGCGCATATGACGCCGTTGTAGAGTTGGATGACAACGACCTTCCTGACGGATTTAAGTCCTCAGCTTTCAGTAAATACCGAGCCTGCCTTATAGCTTATGAGGACACAAAGGCAAGAATAGGTGATCAACTCCAGCTCAGGGTATTAAGTAATCCCGTCCCCGCTACAACCACCACTCCCCAAGAAAGTTCCGGGAAGCACCTCAAAGTACCCGCCTGTGACACCGAAGTCTTTTACGGGAGTTATGATCAATTGTCGTCCTTCCGTGACATGTTCACTGCGGTCTATATCAACCACCCAAAACACTCGAGCGCCCAAAAATTGTACCATCTCAGGTACAAAACCCAAGGAAAATCCGGCCAGATAGTAAAGCAATTCCCACTTAGTGATGACAACTTCGCTCTGGCGTGGGGAGCCCTGATATCCCGATATGAAAACAATCGAGTCTTGGTCGATAATCAGGTAAAAGTCATAATGAATCTCAAGGCCATTCAAACTGAAAACAGTGAAGATATTCAGCGATTGCAATCTTCTGTCAACAACTGCTTCCAGATGCTAGCCACCAAACAAGTCTCGACAGAGAGTTAGGATCCCATATTAATATATATGGTAACGTCAAAACTCCCAGAAAATACTGTCGCGCTTTGGGACCAATCATTAAGTTCGCGAAGAGACCTCCGAAACTGGTCCCAAATGGACCAGTTTCTGACAACTCGCTACGAGATAGTGGAAAGGGTGGATCAATGGCGACCAGCGAAACCCCGATACAATCCACCCTCCACTAATTTCTCAAGGCCTCCCGCAAGTCAGAGCAACCCCCAGTTCAGGCAGGATCAAACCCAAAACCAAAGCCGCAACCCCCCGCACAATAGCCACTCCCTCACGCACAACAATTCTCACGCGACAGAACATCAAAAGATGTATGCTTGCAAACTGTGCAAAAAGTCTTCGCACACGCTACAGAGTTGTTTGCGCTACAAAAAACTGTCGATTCCAGAGCGTAGAAAATTTGTAAAAGAAAACAATCCGTGCGAAAGTTGTTTATCCCAGACGCACCTTCTCCGGGATTGTTCAAGCCCAAGAACGTACCTTCACTGTCAAGGGCGGCACAACTCCACCCTTCACTACACCGGAGTATCCCGTCAAACCACTGGACCGCGAAGATCAACATCCCAGTTAACAACCATAGGATCTTGCAGTACCAGCCAACAAAGCATCAATGAGGCAGCAGCTACGGAGGAACTTCCCTCTACCTCAAACGCAGCCCGTATCCAGTCATTCCACTCCGAGCAAGGCAACAAGATAATACTCCCCACCGCGATTGTCTCCGTAGAACACAGAGGGGACCTCTTTAAACTTGAGGCATTAATCGACCAAGGCTCGGAACGAAGTTTCGTCTCCTCCAAGGCTCACGCAAAGCTGAGGCTCCCCTTTGAAATATTGGGCATTGGAGGAGGAGTCTTGCAGACCTCCAATAAGCTCTGCTCCTTAACTTTGGTCTCGAGGCATAACAAAGTCAAAATCAAAGCCCAGGCCATAGTCTACCTAAGCTCACAAGGTTACTCCCAACCCCTCAATTTAATCACGAGGAAAGTCGTAAATGGTCACACCTAAAATTAGCTGACCAAGATTGTCGAAACCCCTCCCAAATCGATCTGGTATTAGGCAGCGACCTCATCCCCCAAATAATGCTAGATGGCATCGAGGAAATCTCTCCCACGTTGCTAGCGCAAAACACCATATTTGGCTGGATTTTAAGTGGCCAAATCCCAGAAAAGGTGGCAGCGCACTCTACCCAAACCTGGGAAGTGTCTGAAGCATTAGACCAACAGCTCAGTCAGTTTTGGGAAATAGAAGAAGTCCCCAGGCCCTCGATGATAAATCCTGAAGATCGCATATGTGAGAAATTTGATGAAAACACCACCACTCGCATGGGTGACGGTCGATATATGGTTCGGCTCCCCTTTAAACAAACATTCCCGAACGATATCGACCTAGGTAAATCCCGTACTGCAGCCCTACGACAGTTCCACGGCATGGAACGTACCCTCTCAAAAAAGGGCGATCTCGAACAGCAGTACGACCAGGTACTCGAAGAATATTTGTCGTAGGCCACATGGAAGAATGCAGTCCCACTGAAGTAGAACCCCGGGGTAAATATTACTCTTTCTGTCTCCCCCACCATGCGGTCGTTAAGCCAGAAAATAAAACGACAAAGGTCCGCGTAGTGTTCAATGCGTCGAAAATATCCGGTTCCGGTCACTTCCTAAACGACGTTTTATGCACTGGGCCAACGTTTTATGCACTGATACTAAAATGGCGTACGTAACAATACGTCTTCAATGGCGATGTTGAAAAAATGTACCGTCAAATTCCCCTATATCCCGGTGACCAAGACTACTAGAGGATCATCTTTCGAATATCTCCAAATGGTCCAATAAAGGACTTTAAGTTGAAAACGCAAACTTTCGGGGTTAATTGCGCACCATACTTGGCTATAAGAAATCTGCACGAGCTCGCGAAAGATGTAGCCAACTCCCACCCAAACGCAGCCCCCATACTTAAAGCCGAAACTTATGTGGACGATATCCTATCTGGTAGCCATGATCTTCAATCAGCCGAGCAGTCCCTGTCGGAAGTAATATCCGCTCTCCACTCAGCCGGCTTCCCATTAAAAAAGATAACAGCAAATCATACCGATATTTTCAGTCAATACCCAAAGCAGATTTGCTAGACACTAATTTCCTCGAGTTCGAAAAATTGAGTACCGCCAAAACCCTAGATATCCAGTGGAATGCGCTTTCGGATAGGTTTTCATACACTGTTGAGTCCGCGTTGGCATCCACGGCACCTACAAAAAAGCAAATCCTCTCCTCCATTGCGAAAATTTTCGACCCCGCAGGGTGGCTGACGCCCATAATGATCCAAGCGAAGATGCTCATGCAAGAACTATGGCTAAACGGGACCGACTGGGATGAACAAGTAAAACCCCTACGCCTCATCAAATGGGCGCAGTTCGCCGAAAATCTCCCGGGTATCTCGGCCATTCAGATCGCACGTTGCATAAATTACCACCCCGACCAGGCTGTCGAGCTCCATGGCTTCTGCGACGCCTCCAAAAAGGCTTACTGTGCGACAATTTATGTAAGAACCATTGTAGGAACTCAAGTCTTCTCTTACATTTTAGTGTCTAAAGGGAAAGTGGCCCCCCTAAAAACCATAAGTTTGCCACGACTGGAGTTATGCGGCGCGGTCTTATTAGCCAAGTTAGTCGCAGTTGTCCAATCCCATCTTAGCCTCAATCAACGAAAGTTAACTATATGGTCTGACTCCGAGATTGTTCTAGCATGGCTAGGGAAGCCACCTCATTCCTGGAAAACCTACGTCTCCAGAGGAATCGCGCAGATCATTGACCTGATAGGTAATGCCACTTGGCGACATGTGCGAAGCAAGGATAATCCCGCGGATATGGGCATCAGAGAATGCACCCCCCTCGAGCTAGCTAGCTCATCCATAAGGTGGAATGGATCTGAGTGGCTCTCTAGGCCCCCCGAGGACTGGCCAGCACCAAAGGCCAGAAATATTGCACCCCTGAACTCCGCCGAGCAGAGGCACTGCACGCAGCGGAAGAGTCCGAAGATGTCTTAGAACGGTTTTCCTCCTATCCCCGCGCCTTACGCGTAACAGCGTACATATTCAAATTTATAACTCGGCGTAGGAACGCCGTAGGAGGCAGTCGCACCCCTAACGATCCCGTCCTCTCTCACGCCGATCTCACGCACGCGAAACCCCGTCTGCTGATCTTGACTCAGTCGAGATTTTTCGCTTCCGAACGAGCTTCCCTCAAAAATTCAAAACCAATCGGAAGGCGAAGTCCCCTACTGGTACTTGACCTCTTCCTGGATACAAATGGGATTCGCCGTGCCAACGGACGATTAATACACGCCAACGTGACCTACAATGAGTGTCATCCCATCATTCCCTCCGAAAAGGCTCGATTTACTACCTTCTAAATAAGTTTTCTACACGAAACCTTCCTCCATGCGGACATCCGCCTCCTGCAACAAGCTTTGAAGCAGGCGTTCTTTACCCCCCGCCTCAAACCTCAGCTAAAAAAATGTGTATTCCAGTGCAAAATTTGCACGATCAACAAACAACAGACACGTTCTCAAATAATGGCAGCTTTACCCCCCGAACGATGCACCTTTGCCCCTCCCTTTACATCAAGGCTTCTATGCTCCGATCTGACAAGATAATGAAGGGCTATGTGGCCGTCTTTGTCTGTTTCGCCACCAAAGCCATCCACTTGGAATTGTGTTCCGACCTCACCACCCAAGCATTCCAAGCAGCCTTCGCCCGCTTCGTAGGACGCCGAGGATATCCCACAAAAATGATGAGCGACAACGGCACCACTTTCGTAGGAGCTAAGCGGGCCATGGAAAAGGAGTTCGTATCCTTTCTCGAAGAAGTCTCGTCCGATATCGTACAGAAGTACGCCCCACAAGGAATTAATTGGAAGTTTATACCCCCCGGTGCCCCTCACATGAGCGGATTATAGGAATTCGCAGTCAAAAGCTTTAAAAACCACTTTAAAAAGGTCGCCGGAACTCACAGCTTCACTTTTGAAGAATTTTCTACCTTATTGATACGAATAGAGGCTGTCTTGAACTCTCGCCCCATCTCCCAACTGTCTAAAGACCCAAGCGATGTCATGGCCCTCACACCGCGTCATTTCCTACGAGGCGCGCCCCTGCTCTCCATTCCCGAACCGAACTATGAACACCTCTCTATGATTAACCGTTGGGAACGGTTGAAAGTTTTGCATCACCAATTCAGCAAGCGCTGGAAGAATGACTATCTCATGGAGCTGCATAATCGATATCGATGGAAGACGACCCAACCTCCGCCTCAAAAGGGCGACCTCGTAGTCATCAAAGAAGACAACCTATCCCCTACCGAATGGCGCCTAGGGCGTGGAAGACATTCGAGTTGTCAACGTACGCACCCAGAATGGCGTTCTCATTAGGCCAATTACAAAACTGTGTTTTCTACCGATTCCTGAGCCTGATTCAGTTCATCCAAGCTCGGTAGCATCCCCAAGACGTTGCATAGTCCAACACCCCTGTACTACCCCAACATCTACATAAATGCTCTACACGCCTTACTAACACTCTCCCACCAATGATATGAGTGATTAAAATATACTTTTATCATATCTTCCACAGATGGATCTCCAGCGCCCTCCAGTTCCTGCACCGCCACTCCTTGGCATCACAGGTGGCAAAGCATGTCCACGAACTCAGGAAGGCCCGCCCGACTACCGCCGATGCCGTTTGTGCATGCGAAACAATGCGTTATCCACATGTCCTCTATTTACGGCTATGCAACCGCCACAACGCGCCATTATCGCCCGGGCCCACCGCTACTGCACTAACTGCTTGGGCCTATCGCATGCCACTAACGGATGCACATCTACAGAGCGCTGCCATCTTTGTGGGCTGCGCCATCAAACCTTCCTGCACCGGGACACGGAGCGTCGCCAATCCCAGCATACAGCATCACAGCCGGTGCGCCACCGTCGTCAATCGCGCCGCCGCGAACCACCAAATCGCAGCTCTAGCGAGCCTTACCAGCAACCCACGGCAGCAGGAGTGTCGGCACCGCATCCAGTTCACGGCGAAACTAGCGCCCACCGACCGGGTCGAATCGCACGATCCGATGCACCGCCACCGTTTTGCGCACCGCCACATATAAGGGCAAAATTGGAAAGCTCCTCATCGAGGAAGCAAAACGAGCTCTGCGAGAGCTACGGCAAACACTAGGCGCTTTGTCCGCCTAGGGGAGACAGGATGTTTACGCGACATAATACACTTCTAGGTAAATATGGTTGACGTGATTACGCCAACACGTCAACTTCATCAAACTCACCATATCAAATCAATCTGGCATGGGCAAATCAGCCACTAAGAGCAGCCAACGTCTATAGACACCTGCCACTATTATTAATATTTTGGCAAATCATCACCACCATCGGTTTTTCCAGGGATGCAGCTTAACGTTAAGCTAATCGTTTATTAAAAAATTTCCACCGTTTCCATTGAAACACTTCGAAATATTATCGATAAAGGAATTATCAAGATAAATTTTATCTCGTTTTTAACCGAAACGAAAAGCTTTCGTTAACGTTAAAAACGTTAAACAAACGTGATACTTTAGGTTTGAATTGTGCTGGCAATGCTATAGCCATGGTGAAGCCGTAAGGTGGTAACAGCGAGCGGACATACACACAAACTCCATGTAATTTGTTTATGTAATCGTTGGTGATAATGTCAAAAATACTCTGAGAAATGTTCGTACTGTCAAAATTCATGAGAAAAGTTGCAATCGGCTTGGCTAATGCTTTCACCTTTAATGACTCCGCCATCAAAATGGATAATATAGCAATGCCAGCATAGTTTGAAGTTAATAATCAACATAAACGATTTGATTTCGTTTTGATATGGCAGAAAACGAAACAAAATCATTTCGTTAATTTGACGTTCTTAACGTTAATAAACGAAACGAAATGACTTTGTTTCGTTTATTAACGTTAATTATCGTAATGAAATGATATCGGTTCGTTGGTTAAGCATGCCTGGTTTTTTTTTCCTTTTTAGCTACCGACAATTTGTACAAGAAAACAATCTATGTTTTTTTAATTATAATGATATGTTAGCAAAAATTACCCACATGACAAATTTCTCTCTTTGGCAATATTGTGTAGAACGGCAACTGCAACAACCACATTTTTAGCCGTTTCCAAATCAACGCGAAGCCTTTTAAATATGGAGCGAAATTTCGATTTAAGTTGGCCGTTCAAGCACTCAATTATTGTTCGTGTGGGAATGTGGCTTCTGTTGTATCTGGACGAAGAAAACTTAAAGTATAAAAAGTGAACTATCTCAAAATAAGTTAATTTGCCTTTGATCTTTTGTGGTAACGGGATTTCTAATATGTGTTAATAATATGAAGAATTTTGATAGTCTGAATCGCCAACTAAAACACCATTATGTTGATCTTTTGTTTGCATCAGTTTTCTTTTCAGTTGGCAATTGTCCCAAATTCTGGCACCATGTCTTGAACCACGAGATCTTGCAACGATGTCCATTATTTTAAAATCTGAGTCACACACAATCTAATGGAAGGTCCTAATATAACGTAACACTGAATAAACGATTACTGTGCATTAAATAAAAACCTGAACATTCAATGAATAATATCCTTTTCTATTAAGAAAATGACCAGCTCGCATTGGCCCAACACTTTTCGCAGGATATTTTATACGGACGTGGGTATAGTCGATAGCTCCAATCACAGGTGGAACCGTGCTATTTGAAAAAAAATGGTTATTCATTTAGCTCATTGTTACTTGGAAAACGAATAAAATGTGGAAGCAGCAAAGCGATTCTTCTATATATATCCTTAATTATTCTTGCAACAGTTGATTGTGATAAACCATGCAGATCCCCTAGAGTACAGTCAAAAAATAAAAACGGAACAGTTTCTTGCCGAGATGAAAAACTTACCATACTTTGATGAACATTCCTACCGAGAAAGCGCAAAGTGCATAATAGCACCTGGGTACTTATTGATACTGGAAGACCTCTATTATTTGAAGGTTCCTCTATATTAAAAATTTCAATCAAAAACTGGACAGTATCTTTATCTAGCCTATATCGACTATAAAACTCTTGTTCCTCTAAAACAAATGGATCAAATCGTTCTTTATATATTTTTGGCATTCTCATTAATCGCGAATCGTCAATAATTTCAAAATCTCTTTCGATTTCCTCAAAGTAAGATATTTTCACTCTTCTTGAATCAAAAATACAGCTTAAATTACCGAATATACGCGTGAATTGAAATTTCATTTAATATGACAGATTTTAGTAATAGCTTTAGCTAGATTTTTGTAATAGCCTCTCTAACTTTAGCGATGGCTCTAACTGATGAATCCGGCTTTTTTGCGACTATGATAAGGATAAAGTATACATTTTATTGAAATATGCTCTAAATTTTTTAGCGCATACTTTAACTTGACTATGAATAGTCCCCAATAATATTTAATTGGTAAAAAAAAAACCTATAATTCAGGAAAATAATTATTTAAAAGAAATATTTTTTGTATATACTGCAAGTATGCAAGCTTTGCGATCAATGCAAGCAAGTTACGGCACAGCCTTTGCTTTGCAAAGAAAACGAAAGGAAAAGAATTTTTTAATTTTGCAGCATCTGAGACGACAGCAGATGTACCTTTACGGGTTAATGGCAACGAAAGCCTCTCAGCGATCCCTCTAGAAATTGGTAAGTTAATTTATAGTTTATATTATGAGGTGGGTTTGGTCAAAGGCTGAGGTATGCTCAAGTCAATCCAGAGTCGGATGGAGGTCCCACTTCCCCCACCTAAATAAATACACAGTAAATTAGTGTTTTTATTTCGAACACACACACATACGCGGCTCTCAGGCTAAAATATCCACAACCTTGAATCCAGGAGATAGAGAGATGTTCACTAGGTAGTGTCGCTGACAATATAGTGTAACCCAAGGACGACGGCTCTCCACAGATAGAGGGAGATAGAGTGCTAGATAAGCGGTGGCTGAGATGGTGAAGACGACGGTGGCTCTCGCTAAGGGGTGCTAACGGCGGTAGTAATGACGGCGGTAGTTAGGATCACGCCCGAAGAGAGATTACTGGGTGACGGTGGCTCTCACTAAATAGCTATGATGACGGTGGTGGCTAGACTTCAGGATGGGATGTCCAAGGATCGGGATGGCGATGATGTTGTACCTACGGCGAAGTGTCTATATTAGTATGAGGCTAACTAACTACAATATATTGGCCCGGGTATTCGGCTAGGGTAGTAGGGGAGTTTGTCCCGCCGCAGGCGTTGGCAAGTGTTCCCCTCTTACCTGACCCGTATATCCGTGCATTACCCTTCCTCTGAGTAATAGGGGGGGGTGAGTCCCGTCTTACTCAGAGGAGATGATAGCAAAATATTAGGGTTGCCCAATAGGCCGGGTGGGAAGTACCATCGGCAGAACCGACCTTGTAACTTTACCCCCCTCGACCCAAAGGGAGTCCCTGGAATATGGGTAGGGCTGCCCAATAGGCCTGGGCGGAAGTACCATCGGCAGAACCGACCTTGTAACTTTACCCCCCTCGACCCAAAGGGAGTCCCTACAATGTATTTATATTGGCTCGAGCAGTCTACTAGAGTAGTGGGGAAATCCGCCCCGCCAATGGCGTTGGGACGGGTTTCCTTCCTACCCGAGAAGGCTGCTCGTGCATTACCTTTCCGATGAGTAATAAGGGGTGTGAATCCCGTCTTACTCACCGGAAATGTGGGTAAACCTGCGGGGTGTCCGATAAGCAGGGGGGGCGTACCATCGGTGGAACCGACCTTGTAACGCACCCTCCTAACCCAAAGGGCACCCCTTGTCGACCGCCAGTGGCGGCCGGCACGCACTTCACTTACCTACGGCGAAGTGTGCCTGGTGTATTCCGGCCAATCATCTTATTCATAGGTAACTATGAACACGTTGGGAATTATGCTCGCATTGTCGCGCACAGCGCGCCACGAATGAAAATTCCCAAGCATTGTGCGTTCACCATCGCTGGCTTGCTTTGTGCTTGCGCGATGGTTGCTGGGCCGGTATGTATGTATATATGTATGTCGGTACATACACTACTAGGGGTGGGCAATAAATGGAAAATATGATGTTAGGGGTGGGCGCTAAATAGAAAATAGATATTGTGGCGTAGCATTTGCTACGTTACAATATATAACACATTGTCCTGTTATAGGTAATTCTTTTTACTATAGGGACGGCCCTCATCTTTCTGGGAAGTTACTTGTGATTGCAATGACGACATTTTTTCAAGACGCACTTCAGCATGCATCGTACCAGTTTTGAAACCTCTATAGCTTCCTAAAAAATTTGCAGAAGTTGATATTCCTTTATTTACTCTGGGATCAGCTGGAGAACACAGAGTGGTATCAGAACTTTTCGGTGTTGGAATATCGGCGGTATTGAAAAGATTTAAATATTCAAAAATAAAATATTTGCTCGTTTTGGGAGTCAGATAGTAATTGTCTTTATTAAAAAAAGTTCTTTCCCTTTTATACATAATTTCTTAACCTATACACTCATAATTATTCTAACACTTACGAAATAAAAATATGTAGATCTGTATATATGTAGATTTGTATTAATGGTATGCATATATATAGATTTTTATTAATGGTTTGCATATGTGTAGATTTGTATTAATGGTATGCAAAGTCAGCAGATTGATATTTATATGAACCATGTAAAATGTTTGTATGTGAATATTTGGGTAATTCACATTAACAAAGTAAACAATGTAAATAAGTTGTGTGTAAATATTTTGGTGACAAACTAACATTGACGATCGGCAAGTGTATTGACCGGGGTGAGTGACTGAGCAAAAATAGTAAGGTTTGAACTGACAAGGGTTTCATATTCGACATTCTATGGATGTTGGCTTACCGCTGTGTTGGGTCAATGTAATTTATGTCGTATAATATTGTAATATGATTATGCTATGACTGCGTGTGGTCGGTTCACAAAAATGCATTGGCATACAAGTTCATGATGCGTAATGCCGCAAATGTATTGCATAGGTGGGCATGACGCATAATGCTACACCATCCGCCTTAGAAAAAGAGGCTTATATAATTGTGTGAACAATTGTGTAAGACTCTTTGTTTGAGTTTTAAATGTTTTGGTAACTTGATATAAAAGTGAAAGAGTTTGTGTACTTTGTTTCCAATATGCTGACCTTGACACTTTTATTATTTTTAAATTTTATTATTTTTTTTCTTAACAATGTTTTTTAGAAATTTTTATTCAAAATCTTAAATTTAACTATTTTTATTTTCTTTTATTTTACTTATTTTACTTATCTTATTTCTTTTATTTATTTTATTTAATTTCCATATTTTACTTATTTTACATATTTTATTTATTTTACACAGCCGGATTTTAAATGTGTCGACCCACCTAAAATCCGCTTGTTTCTAGAAGTTTTTATTAAATAACCGAGTAAATTGGAATGCTTATTTTACGACTATTTGCTTTAAATTGTCAAAAGCTGTTTCAAATGTGTTTAAGCCTATCCTTATGAATTATTAATACCTTATCTTTATTGTTCCTATTACTAGTTTCTTCTCTATGTGGTATTAAAGTAAAATTGTTATTTTTGTAAATTTTTTTACCTTATACCTTCCTTTATATCTACTTTCTAGCTCATGGCAGCTTCTTCTCTAACTAATACTAGATCAACTATTTTTATTTCCTTACCGGTGCTACTTTTATCATAATTAACTTTTTGGTTTTCTTTAGCTTCTTTTACTAACTTTCTAGCTCTTTGTTGTGCTATTTGACGTCTATATTTAACTTTCTTATGACATGCTTCGTGATTATACACTGTGCTTATTTTATTCTCATCTAGGAATTCATATGTCGGTGGATTTTTCGCAAATATAAGCTCGTAAGGGCAATACTCGTGTACGGTCGATGGGGTCTTGTTGTAGCAGTACGCGAAATACTTGAGGTATTCATCCCAATCATCTTTGTCACTCGATATGTATGAACGTACATATTCGTTGAACGTTCTATGACTGCGTTCTACGGTGCCCATAGTTTGATGATGGTATGGTGTTGAGGTTTTATGCTCAATTTTTAACAGTTTGCATAGTTCTTCGAATAAGCAATTTTTGTGTTCGGTTCCCATGTCTGTTAGGATTGTTTTCATGCAACCATAAATCAGAATGAATTGCTCCAATACAGCTTTAGCAACTGTTATCGCGTGTTTGCTCGGAACTAGAATTGCTACCAAATATTTGGTGAGATCGCATATGATGGTCACTGCGTATTCGTTTCCATTTATCGATTTCGGTAATGGTCCGACCGTATCGATCTGTACTATATCAAAAGCCTTCGGAGGTGTCTCCGTTATTGTCATTGGCTCTTTTATATGCTTATTTATTTTATTTTTCTTGCAGTGGATGCAGTTATTTACGTATTTCTTTATGTCACCTCGCATATTTTCCAGCTATAGCTTTGTGTGATCTTCTTAATCATGCGATTTATTCCTGGGTGGCCACCACTAATAGGATCGTCATGATATTTCTGCAGAATTTCTTTAATTTTCCCGGGATTAGTCACGTACATAACCTCTGGGGTTAGTGTAATTGTTAGTTTTTTGAGAACCCTATTTCCTCTATCAATAAATTTGCCTACTCGAGTATAATTACTTTTAAACAATTTGTCCCCTAAGGACAACTGTATCTTTTCAAGTCCTAAATTGGCGGATTCTTTTTCAAGCCTGATAAAGAATTGTCCTAAGTCAATTTTATCATCTACAATTAGGTTGCTTGTATTCATAGTGCTACAATTATCTTTCCTTTTTTGAAATATAATTTCGGAGGATTGAAAATGAGCCTGATATGTCTTATTACTTCAAATTTATTTAGCGCTTCATATATTTTGGGTTTCTCTGTGTGACTTTCTTCAGTTTTTACATTATTTTTGATATCTTTAGTTGCTGATCTAGATGTGACTTTCATTATTTTGCATGCTTCCACTGACATTTCTTTTAAATTTGTAATTTTAATGCGAGACAATGCGTCCGCTACATGATTTTCTTTACCTGCAATGTACTCCACTTCGAAGTCGTATTCTTCTAACTCAAGTCTTACTCTTGTTAACTTAGATGAAGGACTCTTCATCGAGAAAAGGTATTTTAAAGGACGACGGTCTGTTTTAATTAGGAATTTCCTGCCATAAACATATGGTCTGAAAAAGGTTATGGCCCAATGGATTGCAAAAGTTTTGGGCTGATTAATGCTTCCTTTAAGTAGACAAAAGCTTTTTGACATTCTTCTGTCCAGTCGAAGGAAACATTCTTTTTGCAAAGCCTAGTTAATATCCTTGAGTACTCTCCGAAATTCGGTACAAATCTTCTGTAATAGTTGTAGAAAGCTACGAATCTTTTAACTTCATCTGCTGTTTTTGGTGTTGGGTAGTTTTGAACTGTTTCAAATTTGCTTGGGTCAGGTAGTATTCCCTTGCTTGTGCATTTATGTCCTAAATAAGTTACTTCTTCACTGAAAAATAGGCATTTATCTGGATGTAATTTTAAATTGTATTTCCTATAAGTCGAGAAAACATCTTTTAAATTTTTCAGGATGTGTTTTTCTGCATACCCTAGTACAACTAAATCATCCATATAGAGAAATGCTTGGGATGGCTTGCGGCCCGTAAATGCTAGTGTCATCATTCTTTGGAATGAATTTGGTGCTACTTTTAATCCATAGGGTAGTCTTTTGAATCTATATGTACCATTTTCTGCTGTGAATGATGTTATATCTCTAGAGTCTGGGTGTAATTCTATTTGACGAAAACCGGACATAAGGTCTAGGCATGAAAACTATTTTGCTCTTCCAAGTTGGTCTAAAATATCATCGATTCTTGGAAGTGGGAATTTGTCCGTTGCTAGTTTTTTGTTTACTTGTCTGTAGTCAACTACCAGTCTCCACTGTTGTACTCTGATATTGAAGGTTCTATAATGTCATCTTTAATCAATTTATTAACCTGTTTACTTATTTCTCCTTTTTGTGTCTCGGGTAATATATAGGTTTTTATATAGACTGGTGTGTCATCTTTCGTGTGTAGTTTTTGTTTATAAAAATTATTAGTGGAAATTGGTTCTGTTTCTAGTGCAAATATATCAATGCATTCTGTGCATAATGAAGTTAATTGTGAATTGACAAATTTTGGGAAATTTTTGGTTAATCTTTTTAATTTTATTGTGTCATTACTCTGTTTATTGTGTGTTTTTGTTTTAATTAAATTATAGTCATCTAAGTTTTCAGTATGTATTTTGTAATTTTGAATAGTTGTATTTTTATGTGTGGTGTTAATAATTCTGACGAAAGTTTGATGCTTATTTGTGATTGTGTTTGCTACAAAAATGCCTTCAGCAAGTTATTGGTGGGGTATGATGATGGATTTATTATCAGTGTTTACTGTTACCTGTCTAATGACTTCAGATCTAGCAGGGATTTTAATTGTGTTAGCAGTTAGTTAATTTGGTAGATACATTGTGATGCTTTGGGGAAAATCATATGGTCTTATGATTACTTTATGCTCTGTTTTGCCATAATCTAGAATACAATTATATTTCTTTATAAAATCCAAACTTATTATTCCATCGCACGGTATTGGAAAGTCGTCTTCTACGACGTGAAATTTATGATAAATTAGAAGGTCATCGCCTTTTAAATCAGCTTTGATTGTGCCTAATGTACTGGTTATACCTTGACCAATGCCCTTCAAGTCTGTTATTTGTTTTGTATTTATTTTTTCATGATTAGTTATTGATTCTTTTTAATTATGGAGATATCTGCTCCAGTGTCTGCTAAAAAATTTGAAATTGAGTTATTTAAAGACGTTTTTGTAGATATATAACTATTTAAGTGTAGATTCAGTACACATTTTTTCCTATCTACTGATTTTGAAGTGGAGTTTCCTGGTTTTCCTGCTGTTTACAGCTACGTGCATTGCGTGTCTGATTGCGTGTTTGATTATGGCATCTATTTTGGTTTTGCAATGTTCCTTGAGGATTATTATTATTGTTAGTATTCGCTCTAAATTTATTGTTATATCTTGGCTGTGGTCTAAATCTCCTACCTCGGTAACCTCCATAGCTGTTAACTTGGTAACCTCCACGGAAATTACTTCGGTATTGGTTTTGTTGACGTATATTTAGAATTGTGTTCGAGCTGCCTGTTTGTGAACTTTGAGATTGCGTCGTTCATTTTTTTTTTGAACGTTCCCGCCTGCATAATCATTTTCACTTTTTCGTCTGAGCAGTTCTTACACATAGCTTTGACTGGCAGCACTGATGAGGCAATTTTGATAAATTCTACTACTGTTTGTGCCATTGTAACTTTTATGAGTGGTGTATGCAGTGGTTTATGTTCTTCCCCTGATGCAGTTTGACCCAAAGGAGGTGAAGGTTTCTTGACGGTTTGGTTAGAACGGAGTTAAAGTCAATTTGGAGATTTTCTTCTATCGTAGTTGGTATGGGAATGTTATATCTTGCTAATGAAGATACTAATTTATCCCTTACTGTTGAAAAAATTTGGTGAGCTTCTTTTTGGTGATCGTTAGTAAGTATGTGATTTACTTTACTGATCAATTCTTTTACAACATTTAGAACTTCTAATATTGTATTTAAATGTTTTGCCATCGTTTCAGTTTTTATGGTAATATTCTTGTTTATGCACTTGTATGATTTATCGGCTTTTAGTTTTTCTTCTCTTAATGTATCATGGATTTCTTGCCATGTATTCATCTCTATTTGAAATTTCCTTTAAACTCTTTGTACATTATTTAATTGTCTCAATTTGTTTTGTATGTAATTTTTTATTAAAATTTCAATTGCGACAATCAAAAATGTAGTTACACAAACGAAAATGGTTAATCATTTATCAGAAATTTCTTCTTTACTTCCTATACTCGCTTTCGGTTCGTGCTTGACCAATGTATTTTCGAGGTTGTTTTCGCTATTTTCCTTACCAGTTTCGTATCTTGCGATACCTATTAGTATACCATTTAATATGGTTTTTCACTATGCCATGTTTAAAAATAATTAACGAAAATTTGTATATTTATTTCTTTTATTTATTTATTTGGGTGGGTGTTCCCAGTATTTAGCTAGCATTCCAATTTACTCAAACAATTCTTTAATTTTTAACAATGTTTAAAAAGATTCTTTTTTTTCCTTAAGTCTTTACATATATATATATATTTTTTTTTAATATCTCCTATTGTTAAAAAAATAAAATTCTAGGCAAAAATATAATTTTTGCCAATGGTTAAGCGTCACAGGGTCGCTCAATTTATTCTAAGTTTTAAATTATTTAAATATACTTAATATCCGCTGCCAGTCATATTGCCCATTACGTCTTGTCATATAATATTAGACGCCTTGTTGCCGATGTATATTACACTTCTTTATGCTCGCCGGCATTCCCTTCAATTGTGATATTTGTTCATTCGAGCACCCGTCAATAACTCCTTCGTTTTATCCATCATACTTTTTGTCACAGCTTTATTAACATAATAATAATTGCCTTTTAGGGTGGGTTTGTTTTTCTTCAGTAGTATATTTTCCAAGCGGTTTTTTCTTCAAGCACATTCCTCGATATTGTGGAAGTACGTTTAGTCGGTTTTCTATTTTTTTTTTAACTTGGCAGGACCTTTCAGATCTTTAGCCAGATCTGTCAGGATCTTTTCCTCCAGCAAGATCTTTAGCAGTTTTGCCAATTTCTGATCCAGCAGAATGGCAGGATTTTCATCCAACTAGATTGTTTGGCAGTTATGCCAAGTTAATCTAATTTGGCAGGACCGCCATGAAAAGGTTTAAATATTCAAAAATAAAATATTTGCTCGCTTTGGGAGTCAGATAGGAATTGTCTTTATTAAAAGAAATTCTTTCCCTTTTATACATAATTTCTTAACCTATACATCCATAATTATTCTAATACTTACGAACTAAAAATATGTAGATTTGTATATATCTAGATTTGTATTAATGGTATGAAAAGTCAGCAGATTGATATTTATATGAACCATGTAAAATATTTGTATGTGAATATTTGGGTAATTCACATTAACAAAGTAAACAATGTAAATTAGTTGTGTGTAAATATTTTGGTGACAAAATAACATTGACGATCGGCAAATGTATTGAAAGGGGTGAGTGACTGACCAAAAATAGTAAGGTGTGAACTGACAAGAGTTTCATATTCGGCATTCCATTGATGTTGGCTGTGTTGGGTCAATGTAATTTATGTCGTATAATATTGTAATATGATTATGTTATGACTGCGTGTGGTGGGTTCACAAAAATGCATTGGCATAGAAGTTCATGATGCGTAATGCGGCAAATGTATTGCATAGGTGGGCATGACACATAATGCTACAGTATGCACAATCTTATGTGAGTTTTGGAGGAAGTTTTTGAAGCCATTTTTTATTTATTTATTAAAGTCAACACAGACACAAAGCGGTCGACTACTAGATATTAGATACAATACAAATAACAAGGGAAAAAACATAAGTGTAAAAACAAAATTTAAATTAAAAACTTAAATAATAAACAATCAAATTAATTAAGTTGAATTTTAATTAATACATAAATCAAATCAAAAATAAAAATTAGTTAAAATTAATATTGAAATAAAATTGACATATTATTTAAAAATCTTTCAAAAATATCATGCCAGACGTGAGAGTATTTCCTTACGGATAGCAGCAATCGAATACTCTAAACTAATACAGTTGTAAAGTTCATTATAGCGCGAGCACCAATTGCGAAGAGGGCTATATTTGGCAAAATTACGCCGTAGAATGGGTAAATGAAAGAGTACATAGTGTCTTGTAGTTCTCGCAGGAACAGAAAAACTCAGTCTGCTTACAAGGTCAGTTGAGTCTATCTCACCGATAATCAGTTTATGAAGGAACATTACCCCGAGTAATGTTCTTCTATTCTCTAAAGTTGGAAAACTAATGAAAAGAAGTCTATTTCTGTAAGGCGGAAGATGTTGATTTGATTCCCAGTTAAGACCGCGTAAAGCGAAGATTAGAAACTGCTTCTGTACCGATTCAATTGGATCTATATGATTTTTATACCCCGAGGACCAAATACAGGAACAATACTCAAGTATTAGGAGAACAAAAGATGTGTAAAGGGTCTTGGTTAAATAAGGATCATCAAATTCTTTAGCCCATCTTTTAATAAATCCGAGTACACCCGATGCCTTGTTTACGATAGATGAAATATGCATGTTAAAGCTCAATTTCGCATCAAAAATAACACAGGTCACATACGCTCCAAGGGAGCACCATCTAGCATATAGGATTTTAAAACTGGGTTGACTCTGTGAAATGTTATTAGCTTACATTAGCAGCAGTTCAAAATTGTAGATTTACTGTACACGATAATTGAAATGGGTCTAAAATCGGCCTGAAGTAGATCCAAACGGGAAGAGTCAGAAGGCAAGTATGTATAGCATATTTTAACATCATCTGCATACATTAGAACACGGGAATACGAGATAACCATTGGTAAGTCATTTATAAATAAGGTAAAAAGTAATGGACCCAAATGGCTACCCTGAGGCACACCAGAAGTTACTTCTATCAACTCTGAGAGACTGTTTTTGAACATAACTCGCTGAGTTCTATTTAAGAGATAGCTGCGAAGCCAAAGTAATAAATTCTTCGGAAACCCCAGTAAGTCAAGTTTATTAGTTAAAAGCTCATGATTAACAGAATCAAATGCTTTGAAGAAGTCGGTATAAATAACATCGGATTGCTTATTGGATAAAAATCCATCCATGACTAGAGAGGTGAAGTCAAACAAGTTGGTTGTGGATGATTTTCTACGCACAAAACCATGTTGGCTGGGTGATAATAAAGAAGTACATACATATTGAATTTGGCAGGTGATGATCTTTACAAACGTTTTAGGAATAGTCGAAAGTTTAGCTATGCCCCAGTAGTTCTCGATATCGGACCTACTACCTTTCTTATGTAAGGGAATAATAAATGATTGCTTCCAAATTGAAGGGAATACAGAGGATTCAAGAGATAGTGTAAATAATTTAAGGATCGGCTTAGATAAGTTGACAGCGCAAAACTTTAGAACACAACTAGGAACACCATCTGGACCCGGAGAGGTAATTGCTTTCAACTCCAGAAGACTCTTCAGAACAGTATATCTATGACAGGATCTAGAATACAATTAGAACTTTCTAAGTTGCACGGATAGAGATCCGATTGAAAAAGCTGAGATGAATAGGTTGACTTAAAGTATTCAGCAATTAAGTTGGCAACATCATCATCCGAGCTTGCGTTCTTACATCCATAAGCAAAAGCAGACGGAAATCCTGAGGTTTTTCTCTTGGAATTGACAAAACTAAAGAATTGTTTCGGGTTGTTAAAAAATTTAAGCTTACACCGATTGAAGTAATATTTATAGCACTGCTGATTAATACGATGAAAGCTTGATCTAGCAACTAAATATTTAGAAAAATCGGAGCATGATCCTGATATTTTAAATCGTTTTTTATAGCCTAGATTTAATATTATATAGTCTTAAAAGATGTCTTCAGAACCACGGGTGTTTTCCCGTTCCAGCATTGCCATGACAAAGAGGTACACAGCATTCAAAGAAACCATCAAAAGAACTGTAAAAAACAGAAGTTGCTGACTCGACATCATTACAAGCATATAGGTCCGACCAGTCATGGGTGGAAATAAGATATTTCAGCTTATTAAAATCTGCCTTACAAAAACATCTTGATCAAGCAGACTCTTACAAAAATCGGGCTGTGTGGTGGACGTCAAAAAGTTTAATTCATTGTTGCCAATCCAACTTAAATAGGCAAATTGAAGTCACCAAGCACCACCAAGCGGTCCCTATCTCGCAACTGAGAGTAAACACTACGTATAGATAAGCTATGTTGAGTATAAACATGCATATCCGAACGTGGCGGAATATAGCAGCAGCAAATAAATAGACTAGCACTACGTAATGAGATCTTTACTGCTATAAATTCAATGTCAGAGTCATTGTCCAACAACAGTAATTCTGACGGTAGGCTAGAGTCTACGGCTATAAGAACACCACCCGCTCGAGATACACGATCGCGCCTATACACGACATAGTTACACGATAAAATCTCTGAGTTATAATTATCTTCCTTAAACCAGGTCTCAGCAAAGGCTATCACTTGCGCTGTGAACGAAAAACTGTTTAGAAATAACGAACTCAATTTGGATCGTAAGCCACGAACATTCTGATAATGAATAGATATATCAGACAAACCGATATTTACGTCTGTGGTATTCTTGACGAGTACGGTAAGTTTTTTAAAATTCTTACATTTGCCTTTTTTGTGAACAAATGTACCACCGAATGTTTCGGCCAAAAAGACTGTTCAAGAATTTGGTCAAAATATGCATCAGGCACTGATATTTTAAAAGACGAGATGTCCCTTTCATACTTAAAATTAAATTTGTAAACACTTAATTTAATAGGTTTAGAATCAAGCTTGGATACAATATAGTTAGTTATGTCATCTTCCGATGCGTGAAGCCGTGATACAAATATCGACCTACGAGGCAGCACAGCAGTCACCTCTCTGGGGGCCTCAGGTTGCACTCCATTATTAGCATCATTAATAATATTATCAGCGTTATCGGCAGACCCAATATTAGCGGAATGAAGCTTATCATTGGTATTTACAGCATAAGAGGTACTTGAGGTGTCGACGGTATCATTATTAGTATCTGGGGCGACAGTATGTACATTATCGGCGGCGGTGAAATTGTTTGAATTAGCGGCGCCAGAATTTTCAACAGTAGACAGCCTGACATCACTGCAGACAGCGGACAGTGACAAAACAATTGACGAGAAAGAAGGTGGCGCTTCCCAAGGCAGTCGGTTCTATGTATCGGAGCTACTCGGGATTTTTCCCGACCAAGGACTGTCATTTCAGTGTGACCCCATTTAATTTGTTTCGTCCCTCCCACAAATTGTCATCCTCCGAGCAACTCCTTGCAGCAGGACTGCTCCATATTCTCTTACTCCGGGAAAGCATCGAACCCAATCCGGGTCCGTCTCCTGACCCCGGTCCTGAAAATGGTTTTGCTGCATCTGCCTGAAAAGAATCTTTTTAGGACGGTCATACTCTGTTCAGTGTGTCTCGTGCAAGGGATGGTTGCATCGGACAGGTTGTTCTGGGCTTGATCCCAAAACCCGACGTCCACGTGACTTTTATAAATCTTTTGTGGCTCCTTGCTGTTCACGCCCAAGGGCGTCCCGTAGTCTACGCCTAAGCGCCCCCACTACCTTCCAGCAGCCCCGCTGCTCAGCAAGCCACAACAAGTACCCGCTGCTGCTCGCGCCCCACGGCGCCAACAACTCAAACAGCTGATATCACTCATAACTACTATCTTCGTAGTAGAGTTGGTAGCAATGCTGAGCATCAGCCCATGCCCCCGTCTTCTCCCCCCTGTTTTCCGGCAGCAATCGTACAGGTCAGGGAAACAGACTCTTAGTCCCTGCCTCCGTTTGCACCGTCTTCCAGCACAGAATATATAGGTTTGCGACATCCGCCCAATGCAGCTCCTGCCTTGGGTGGTGCCACTTTCCTAGATATTCTGGTCTCCGCGACGGCAACCCCCCGACAGGTTTCATCGCGCCATGTTGCCAGGTCGCAAACCCAAATCATCCAGGTACCCCAATGCTTGCCCAAGGACGTCCAGTCCCAGGGCCACAACAGCAATTGCGTCCTGGCCTTCCACAACCCAGGCGTAGTCACCCGTCACTTACCCCCAGAGTGGCGGCGTCTACCCTTATGCACTTCAGAATTCTGCAGTTAAACTCTAATGGACTAACTGGGAAGATTACGGAGATAGTCGATTTCATGAAGCGGCACAACATCCGCATTGCTGCGATTCAAGAGACTAAACTCACAGCAAGATCTGCATTACAGGCCTGCTCTGGGTATAATGTCCACAGGAAAGACCGCGAGAGCGGAAATGGAGGCGGTCTCGCGTTTATCATACACCACTCTGTGCAATATTATATAGTTGATCCTGGCATCGACCGCAGGGACAATGTCTTAGAACGTCAAGGCCTATCTGTCCGGTCAGGCGATGCAAACCTAGAAATCATCAACATCTACATCCCATCTGCCATCTGTTGCCCCAGTGGATACCGCCCTAATATCAGGGCCTTCCTCACTGGCAACATTCGCATTATCTTAGGCGATTTCAATGCGCATCATGATCTATGGCATTCAAACTTGGAGGCGGACAGTAGGGGTGAGATGTTGGCGGATCAAATAGAAGAAACGACGTTCTGCACAATAAACGGAGACGCCCCCCACACGTATGGTAGGAAGCTGTCACAGCTCGCCAGATATCTCAATCGTGAGCGCAGAACTCGTAAACTGCGTCAACTGGCAGCCGATTGTAACATTGGCATCCGACCACCTGCCCATACTTATTTCGCTCGAGCGTACCGCCGACTTCATCGTCACTGAAAAACGCACTTCCATAAACTTCAAAAAAGGAAAGTGGGAAGAATATAAATCCTTTACAGATAACCGCATGTCTTCAACCTGTCTCCACCTTTGTCATACCCGAGAAATGGAAAATGGCCAAGGTGGTCCCGCTACTAAAGCCTGGGAAACCAGCTAACATAGGTGAGTCGTATCGTCCGATCCGTCTCTCCTATCGCCAGTGGCAAAGACGCTTGAAGCCATTTTGCTCCCTTATTTCCAAGCAAATTTGCAGCTAGCCCCTCATCAGCATGGCTTCAGAAAACTCCATAGCACTACCACCGCTCTAAATGCCATTAGCACCCAGATAAATTGCGGTTTAAATCAATACTCCCACCCTCGAACAGTACTCGTAGCGCTAGACCTATCAAAAGCTTTTGATACGGTCAACCATGGCTCGTTACTGCAAGACTTGGAAAGATCTACCCTTCCCCCATGTCTTAAAAGGTGGACCGCAAATTATCTGGGTGGTCGGCAGGCATCGGTGCAATTTAGAAACGAAACATCAAAACCAAGGAGAATTAAACAAGGGGTGCCACAGGGTGGTGTCCTATCCCCACTTTTGTTTAATTTCTACATATCTAAGCTACCTTCACCACCGGAAGGAGTTACAATCGTTTTCTACGCCGATGACTGCACAATAATGGCCACAGGCCCAGGCGCAAAGATCGATGCGCTATGCAATAAAATAAACGGCTACCTCCCTGATCTCTCCAGTTTTTTCGCCTCGCGAAACCTGGCATTATCACCGACTAAATATTCCGCGACCTTATTTACAACATGTTGACCATTTTGAACATCCACGTAGATGGCACTACGCTACCGACTGTCCTACACCCCAAAATCTTGGGTGTGACGTTTGATCAGGATCTACATTTTGGTGAGCACGCAGCCGCAATTGTTCCAAGAATTCAGAGCCGTAACAAAATCCTCAAATCCTTCGCTGGCAGTACCTGGGGAAAAGATAAAGAAACGCTCATGAATACATACAAAGCAATTAGCCAGCCGATTACGTGCTACGCGTCACCCATATGGTCGCCAAGCCCAAAAATCACCCACTGGAAGAAACTACAGGCCTGCCAAAATACTGCTCTCAGTATCGCCACGGGCTGTCTTCTTATGTCCCCAGAACACCACCTGTATAATTAGGCGAGAATACTCCCCATCAGGGAGAGAAATGAGATGCTGACCAAACAGTTTCTGTTGAATACCCAGAAACCTGGGCATCCCAACAGACATCTGATTGATGAACCAGCACCGCCTAGGGGCTTAAGGAGTCATATCCGTAAGCATTTTGAGGAAATACGGCACCTGAGAACCCAGCCGTATGAAGTGAAAAAACACAAGCAGGTCCTTGGTGAACTCCGTAAACAGGCGTCGGACCTTTATGCCGGGAATTGCCCGGTGAATCCAGTACTTAAAGAAAATTATCCAAAACTCGCGGAAGAGGAACGCATACTCCCCAGGGAAACGCGTGTCACTCTTGCTCAACTTCGTTCTGGATACTGTAACAGGTTAAACTCTTACCTATCCAGAATCAACCCCGACATACAAAATGTATGCCCCGCTTGCAATGTGTCCCCACATGACACCAACCATCTCTTCATTTGTAATGTGGAACCAACGCGTCTAACACCCCTTTCCTTATGGTCCACCCCTGTTGAACCGGCAAATTTCCTTGGACTCCTGTTAGAGGATATTGATGACAATTTGTGATCGGTCGCGGCTATTAGGTGGGGCGATCATTGCTACAACAACAGCTACAACAGAAAGAAGGTGGTATAGGCACAGAGAGGGGTGTGCATAGCCGATGCATTATTAGCAATATGTAGCTGTAAACCTTCTAGGGGAGTGTTGAGAGGGGGAACCGTACACTGCGAATGCGAGCCAGAAGGCAACGGCGAGAAAGTGCATAGATCCATTGCATATGTAAGCATAGCATCGTTGTTGTGTTTTTGGGGCAAAGTACACGAACTCACTGCAGCTTTGAGCGCACCGATTTCGGCAGCCAACACACCAATGCTATCACGATTGTTCGTATTGTTTTTATTTTTATTCCTATTTTTAGCACTGCGCTTATTTGAACTTGCTTTTTCCTTCGCTTTTCTTTGTTGCTAATTTTTTCTTCCTCTATGTTAACAGTTTGGTTATAACAAATTCAGTTTTTTACGCCATCTATTTGGGTAGACAAATCCCTGAATTTTACTTCAAAGGCATTCATTATGGCTTCCAGCCCCAGTTTTTGAGAGGCTAGGACGGAGACAAATGCCTTCGAAATTTTAACAGGCGCATTTACACAAATCGCACACATGTAGCGTATATGATAATTTGATTTTATTAGTTTAACGCCATATTCAGTGATGGCGCCCTCACAGCATGCACGATGGAAGCGCTTTTTACAAAAGCCATTACGCGGCACACTTGTATTGTCAGTACGACCAAAACCCTTATCACATTTTCCGCAAAAGTCATCCATAATTAAGTTGATATCAAAAAATCGAAAACAGTAATACAAAATCAAAAACGAAAACGAAAAACAAAGCGAGCAAGTAGATTCAATAATGAACGTCTGGTCACCTTAATATAAACTGATGTCAGCGCAATTTATTAAAAAATTACCACCTACTCTAGAAATTATAGCTGATCCCGTGGGTGGCTTTCATCGTCTAGGTTTTCCACAATGTCAAGGGGCAATAGTTAAGGAAAATTACATGTATTTATGCATATGTACGGGAATAATCATTTTTACCTAGATGGGTGTCACATCGAAATAAAACCAAATCCTGAAGATGCAGGAGATTATTAAAGGATGGTATTCCATTATATTATTAGCTGTAGTGGATTACAGGTAGGTACCCAAGTTCGTATATGAGCTGAATGGAGAAAACCATAATATTAATGAGAGAAGCGACAAAATCTACAACATCTGCCGCTACTACAAAGAATAAATTTTTATGATTTTTTTTATGACATCTCTTCTACCATTACTTTTCTTTATCCTTCTTATTAATGTCGCTTTTCTTTATCTTTCTTGTTACCGCTTTTTTTCCTTTTTCACCCCTGTCCCTATCTTGTATCATTTCCCTTCTTTTCTCTTTTCGCCCACCGTACCTCTCCTCCTCATTTTTCTCTTTCCAACCTTTTCCTATCCCCTTCTTTCTCTCCTTCAACTTCTCACTTTCTTCCCCTTTTTCATTCGTATCCTCATTCCTTCAATCGCCTGATTGCAAGCAAAGAGCGTAGTTTTGGTTTCTGAGGCGGTACTGCCCAGAATCATAGTATGTGCCACCTTTTTGGCATAGTCCTTTGCCTGAAAACACTGAAAAAGTCGCGAAGTCGTTAATACTGACTGATCTGAAGATAATTCGAATAGAGCACAGCTCAACCTTCCAAGTTTTTCTCTAAGGTTACCTTATGTCGGTCGAAAAGTAGTCCATTCCAGATGATATGCTCATTTGGAATACAAGTCAAAGGTCTAGGCGAATATTTTTGGTTCTTTAAACTCCTCGGGTCCTTGGTCAGGCCTTCTTCTTTTCCGGTCTTGGACCCTCCATGATCCGGACGTCTATGCTACATTCATATTACTGCATTTATCTGTGGACGCTCACGCAAAAACTAATTTAATTTTTAATTATTAAAGTTCGGCATATGTAGCTTTTCATCACTATGCTGTAGTTCTTTCCATAAATTGGTGCTAATTATGTTATTTTTCAATTTAGATTTCGTTTTTTATATGTGAACATCGGTTCTCCAGGACCATGGAATGATTCACAGATTTATAATGCATCTTTAATGAAGAAAGTAATGGAAGATTATGAACTATTGGCCGCAATTAAAAAGGAATTAAGTTGTGTAAATTTGCCAATATGCATCATTGGAGACTTTGCGTTCCGATTTTCCACCTCTTTGACAAATATGACAGTATAATGTTGTAATAGGCGACAATGATCCATCAACTGAACAAATAAGACGAGGACTATGCAATTATTTTAGTGCGTACATATTTTATTTGTTATTTTTGTATATTGTATGTTGATGACATAAATATTGCGAAATGTATGTGCGGTTTTACAGTTTCACCGACGATATTAAATTTTTTTATTTAAAAATGCCAATATGCCGGTTTTGAGTTCTTTATTGTCTTGGGCTATTTCTTTCAATGCGCTGGCCTTCTCTTCCTCAATTTTCATAAATTTGTTTCCGTTTTCTTCACTTTTGTCATGTAATTAGTGTAAAGATTCGAGGACCAAATTAAACTAGACAGGAACTTTTGGTTATAATAGCCGCCTTCTATTCTAAGCGAGCACGAAAAGAAGGCAAAACTCGGTTAAAATTTCCCTGCATGTATTTAACAACACTGTTAACATTTCAGCTGTCAAAATCATCTGTTGTTTATTATTGACGTTTTCTTTGTTCAATGGAGCAGTAAGGAAGGCAGTCGGCATGATCTAGTGGTGCTCTGTGGCTAGTCATGTCGGCTGGGCGAGGTTCTTGCCAACCTTACCGTCCTGCGCCATAACAGGAAAAAGTTCCTATCATGCCTTTTAAATGGTTACACAGCGCAGAACTAATTCAAAACGCTGGAAATTCAAAATAAAACAACATCCGGTCGAACCGGATGCCACGGACAGACCGTTAAACATTCAAAATTTAAAATATTCAAAAAAAAAAACTGAACGGAAAAATATTACCGAACCGGACCTGACCGGTCACTAACTGCTGAAAAATCAAAAAAAAGCTAAAAAATTAAAAGGGGGAAAAACAAAAAGGGCCGAATATAACTTGGGGGCGCCGCGTGTGTTGTTGCGACGGAAATGGAAGAAAAAAAGTAAAAAAATTTGAATAAAAGTAAAAAATGTAAACCTAAATAATAAAAAGTGGTTATTTTAATTGCAGGTCAAAAGTTGTAAGCAATAAACAGCAAATCGCAAGACTGGTGCAGCTAATGCAAGAACATCCTGATTTAGGCAAAGGCCTGTGTGGGAAAGCCCAGGGAAAATCAAGATGGGAATTGATAACGGCTGAGCTCAATAGCTTGGGACCACCGATGCATTCTTGGGAAAAGTGGTTAAAGGTAAACAAATTTGTATATAGCGCCATAAAGAAAATACTGAACATTCCTTTGTAGGTGTGGACGGACTTGAAAAGTAAAACGAAGAAAAAATGTTCGCAGAACCGAATGGAGTACCAAGCAACTGGTGGAGGCCCAAATAACGTCCATACGTTTTCGGCGATAGAGGAAGCTATTATTAGTTTTTTAAGTATTGACGCCTATATTGATCCCCCTGGCGAAGAAATTGGAATGGGCAATGTGGTGGTCCAATCAAGAGTTGGTGGTAGGTCGACTGAAATTGTTGAAGATGAGCAGGAAAATGAAGTACCTGAAAGAAGCGTATCATGTGAGATCCAGGAAAGAGCTGCACTACAGGCAACTCCAGCAAGAAGGTCGAAAAATATAAGCGAAAAGGAAAAAAGGTTAGCACTGTTGGAGAAGCAGATTGACATTCAAAGTAAACATTTTAAGGCCCTGAAAAGAAATACATTAGGTATTAAGAAAAGTGTTGTAAATATAGAAGGATACATGAAGAGGTTAGTTGCGCTAAATTTTGAGGCTGTAACTTTAAAGCAAGAGCAACTAGAAATTGAAAAAGAAAAGTTTAAACTGCTAAAAGAAGAAATTATTAATAAGAAAAAGCATAGTAGAGATAAATTAAGGTTGAAATAACAGATTTTGGAGTTGGAGAAGGAGAGAATTACCAGAGCACTAATGTGAATAGTAGTTTTAAGGCAATCTGATATTTTAAATGTAAATAGTAACTTTGAGATAATTTGATTTTTTATGTAGATAGTAGTTTTAAGATACATTTTCACACCTGAATTTGTGATATTTTTTTTACATGAAGTGATATTTTGATTTATGTTAATAAAAAACATGAATTTTTTTTAGTTAGCCTTAGTTAATTTAAAATAAGTGTACTCTGAATTTAAAATGGACTGAATATGAATTTAAATAAAAATTGTTTGTTATCATCGTAAAACTAGAACTGCATATGTTGTAAAATATTATTATGTTGTGCTATCTTGGAAATCGTCATTCGGGTTTTGATAGTCAGATATTTCTTCATCTGATAATTGAACATTATAAGATAAACAAATGTTGTGAAGAGCTGCGCATTCGTTTATTATTTGTGGAGCTTTCTTTGGCTCATAGTGGAGCGCACGAGCCCCTAACAAACACCTAAATCGATTTTTAAGGACTCCAATAGTACGTTCCACAATATTCCTTCCTTGGGAATGTTTTCTGTTAAACATACATTCTGCTGTTCCATCTTCTGGGTTTCGGTATGGCGTAAGCATATAAGGTTGTAGGGCGTAACCTGCATCGCCTAAATGTTTGTCACGTACACCTGTTAGAAGGTGAATCCGCCCCTTTGCGCAATCAAGGTGGAATGTCCCCCAGCTAGCTCAGGGCGAGAGGTCGGGGCCCTTAACCCTTGTCCACCTTGATGCGGGGCGGATGTCACAATCATCATCATCTGACTTCCGTGCATTCCCCTTGCAATAAGCCCACCCTACCTTGGACCGCTCGAGTTTCTGCTTGGCAGCGAGTCCCCTTTTCCTCTGCTCCAAATGACCCTACATACTCACCCTAATGCCATCTTCACCCCTCCCCAACCAATTAAATTTAGCAAACCATTTTAATTTCTTCTTTCAACTTCAATCTAACATATTATTTATTTAAAATATCTTAACTTTATACAAAACTTCAATAAAATGATTATATTCGAAAATTTTAAGTTTCTAACTTATTCCTCTATATGTACAAATCAGAATTTTTTTGACAATTCGACCAACGGATCATTTGCACAAAAAAAACGACGAAATTCCAAATAAAAATTGACTCATAAACGACGAGAATTATATACATACATTATACTTGTACATACAACCGTTTATCATCCCACAAAGAACTCGTAATGTTGAAAAAAAACGTATATGTGAAAATTCGCAAAATAAAATTTTCATACAAAT
Source organism: Eurosta solidaginis (assembly GCF_040869045.1). Lineage (NCBI taxonomy): Eukaryota > Metazoa > Arthropoda > Insecta > Diptera > Tephritidae > Eurosta > Eurosta solidaginis. The sequence goes on along the minus strand of NC_090324.1, from coordinate 38,257,440 downwards.
GGTTTACATAAACCCCATATAAATCATTCTGACAAAAGAACATCTTAATTTATGACGAATTTGACACCAAATCGCATTACCACATTAAAATCTACATCGGTTAATAAAAAAAATGAAACTGTAAAATATTCTCTTAGGCCTTTCTGCCACCAAAGTAGGTCAAACTTTTATGCGCTCAATAGGAGCGAAATACGAAATAGATTCAATACCCTACTGCCTACCTAACAGAGCTCTATTATGGAGGCTAAGGGAAATTGATGTGAGCCAGTTTTTTCCAGCTATTGCAAAAAAAAACGGAGGTATGGATTTATTTAATTTTAGCCATTTGGCCCCCTTTTGGTCACTGAACAGCACTTTACAATTTATACCTTGATTTTATTCGACTGTACACAAAGTTTGATTCGGACACAAAAAAAACTAAACTTAGCCTACCCTCATACGTATATTAACGTTGAGACCTTTTGCTTGCTTTAATTCCCAGTTTTCTTGAAAGGTGAGTTGATGCACTCAACACTCCTGATTGCCGTCTTCGATAATCATGTTTGTACAGACAAGCGTTATGGCATTGAAATTATGGTAGGTATTGATACAAATTTATGGTAACGAATTATCCCTGGCGCTATGCAGAAGCACTCATGATTGGATGTGATACTCCTTCCAGATCCAGGATATTCCACATCGTTTATGCCGCGTTGGCTCCTGCCTGAATTTAAAATTTGTTTGGTTGCCCGAGCGCGCGATTGGTAAATGGCTTTTTGCCTTTTAATGGATTTTTTTATTTTTTTTGTTTAATTTTTATACAAAAAAAAACACCACTTTACGTTTTTAATACAGCAACGGGTTTAACTTTTCGCGCACAGGGATACATTTATTTAATATAATTTAAATATAAAATTTTACAAGCGGGCGGCGCGCTGCAGACTTGTATGCTGCTATATGTCAATAACTATATCTTTCTCTACAGTTATCGTTTCTTATATAGCCGGTATCCATAAGAGACACCGTTTAATGTGCCGTTTTCTCTCGTCATCCTCAAACCAACCGCAACCATTTCCACCCTATATCCATCCTTTTCCGATTTTCACCACACTCTTACCGCTCATCTGGCAACCCTTGGAAGATGAGCTTTTTATAATTATCCCATATTGGGAGTTTTGTTGGTTTTCCTTAATCTGACATTTCGTATTTGTTTACATTTTGTTTGCGCTGGTTAATCTCGCGGTGAATATTTTACATTTTCGGGATAATTCTTTTTATTTAAAGACGGTGGTGAAGTGAATATTGTCTAAGAAATCTAAAGGAGGTTATCTGCTGCATTGGTCCCAGGTGATATGCATCTGGACTGACCGTGGAAGAAGCCATTTCCATACCTATGGTACAAGGCGCAGAGACCCAAAGTATGTGTAAAAAAAAAGGACAAATTGAATAGTTTCGCGCAGTGGTTGACTGCCAATCGTGTCCAGAATGTGTCAGGAGAGGTTTCCAACGAGGTAATGAATGTGTAAATTTTGATTTAAAATCTTTGCAGTGGAGTTGACAATTTTCAGGTGGTTGTTGTAGTATTGATGATTTGGTTACCCAACACAAAAAAATGTGCACTTATATAAGTGGCTCATGCTTTTCTGGCAAAAATAATTTACTTTATTTTTTTTTCTTTTTCAGTGCGGAAATAGGAGGCTCCGGTTTTGAGGCGTAGCAGACGAGATGTTGGGACTTTGGGATATCGAGTTTACGGGAAGTACACTTGCTTCGAAAAATGAATCTAAGGATTGTTACTTTTGCATACCTTTTTATTTCGTCTTTCTAGGTACTTTTGCCAATGACTTGAGAGTTCGGCCGTACCACTCGAGCGGGCCAAGGTACGCCCAACGCGGGAACACCCACACCCTGACAACGTCTCCTGCCTCGAGAGCTCATCCGGGCATATGTCGAATTAGATGCCGTGCCATTACGGGAAGTAAAAAAATGATAATGTATATATACAAGAACCATTACTTTTTGTGTTCTTTTTAGATATTTTGGACGAGCGTTTTATGGAAACTTCCATCCCCGCCGACTTGACCCTCATCGACGGGATGGTATTAACGCAAGTAATGAGATATTTAAAAAAAAAAAAAAAAATAAATGTAAGGCGCGATAACCTCCGAAGAGATCTAAGGCCGAGCTTCTCTTCCAATTTGCGTCGTGCTCCTCTTGATTTGTCCCTACAAATTGGCCGGACGGGACCTACATGTTTTATGCCGACTCCGAACGGCATCTGCAAGGCAGATGAGTTTTCACTGAGAGCTTTTCATGGCAGAAATACAATCGGAGCGCTTGCCAGACACTGCCGAGGGACGACCCCGCTTAGAAAAATTTTCTTCTAATTGAAAAATCTTATTTCTAAAATTTTGATGTTGCTTTGCCCGGGAGTTGAACCCAGGGCATACGGTGTGATAGGCGGAGCACGCTACCATCACACCACGGTGGCCGACGAATGAGATATTTTTATGTCCCTTTAATAACATTTTGTATTCTTTACAGGTTACAACGCGGCATTTTAGTACTAAGTTATATAGTACACAATTAAGTAGTTTTAAGTTATTTACCCGTAAGTTATTTAGTTCTAGGTTAGCTAGTATTAAGTTAATTATTAAGCGTTAGGTTCTGTCGAATTAGATTCTTTACCCTTCGGTTCTATAGCGTTATTTTCTTTAGGATTCGATTATTGTTTAAAGTCCTTCGCGTGCCAGGCCCCTAAACTCTTCCCTGCTAACGACTCTAACAAGTACATATTGTTACCTAGCGCCTTAGTAATTCGACACTTAGTGAACTTGCGACAAAATTTAGCGTTTACATTTTGTTTAAAGTCGCTAAGTACAAAATTCCGTTTGTAAATTTCTTGACCGGGCTTAAATTGTACTTCGCGGATCCTTTTGTTGTAACGCGCCGCGTTATTCTCATACGCTTCGTGCAAATTCTCTTTTATTTTCTCGCACATTAATCTAAGCCTGTCACTATGATCAAGCACAAACATTTCATTGTCATTTGGACAACTCAGTTTCCTTGCGAGCGCATAGTCAGCCCCATTTGTGAACATATTCAATCCGAAGAGTGCAAAGTATGGCGACACTCCGGTCGCAGAGTGCACTGCAGTCCGAAGAGAACACTCGATCTCGGTTAGGTATAAGTCCCAATCTCGATGGTCGTTTTCTAAATACGATCTGATAGCGGCTAACACCGATTGATTTGCTCTTTCGGCGGCATTCGCTTGCGGTGAATAAAAAGCTGTTTTTAGGTGTCTAACTCCGTACGTTTCTAATAGTTCCGAGAACTGTTTGGATACAAATTGTTTACCGTTATCGGAGTGTACGATTTCCGGTACGCCGAACTTATGAAAAATTTCTTCGGTTAAGAACTTAACCACATTACTCGCGGTAGCTTCGCGCATTGCCTTCAAAAAAATGAACTTTGAAAAATGATCGATAATAATAAAAATAAAACAGTTGCCGCGTTTCGACCTCGGATATTTGCCTAAAAAGTCAATGTATAATTTCTGAAATGGGCGAACTGTTCCCACCTCTTTTCCGATCCCTGGCTTTAAAATTGCATTACAAGGTTTTGTTTCCCTACAGGTCTGGCATTCTCGCACAAAGTTGCGAACCTGTACCACCATGTTAGGCCAATAGTACAACCTCCTAAGTCTATGTAGAGTTTTCGCCATACCCCCGTGCGCAGCTATCTCTGGACAGTGTGCGTTTTCAATGAGAGTTGACGTCAAAGCTTCAGGGACCCACAATCTCCACTCATTTTCCTCTAGTTCTATGTTTTTCGACAAAAACTTTTTAAAAACCATGCCGTCTTCTACCTTTAGATCAGGCAACCTATCTGTATTGTTTTCTATCGTGCTGATTAATTCTTTATATTCCTTCGATTCGAATTCAACGGTATCCATATTTGCTATTGGAGATTCTGTGATCTCTGCTATACAACGCGAGAGCGTATCGGCCACTATATTGTCTGCACCTTTACGGTGTTCTATTTCAAAATTAAAAGCTTGTAATTGTAATGACCACCTAGCTAGTCTTCCATTTAAATCTTTTAAAGACATTAGCCATTTAAGTCTAGCATGATCAGTCACTATCGTGAATGGCATTAGATCGATATATGGTCGAAATCTCTTGACGGCCATCACCGCCGCAAGACATTCCTTCTCCGTTGTACTATATTTTCTTTGACAGTCGTTGAACTTTTGTGAAAAGTATGCGATTGGCTTTTCTGCATCATCGCTTTCTTTTTGGTAGAGTACTGCACCCAGACCATAATCAGATGCATCGCATTGTATGAAAAATCTTTTTGAGAAATCAGGGTGTCTGAGAACTGGAGCACTTGTGAGTGCTCTCTTCAAGCTATTGAATGCTTCCACTGCTTCTTCAGACATTTCGAACTTTTTCCCCTTCTTTAACGAATCTGTCAAAGGTGCTGCCATTGTGGCGAAATCATTTATAAATCTCCTATACCATCCTGCAGTTCCGAGGAAACTGCGCACATCTTTTACCGTTTTTGGAACCGGGATTTTCTGTATTGCTTTGATCTTCTCAGGATCTGTCTTTAACATCCCGCCTCCTACTATATAACCTAAATATGGCAATTCTTTAAAACAAAATTTCGATTTTTTCAACCCAATCGTAAGGTTCGCGTCTCTTAAGCAGGTGGCGACTTCTTGTAAAATTCGAAGATGTGAGTCAAAGTCAGGAGCGATGATTAATAAGTAATCAAAATAGATAAAAACATTTGACTTTAGTCTTTGTGGAATGACACGGTCCATTAGGCGACATAGTCTTTGGGCCGCATTGCACAATCCAAATGGCCTTGTAACGAATTGGTAGAGTGGACGTCCAGGCACGGTAAACGCGGTATAAGGTTTACTAGCTTCGTCTAGCTCGATTTGCCAAAACGCGAACTTTAGGTCGACGCTACTTATAAAGTGTGTGTCGTCAATGCGACTTAATATCCCCTCTATATTTTGTAAGGGATATGCATCTTTTACCGTGACGGCGTTGAGTTTGCGCGCATCTAGGCAGAAGCGATTCTTCCCTGGCTTTCTTACCACTGTTGTTCGGTTGCTCCATGGACTCTCACTCTCCTCTATAACGCCCAACTCCAACATTTTATCGACCTCTTCGTACACGATGGCTTGCATCGCCGGCGAAAGAGGGTAATGTCGCTCCTTAATCGGTACTGTTTCGTCGACCAACTTTATTGTATGTTTTTCCAAGCTTGTACGCCCCAACCCGTGATCTTTATATGTCCTAAACTCTTTTACTACTTTTTCTAAATGTTCTTTCTGCTCTGGCGTTAAACAGTGTAAAACCCGACGTTCGTTCCTGTCTTCATCAGATACGAGCTCTTGCTCTATTTTTGTTAGATCTATTTCATCCACGGTAATAACTTCAGGTGCCAACTGAAACGCCCTCCAAAAGTCGACTCCGAGGTAGATCTTTTGTTCGAGATATGGGCATAAAAAAAATGTAATTTTTTGTTCCAATGTATTAAACTTTACCGGTAAAGTTATTTTGCCTAAGACATTATGTCTGCGGCCGCCTGCAGTTGTGACAGAAGACACATAACGTTCGATAGGAACTCCTAATCCTTCTACAAATTCCCGACAGCCACGGCCTAGAATACTGACGGAGGCGCCAGTATCTAGTAAGCCGCGTGTTTGTATGCCCTTTATATCTATATCCGCATACACACGCGGGTCTGTTGTACTTATTTTCCTAATAGATGCCACTACCTTCTGTTGGAGTTGTTTCCTCTTTTTAAATCGTTCCCTTGCCTTCTGAATTTTACGCGACACTGCCCGACGTCCCATAACAATGCTTTCTGCAAAAATTCTTTCCCGAGTTTCGAGGTATTTCCTAAGTCGTTCTTCATAGGATATCGTATTTTCCTTTCCTGTCTTTGAGGGCTTTACGGGTTTTGTGTTTTTATTGAAAATGCAAATATCAGTTGTAATTGCTGATTCGATATACGGTTCTGTATTTTTTGACGCGTCTACTTTGACGAGGTTTGGGTGGAGCGCGGTTCCCCCGTCACAATCGCGTTCCTCAACGCGTTTCCCGCTGGGTTACACATTGGGCATTTAGGAGTAATAACATCCTGTTTGCCACATTTGTAACAGAAAATGCGCCGCTGAAGCGACATACATTCGGTGAAGAAGTGGCCGTCAGCGCCACAATTCCAGCACGAAACGTTTCTGCGAACGCGCGACTGCTTATTTGAAGATTGATGGCGTATTTCCTCCACGGTGACTTGACCCTCATCACCGGGAGTAAAACGCTCATCGTCTTCCGCTTGATAAATTTCATTCACATATTGTGCGCGTGGCGTAAAAGTACTCAACGGCGTGCGGTCCCGGCGCGGAAAGCAACGCCCGACCTCCTTGCATTCCATTCGTAATTGGTCTAGGGAATATGCCGAAATTGGGTAGACCATTTTAGCTAATGATTCGCGCAAGTTCCCTTTTACTAATCGTACTATCTCGTATTCTGGTATCGGATTTTTAAGTCGTGAACGTAAAATACCAACCGCGTGGAAATATTCGTCGATATTTTCTCCCAGCCTTTGCTTCCTCTCTGTCAATTCCCTAAGGATCTCAAAATCTGTACGTTGTGATGAATATTGGCGTAGCAGCGCGAGCTGTAAACTCGGCCAATCGACTCGGCCGTGTGACTTTATATAAAGCCAGTACCACTCCCGTGCTTCGCCGCTCAGAAATCGATGGAAATCGCGTATTATTTCATTCCATGTACACCCATATTGAGTCTTTAGGTATTCTAGTCGGAATATAAAGTCCTCGACTGGCATGGCATCGCGATGCCCTTTAAAATCTAGTCCCCATTTTTCTACCTTAATGTCTGGCCTGGACACTTCCCTATCCCTTATTCCTGACACTTCTTTACGCCCTGCGGAGGTAGTTGCTGATTCCCTTTCTTCGACTGGGTTGTTGCGCGTGTAGACTGCTGCACTCACCATGTGGTGATAGTTGTTCCCACCCCTGTCATGATTATTAGTATTAGCGTGTGTAGCCAAATTCATGGATCGCCTGGAATCACGAGATTCAATACTTGAGTTGTGTCTTCGTCGTTTATTATTTCGATTACGAATCCTATCGTTGCCCCCTGACTGCTCTAACGCTGCCTCCGTATTTGGACCTGCCCTATTTAACTCCGGTAAACTTTCGCGAATTTCTGTCATAATGGCTTGTTTCGCCTCGACCATCAATTCTTTTAGAATTGGTGCTAACTTATCCCTAAGCCCACGAGGGTTGCCTACAGAAGCTCGATTTGGTTCGACAGTGTTGTTAGTAGTAGGTGGTGGAAAATTCAGGTTCGATGGTGGAGCTTGTAATGGTTGCGATTGCTCTTTAGGCGCTTTCGGAATAGTACCGGTGCTCTTGTTTGGCTCTGCTGAAGCGTTATTAGTATTTGCTTGCCTAGTCTCTCCGCCTGCGGCTACGGCTGCGCTACCGCCTCCGAATCGATCAGAAAGATCTATAAAGGTAGTGTCATTGGAGTTCGCCATACTGGCCGATTTTAGTTTATTTAATTGTTTAGTCTTGTATCGGGTGTTATAAGGTTCGAAGCGACCCATACGATTCGTGTTTTACCCCTATCGCACAGTCTATTTTCAACCTTTGTTTCGCCCAAAAAAGGTAACTCAATTTCAGATCTGCTTGCAAATTGTTAAAAAAAAAAAAAAATTTTTTTATCAAAAAAATGTATAATTTGAATTCGATCGATTTCAGGAATCTATTTCAACTATTTAATTTAAATTGTTTCCTCAAAGAAAATTATTTATACTTTAAATTCAATTCCAAATGTCATATATATAGGTTTGGGAGGGTTCAGATGACGTTCAGGCCTATCAAAAAAAATTTTTGATGCTAGGAGTCATTGGAGCAAACTCTTGCGTTCCTACGAGGGTGTACGCACTTCAGTATTTAAAAAAAAAAAATCAATATGTTTCAAAATTCGTATACATTGTGCAACACAAGCTTTATGTAGCTAACCGCTTGAGGTCATAATGTATAATTTCCATACTTACGGAGCAACATATTAACAAAAAAAACTTAATAAGGACTTCCCTTTTATCTGAAGCTACAAAAAAAAGATTGATTGTATTGTAATGAAAGAAAAATAATTTTTAGTAAATTATAAAAGATGCAAATAGTCGGCCACCCTAATGCCGCTATGCCATCTATGGGCTATTGCTAGGGTCTGCTATCTGCTTCCAACTCCTGTCTCGGTGCATTTAAATTTTCGGATCAAACACCATGAATAAGTCACCGAAACAGGGTGTTGGTCGCATACGGCCAGACCCGTTTAAATCGATGATTGCATACGTGAAAAAATATGTATATTTATAATATAAAAATTGAAATATATTTATATGAAATGAGCTTTGCTATTACTAACGACTTAGATGTTGATTTCGAATTTAAAATTTGCTCATTGCCGGGCGCCTATTTCAATAAGCGGCGCTGCTGTACAATCCTACGATAACATTTTACTTTATCACCATACATATGTATATGGTATTTAAAAAAAATTTCTTTTGGTTGGCCGCTATACCAAATATAGCGGCCCCCTCTTTATGCTTTCGTTTGGGCGCCATATTAATAATTATTGTCACGTACACCTGTTAGAATGTGAATCCGCCCCTTTGCGCAATCAAGGTGGAATGTCCCCCAGCTAGCTCAGGGCGAGAGGTCGGGGCCCTTAACCCTTGTCCACCTTGATGCGGGGCGGATGTCACAATCATCATCATCTGACTTCCGTGCATTCCCCTTGCAGAAAGCCCACCCTACCTTGGACCGCTCGAGTTTCTGCCTGGCAGCGAGTCCCCTTTTCCTCTGCTCCAAATGACCCTACATACTCACCCTAATGCCATCTTCACCCCTCCCCAACCAATTAAATTTAGCAAACCATTTTAATTTCTTCTTTCAACTTCAATCTAACATATTATTTATTTAAAATATCTTAACTTTATACAAAACTTCAATAAAATGATTATATTCGAAAATTTTAAGTTTCTAACTTATTCCTCTATATGTACAAATCAGAATTTTTTTGACAATTCGACCAACGGATCATTTGCACAAAAAAAACGACGAAATTCCAAATAAAAATTGACTCATAAACGACGAGAATTATATACATACATTATACTTGTACATACAACCGTTTATCATCACACAAAGAACTCGTAATGTTGAAAAAAAACGTATATGTGAAAATTCGCAAAATAAAATTTTCATACAAATGGTTTACATAAACCCCATAAAAATCATTCTGACAAAAGAACATCTTAATTTATGACGAATTTGATACCAAATCGCATTACCACATTAAAATCTACATCGGTTAATAAAAAAAATGAAACTGTAAAATATTCTCTTAGGCCTTTCTGCCACCAAAGTAGGTCAAACTTTTATGCGCTCAATAGGAGCGAAATACGAAATAGATTCAATACCCTACTGCCTACTTAACAGAGCTCTATTATGGAGGCTAAGGGAAATTGATGTGAGCCAGTTTTTTCCAGCTATTGCAAAAAAAACGGAGGTATGGATTTATTTAATTTTAGCCATTTGGCCCCCTTTTGGTCACTGAACAGCACTTTACAATTTATACCTTGATTTTATTCGACTGTACACAAAGTTTGATTCGGACACAAAAAAAACTAAACTTAGCCTACCCTCATACGTATATTAACGTTGAGACCTTTTGCTTGCTTTAATTCCCAGTTTTCTAGAAAGGTGAGTTGATGCACTCAACACTCCTGATTGCCGTCTTCGATAATCATGTTTGTACAGACAAGCGTTATGGCATTGAAATTATGGTAGGTATTGATACAAATTTATGGTAACGAATTATCCCTGGCGCTATGCAGAAGCACTCATGATTGGATGTGATACTCCTTCCAGATCCAGGATATTCCACATCGTTTATGCCGCGTTGGCTCCTGCCTGAATTTAAATTTTGTTTGGTTGCCCGAGCGCGCGATTGGTAAATGGCTTTTTGCCTTTTAATGGATTTTTTTATTTTTTTTGTTTAATTTTTATACAAAAAAAACACCACTTTACGTTTTTAATACAGCAACGGGTTTAACTTTTCGCGCACAGGGATAAATTTATTTAATATAATTTAAACATAAAATTTTACAAGCGGGCGGCGCGCTGCAGACTTGTATGCTGCTATATGTCAATAACTATATCTTTCTCTACAGTTTCTTATATAGCCGGTATCCATAAGAGACACCGTTTAATGTGCCGTTTTCTCTCGTCATCCTCAAACCAAACGCAACCATTTCCACCCTATATCCATCCTTTTCCGATTTTCACCACACTCTTACCGCTCATCTGGCAACCCTTGGAAGATGAGCTTTTTATAATTATCCCATATTGGGAGTTTTGTTGGTTTTCCTTAATCTGACATTTCGTATTTGTTTACATTTTGTTTGCGCTGGTTAATCTCGCGGTGAATATTTTACATTTTCGGGATAATTCTTTTTATTTAAAGACGATGGTGAAGTGAATATTGTCTAAGAAATCTAAAGGAGGTTCTCTGCTGCCATTGGTCCCAGGTGATATGCATCTGGACTGGCCGTGGAAGAAGCCATTTCCATACCTATGGTACAAGGCGCAGAGACCCAAAGTATGTGTAAAAAAAAAGGACAAATTGAATAGTTTCGCGCAGTGGTTGACTGCAAATCGTGTCCAGAATGTGTCAGGAGAGGTTTCCAACGAGGTAATGAATGTGTAAATTTTGATTTAAAATCTTTGCAGTGGAGTTGACAATTTTCAGGTGGTTGTTGTAGTTTTGATGATTTGGTTACCCAACACAAAAAAATGTGCACTTATATAAGTGGCTCATGCTTTTCTGGCAAAAATAATTTACTTTATTTTTTTTTCTTTTTCAGTGCGGAAATAGGAGGCTCCGGTTTTGAGGCGTAGCAGACGAGATGTTGGGACTTTGGGATATCGAGTTTACGGGAAGTACACTTGCTTCGAAAAATGAATCTAAGGATTGTTACTTTTGCATACCTTTTTATTTCGTCTTTCTAGGTACTTTTGCCAATGACTTGAGAGTTCGGCCGTACCACTCGAGCGGGCCAAGGTACGCCCAACGCGGGGAACACCCACACCCTGACATGTTTACATATTTTACAACCATAAAATTATGAAAATAAGTTAAGCATTAAGGACTCCATACCCTCCTTGCTAACGTGAATATATTTCTTTTGTCTAATATATTTTTTGTTACACCGCTTTTTACAACACAAATATCTTTATAATTGTTATATTCAAAACAATGAATATTCTTATTTTCAAGCTCACACTTAAATTTGTACGTATGCAATGCCATTGCATGTAAAAATCTAATGTTCGTATTACCGCCCCAAATTTCTAGTTGAATCACAGATTTTGTTGAAAATGGAATCTATTGGCTACAGTGCTTTAATATGCAAAGGGATTTGTTAAATCAATACGACAGCAAATTACCCTGGCTGAGTTTAACACAAAATTTTTTTGTGTGTACAACAAGCACATAAAAATGTTCAACTTCTTTTGCAAATATCTCTTGACAAAAGCAATTTTTTTTTATTTTATATTTCGGATTCGCAATACTGGGTCCAAAACACATCTTTTGACACCCCTCCAAATATTTTTGGGCGGGTATTCAGAGCGTCATGCTGTCGTATTCATTTGCTAAGAATTCATATGGAATACTGTGCCTTTGAGTAGACTTCAGAAATCATCACGGACCATTTTCACGTTCACAAAGAGGTGCATGGAGTACTTTACATACCTAATATTATATTTCTTTCATCCCTACGGTAGTCATCTTCCAATCGCGGTTTCAATGTGGACATGTTGAAAACGTTTGCATCGGGCGTTGCCCCCGGATACTTGGCATTGACATAGCGGATTCTCATGGCATTATCGCAAACCTATGAAATAACAAAAATTATCAACTCCACGATATTTTCTTTGTAAAATACTTACTATCATTGCATTCAAACTATAATATCCTTTGCGATTATAGTACAAATACTGAATGTCCTTTTTTGGAGCAACAATTTTACATGCGTCCCGTCTATGCAACCTATCACGCCTGGTATTCCACTTTTTTCAAAAAAATAAAGCTTTGCTTGGCACTTTTCCTCCTCAGTATATTGAATTGTCACCCAATTTCTGCAAACTTATTCCCCCAAAGCTGGGAATACTTCAGATAAAACTAGGGATACTGTAGATTGGCCGAATCCTATATTAAAGTCATTGCCTACACTCAGCTGGTATGATCCGTGAGCACAGAACCGTAAAGTTGCTGCAAGCTTTAAAATTGTTGCGATAGATGTCTTTCTAACACCAGGTTGTAGTTTGGCATCTAGCAATGCCAGTAAATCCGCAAATGGAGCTTTCGGTAAACGAAAGTTTTTCAAAAATCTGTATAAATGGGAGCTTTAATAAATTTTTAACTTTAAGACAAATTAAATCCAGATAGTTACATGTGATCTTCCATTTCCAAAGGATTCGACGAATCCCTCAGCTTGCGTCTTTCCCTTGCCAGCTCTATTAGCCTTGTATGTGCATCTTCATCTTCCTCACTATCACTTAACCACAGCTCAACACAATCCATTTATAATATTTATTATAAAATATCTAATTTAAATTTATTTTAAAAATGTTTTGTTATTTTGGTTTTATCAAACACGGCAAAAATGTAAACAAATGGTAAACAGCTGATTGCAATTCAGCGAGTTTTCTTCTTTCTCGTCTTCTTGCAGCGAGTTATTCACAATGGTACAAATTTTTTTCGATCGAGTTACACAATACGAAAATAAAAGACAATCGACTCGGTCGACAAATTTCTATTCTACTGCTAATCGACACTCGCAATAGGGGTGAATATTTTTATTTACAACTCATTATTAAATAGTATTAGCAAGTTCATTATAATTTAGCTTATCCAAAACCGAAATTTGTTGCGTGTTTCCAAAGCAAACTAATCTTTTTACTTAATCTTACTTGATTTAAGACTAAACTTATTTATAGGTTATTTTGGTTTTGCATATTTATTTCGAAAAGGGGTTCAAACAAAATCGTTATCTTTTGACCCAAAAAGGAGAAATGAACACGTTAAACTTATTGAAAAGCGGAACATTAATGAAATGTTATTCTTTTATTTATTGATAAACCTAACAGTAAATCCAGTTTATTTTAAAATTAGCAAGTATTATGGGTTTTTATGAGTGGCCTTCTATCTCATTAGTGGTTATGTGGTTAATCGTGTTTTATATATTAATTTTAGTTATCTCTTCACATACTATTTTCATTTTATCTTGGTTTTACTGGATTTTATTTTGATTTATTTTTATTTTATTTTGAAACATCTTTGTTCGTAAGCATGTTATTGCGATTATGTAAATTTATGTATGTATAGAGTTTTATTTATGTAAATGGGTTTGGGTATTTGTTGGTTGTATTTACTTATCTTTACTTACATATGACACAAGTACAGAACAAATTTTATGTAAAAAGTCTTAATGAGGTTTACATTAAATACCTAGGTATACTTTTAAATATGTAGCAAACGTACACGCCCTTACATAGATGTACGTATGTCGCAAGTAAAGACTAAAATTTGGTAGAAAGTCTTAAATGAAATTTATATTACATACCTACATCTACGTATACTTTTTAATGTGTAGCAAACGTACACGCCCTTACATAGATGTACGTATGTCACAAGTAAATACTAAAAATTTAGTAGAAAGTCTTAAATGAAATTTATATTACATACCTACATCTACGTATACTTTTAAATGTGTAGCAAACGTACACGCCCTTACATAGATGTACGTATGTCACAAGTAAAGACAAAAATTTTAGTAAAAGATCTTAAATGGAATTTATAGTACATACCTACATCTATGCATACTTTCAAATATGTAGCAAATGTGCCCGCCCTTACATAGATGTACGTATGTCACAGGTAAAGACACAAATTTTAGTAAAAGGTCTTAAATGGAATTTATAGTATATACCTACATCTATGTATACTTTCAAATATGTAGCAAATGTGCGCGCCCTTACATAGATGTACGTATGTCACAAGTAAAGACTAAATTTTATACAACAAGATTTGAATGGGGTTTATATTATATACCTACATCTATGTATTCTTTCAAATGTGTAGCAAACGTACACGCCCTTACATAGATGTACGTATGTCACAAGTAAAGACAAAAATTTTAGTAAAAGATCTTAAATGGAATTTATAGTACATACCTACATCTATGTATACTTTCAAATATGTAGAAAATGTGCCCGCCCTTACATAGATGTACGTATGTCACAGGTAAAGACACACATTTTAGTAAAAGGTCTTAAATGGAATTTATAGTACATACCTACATCTATGCATACTTTCAAATATGTAGCAAATGTGCCCGCCCTTACATAGATGTACGTATGTCACAGGTAAAGACACAAATTTTAGTAAAAGGTCTTAAATGGAATTTATAGTATATACCTACATCTATGTATACTTTCAAATATGTAGCAAATGTGCGCGCCCTTACATAGATGTACGTATGTCACAAGTAAAGACTAAATTTTATACAACAAGATTTAAATGGGGTTCATATTATATACCTACATCTATGTATTCTTTCAAATGTGTAGCAAACGTACACGCCCTTACATAGATGTACGTAGATGTACTTTCGCAAGTAAAGACTAAATTTTATACAAAATATTTAAATGAGGTTTATCTTAAATACCTACATCTATGTGGATTATCTATATTTAGTATTTGTTTTCCAAAACCCAACAATGGTTTACTAAATTAAATATGAGAAAAAAAATTGATTTCCGTATTACGGAACGAACTCACCAGGTTTAGTTGCTGGTCTTGGTGTCACGCTGGGTTCGCTGCAGCAGGCCTATGTGAGGCGGCCCTGCTGGTTGTTGTTATTACTAAAGTTGACGTTGCAGCAGGCCTATATGAGGCGGCCCTGCTGCTTGTTGTTTCTAAGGTTGATGTTGCAGTTGATGTTGTTATGTTATTTCTCAGTTTTGGAGGCCTTGAACGCCCCTAAGCCCCTGACACACGTTTCTATTTCGCAGATATAGTAGTGAAAATATGTTTGTGGCTGCTAGGTATGAGAATGCGGTTGGCTCACGTTTCTCTAAAAGGCTGCAGCTTCTGACGCCTGTTACTAGAAAATTTTGAGTCCTATGGCTTAAGTATCGCCTATGTGAAGTCATGTACGAACTAACCACCTTACGCCATTGAGGTGGAGTTGGTGGTGCTCCTTTGAATACTGGTGTTTCACTTAGTCTTTCAAGAGTCATATAAAACAAGTAACTTCCCTCCTTGGGGTGCGCCAAATAATTCACACGGAAATCCAAAAAGTATCGTCCGAGAAATTGCTATTCGATGCAACTTTATAATGAGTTTACGCCAGTATCTCTTTTTTTCGGTGTTTTATCAGTTCTGATGGCGTATTGCTCTCAAACACGTTTTTATTTCCAGATTTTGTCGTGAGAAAAAGTATTGGTACCGGAAACTGCGTTTTTTTTCCTTTTTTCCTGCTGGTTTTGCAATTGGTTTCACAGCGGCGGTGGCGAGATCTAGTGTTCCTTTCGTTCAAATTGCCATGGCACCTTTTTGTTTGCCATCACTAGCCAATAGGTGCGTTCCAAAGGTGACTCTCCCAAATGGACCATAACAAACCTGCTTCGCTTTGAAGACCTGACGATGAAACGAACAGAAAACCGGTTCATCTGTGGGAAGCCAATTCCAGGAACCTCCGATGACAAACAACGTGGGGCACGACTCACCCCTAAGATAAGAGTCTCAGCGTTCTACCGCGAAGCTAGCCGGGCAACAAGGTCCATCAAAAAAAAATCAGTTAAATCAAATATTGAAGTAATTCTGTTTCTTAGTTTAAAAGGTCTTTACGGCAATTAGACATTTGTTATGGAGAACTCGTCAAAACTCCGTATGGTTCTAGTGGTTATCGCCCCCACAGAAAGGCAAAAAAAAAATATGGGTGTAGACATTTTGATAAGGAGAACTCGTCCAAACTCCGAAAGGCTAGTCCAACCCAGGGAAACGCGTGTCACTCTTGCTCAACTTCGTTCTGGATACTGTAACAGGTTAAACTCTTACCTATCCAGAATCAACCCCGACATACAAAATGTATTCCCCGCTTGCAATGTGTCCCCACATGACACCAACCATCTCATCAATTGTAATGTGGAACCAACGCCTCTAACACCCCTTTCCTTATGGTCCACCCCTGTTGAAACGGCAAGTTTCCTTGGACTCCCGTTAGAGGATATTGATGACAATTTGTGATCGGTCGCGGCTATTAGGTGGGGCGAGCATTGCTACAACAACAACCAGTCCGGACAACCTGATTCG
Organism: Eurosta solidaginis; assembly: GCF_040869045.1. Lineage (NCBI taxonomy): Eukaryota > Metazoa > Arthropoda > Insecta > Diptera > Tephritidae > Eurosta > Eurosta solidaginis. The sequence continues at coordinate 38,240,962 of NC_090324.1, read as the reverse complement.
TCAACCGCTCACCTCGGACTGGTGGAATGGTCAACTTCACACGTTGCCCGTACTGACCACTGAGACCAGCGCCTCCGGTGCCACGTTGGGTGCCATCTGTTATGGTTTACGCATTTTCAATGGAGCAGTAAGGGAGGCAGTCGGCATGATCTAGTGATGCTCTGTCGCTTGTCATGTCGGCTGGGCGGGGTTCTTGCCAACCTTACCGTCCTGTGCCATAACAGGAAAAAGTTACTATCATGCCTTTTAAATGGTCTCACAGCGCAGAACTAATTCAAAACGCTGGAAATTCAAAATAAAACAACATCCGGTCAAACCGGATGCCACGGACATACCGCTAAACATTCAAAATTTAAAAAATTCAAAAAAAAAAAAAAGCCGAACGCAAAAAAAGTTTGCCGAACCGGACCTGACCGGTTACTAACTCCTGAAAAATCAAAAAAAAAAAACTGAAAAATTAAAAGGGGGAAAAACAAAAAGGGCCGAATAGAACTTGGGGGCGCTGCGGGTGTTGTTGCGACGCCCGGTGCTGAGCCCACCGTCAAAATCCATGGCCACCGTCGCCCTAAAATTTCGGTGGCCCCTTACCTGTATACCTTAGTACCTTCTAATTAAAACTGAAAGCCAGCATTCCCATTATTACAATCTTTTTATTTACAACTCATTATTAAATAATATTAGCAAGTTCATTATAATTTAGCTTATCCAAAACCGAAATTTGTTGCGTGTTTCCAAAGCAAACTAATCTCTTTACTTAATCTTACTTGATTTAAGACTAAACTTATTTATAGGTTATTTTGGTCTTGCCTATTTCTTTCGAAAAGGGGTTCAAACAAAATCGTTATCTTTTGACCCAAAAAGGAGAAAGGAACACGTTAAACTTATTGAAAAGCGGAACATTAATGAAATCTTATTCTTTTGTTTATTGATAAACCTAACAGTAAAAGCAGTTTATTTTAAAATTAGCAAGTATTATGGGGTTTTATGAGCGGCCTTCTATCTCATTAGTGGTTATGTGGTTAATGGTGTTTTATATATTAATTTTAGTTATCTCTTCACTTACTATTTTCATTTTACCTTGGTTTTACTGGATTTTATTTTGATTTATTTTTATTTTATTTAGAAACATCTTTATTCGTAAGCATGCTATTGCGATTATGTAAATTTATGTATGTATATAGTTGTATTTATGTAAATGGGTTTGGGTATTTGTTCGTTGTATTTACTTATCTTTACTTACATATGACACAAGTACAGAACAAATTTTATGTAAAAAGTCTTAATGAGGTTTACATTAAATTCCTACATCTAGGTATACTTTTAAATATGTAGCAAACGTACACCCCCTTACATAGATGTACGTATGCCGCAAGTAAAGACTAAAAATTTGGTAGAAAGTCTTAAATGAAATTTATATTACATACCTACATCTACGTATACTTTTAAATGTGTAGCAAACGTACACGCCCTTACATAGATGTACGTATGTCACAAGTAAAGACTAAAAATTTGGTAGAAAGTCTTAAATGAAATTTATATTACATACCTACATCTACGTATACTTTTAAATGTGTAGCAAACGTGCACGGCCTTACATAGATGTACGTATATCACAAGTAAAGACACAAATTTTAGCAAAAGGTCTTAAATGGAATTTATAGTACATACCTACATCTATGCATACTTTCAAATATGTAGCAAATGTGCCCGCCCTTACATAGATGTACGTATGTCACAGGTAAAGACAAAAATTTTAGTAAAAGGTCTTAAATGGAATTTATAGTACATACCTACATCTATGTATACTTTCAAATATGTAGCAAATGTGCACGCCCTTACAAGATTTAAATGGGGTATATATTATATACCTACATCTATGTATTCTTTCAAATGTGTAGCATACGTACACGCCCTTACATAGATGTACGTATTTCACAGGTAAAAACAAAAATTTTAGTAAAAGGTCTTAAATGGAATTTATAGTACATACCTGCATCTATGTATACTTTCAAATATGTAGCAAATGTGCACGCCCTTACTTAGATGTAGGTATGTCACAAGTAAAGACTAAATTTTATACAACAAGATTTAAATGGGGTTTATATTATACACCTACATCTATGTATTCTTTCAAATGTTTAGCAAACGTACACGCCCTTACATAGATGTACGTAGATGTACTTTCGCAAGTAAAGACTAAATTTTATACAAAATATTTAAATGGGGATTATCTTACATACCTACATCTATGTGGATTATCCATATGTAGTATTTTTTCCAAAACCCAACAATGGTTTACTAAATTAAATATGAGAAAAAAAATTGGTTTCCGTATTACGGAACTAACTCACCAGGTTTAGTTGCTGGTCTTGGTGTCACGCTAGGTTCGTTGCAGCAGGCCTATGTGAGGCGGCCCTGCTGGTTGTTTTTATTACTAAAGTTGACGTTGCAGCAGGCCTATATGAGGCGGCCCTGCTGGTTGTTGTTACTAAGGTTGGTGTTGCAGTAGGCCTATATGAGGCGGCCCTGCCGGTTGATGTTACTAAAGTGCATGTTGCAGCAGGCCTATATGAGGCGGCCTTGCTGGTTGTTGTTACTAAAGTTGATGGTGGTGGTACGTCTGGTAGATGTGGCGCGTTTGGGTGACGCTGCCGATGGTATAACGCGCATTGATGGCGCGGCGATGGTGGTTGGCGCCGTTGGTGGCAGGTTGTCGGGCGTGAGTGGTGGCACCCATACATATATAGAAGAATGCGCTTTGTTTTATTTCTCAGTTTTGGTTCGGCACCATTTGAACGCCCTAAGCACCTGACACACGTTTCTATTTCACAGATTTAGTAGTGAAAATATGTTTGTGGCTGCTAGATATGAGAATGCGGTTGGCTCACGTTTCTCTAAAAGGTTACAGCTTCCGACGCCTGTTACTAGAAACTGTTGAGTCCTATGGCTTAAGTATCACCTATGTGAATTCATGTACGAACTAACCAACTTGAGCCGTTGAGTTGGAGTTGGTGGTGCTCCTTTGAGTACTGGTATTTTACTTAGTCTTTCAAGAGTCATATAAAACAAGTAACTTCCCTCCTTGGGTTGCCCCAAATAGTTCACACGGAAATCCAAAAAGCAATGTCCGAGAAATTGCTATTCAATGCAACTTTATAATGAGTTTACGCCAGTATCTCTTTTTTCGGTGTTTTATCAGTACTGACGGCGTTTTGCTCTCAAACACGTTTTTATTTCCAGATTTCGTTGTGAGAAAAAGCACTGGTACCGGAAACTGCGTTTTCCTGCTGGTTTTGCAAATGGCTTCACAGCGGCGGTGGCGACATCTAGTGTTCATTTCGTTCAAATTGCCATGGCACGTTTTTGTTTGCCATCACTAGCCACTAGGTGCGTTCCAAAGTTGACTCTCCCAAATGGACCATAACTGTTTGTTTAAGCGCGAAAATTATAGAATTTTTGTAAATTATTAATATTTGTTGTGTTATGAACACCTATCTTAGCGCTTCTTTTTATATTTTCATTTTAAAACTCGTGGAATTTGCAATACAACATTTTTGAAAAATTACTGGCAATAAATAAGCAAAATACTGATAAAAAAAGCAACATGAGTGCTCCGGAAAACTATTTGGTAAATTACTAATTAATTAAGGAAATTATAAAAAATAAGGTGTAGTAATCTTTCAGATTGGATCTCTTCTCTTGGATGACCTGAGTGAATTGCGTGATACTCAAAACTCAATGCGCATACAAATTGAGCACTCCATAATTGCAGCAATACAATCAATGGGGCCGGAAAATTATTTGCGCATAATACCACTAACAAATAGAAAGGGTGTAGTGCTGTTAGAATGTTCCTGGTTGCTAACGTTGTTGCGTGAAGGCGCCAGGGATGCTACATTCAAATTATTTGTTATGGAGCAGATTTTAGTATTTTTTGTACAAAAAGTGCGGGGACAAGCCGAAGAAGCTGTAGCGTTTTTAATAACATTTACAAAAATAATGCCATCTCCATTGGTTGCAAATCATTTGGAGACAATTGTAAGTATCTTACAGGATTGCTTGCCATGTTTAATTACATTTCTTTTTTTACAATTTAAGATTAAATCAATGTCAGCTATGGCCAAAGACACCAAACGCTTTTGTCGAATACAAATTGGTTATTTGTTGAAAAAACTTTGCAAACGTTTCACTGCTGAAGAATTAATTAAATTCGTACCAGGCGATGTTAAGGTAACACATCGACGTCTCAAGAAAATACGGAAGCAAATGCCACGTGAAAATGGAAAACAGTTGAATGTGAAGGATAAGAAAGATGATGAAGTTTCTGAATCTCCTTGCAGCATTGATGACATACTAGCAGATTCAGATTCTGATTTACCCGAAGAAGATGAAAGACTGATTATAAGTGATAAAGCTGTACCTGGTGGCTGTGTCAGTGGCACCACAAGCAAAGATACTGATAATGATGGTGACGCTGGTACTACAATTAAGAAAGCCCTTAAACGTGGCATGGATGTTGACTCCAGTGATGGTATGGTACTATGATTTTATAAAATTTTACTGCTTTTTTAATAATATAACAATTTGTCAACTCTTGCAGAAGAGGAACACCCCACTACAAGACGCAAACGTAAAGCAACAGATGCCATCAGTATGCGCTCGGGTAAAATGAATACTTCAAAATATATAGCCCGTGGCAAGGGTCTACATCGTCCATTAGGTGTTGCTAGCAATGATGCAATATCTATGAAGTCTGGCTACTCAGCAAAGTCGGACAAATCGCGAAAATCTACAGCAGGTGATGCATATGCGGGTAGTGAATATACAACAAAGAAAGCTTAAGGCGATATGAAGAAAAAATGCAAACTCGATCCGTTTGCATATATACCGCTCAGTCGAAATACGCTAAAAAAGGTTAGATTTACTATATACTGCAAAGCCAAATCAGTGGCTAAAAAATTTGAAATAAGGTTGAATTCCGTTATTGAAAGAAATTGCTATGACGAAATGGGTTGTGTAGTTTCGTAACATTTCGGGATTGTTTTGGAAGTATTTTTACTTTTTTTCTGGAACTTTGTATTGCTTTGTATGTATGTATTATTTTTAAAGTTTATGTCCAACTTAGAATAAGTCGATTTATGTTTTATATGTCTTTTTATATTTCTTTGCAGAAAGGGAGCAAAACACACAGACACATTCAAAAATATCGTAAATAGTGCGCGCAAAGGTGCGTTGAAAAGTGTTAAACATAAAGTTGCCAAGCCTTACAAAAAAATAATAAAATTATGAAAAACTGCATAACGAAAAAAAATGTATACCCATATACTTACTTATATTGTATATTTTAAAGTTATCTTGCTGTTAAACAAATGAGTTATAAATCAAAAATGATAAGCAGAAAATAAAATTAAATAACATTATATAAACTGTAATAAATGTAGTATATGGGACTACATTTAAATAAGAGATTAGAACTAGTTAGCAACTACGTAAGTATATGTGGATTAGAGGTCTACGCCGATCCTTTTATCGGCGGCGGCGGCGTACTCCGGTATTCTTACTTTTAAAAGCTTGATCCTTCTATTTAAAAAATAATATTTAGGAAAGGTTTTGTTTGTATGTGTTGCGGCGGCAAGACCACAAATAGGGCGCGCTCGCAATAATGGTGGGGAGAAAAGAAAGAAAAAAAACACAACGATTACGTTATAAAGGATGCACAATAATGTTTATTCAAATAGAAGTAAATGCAAATACAAAGTTAATCCACTTAATCACAATTCAATGAACTCGTTAGAACAAAAAAAAAAATACACACTAATGTTTATTCAAATAAAGGGTATATGCAAATGCAAAGTTACTCCACTTAATGGCAATTCAATATTTCCGAAGATGGAAGTGCAAAATGAATTTTAGAATTTTTAATATTGTTGAAAGACTTACATTCGGTGGCTTGGCTGCTGGCGGTTTCTTAAACGTTCGCAAAAGAAGTGAAAGAGGTAAAAAGCCTTTTGTTCGCGGTCACCGCCGAATCCTAGGCTTAACTATTATCCGGCGGGGTAAACAGTTATCGGTATAAACCGATATGTATAAATGAAAGATGTGAGGTAAAAGGACAACGAAAAGAAAAACTTAAGTAATACGAGGGTGCACCGCCATATTTAGGCTTGTGGCCTAAACATGCCGGCCCCTTGCGGCGAGCAACTTCGAAACGATCGTAACGCCCCAACAACCAAGTCCCAAAGGGCTCGCGAGAACGAATCTCAACTTAAAATTAACGAATCTCAACTTAAATTTAGGCCCTGCTGTAAATGCGTATGGAAGAAAAATAGTGTGACCAGGATGCATAATTCGACCGACGCCAGACGCTTCTCCGTCGAATTCCTGTGAATAAAGAGATGTTAGTCGAAATAGACATGGGTTGATTTTAGTGCACTTTACTTATTGAATGGACAGATATCCGATTATTGCTGGTGGGCTCCAGACACTACCAACCCGAATATGGTGGCTTGAGTCAGCAGCCCGCCGACGTTCGACGGTGGTGTGCCGCTAACCATTAGGCTGGCGTAGACGTCGGCACCTAGTGTGAGCCGGACAGGTGTAGACCGGTGGAAAGCTGGATCCGCCAGCTTCATAAATTGGAATGGCGTGGCTACCGATGGATCCAGAGTTACTGTCGGACTAAGCCGTGAATATCGCGACACCACTGTGGCCTGGGTCGTCACTGCTCCCGTTACCCCGTATTTCCCTCGCAGAACAAGCGTGCACTTCACGTGATAGGTCGTGCCGGTACGCTCTAACCCGAAGTCCTTCGAGAGATTCGCATCGATGATTGAATTCGGAGCGCACGGATCGATAAGGGCGCGTACTGCGTGGAGCTTACCTCCTGCTGCTATCCGAAGGACCGCCGTTGGAGCTATGGCTAGAAATGCGCGTGTAATGGTTGTTGCTAGAGGCGTCTCCCGGAGGTGTCCTGTTCTGAAGCCGGCTGGCGTTGTTGGTTGGCGCGCGAGCGTGGTTACTTGGTTACGAGCATTATACGGGGCTGCCCTACCAATTGAGCTCCTTGACGAGCGGGACGGACGCGGTTCCGCGTCGCCACGGCGCCCCCTGGTAGAACGGTGCGATGGGGGGAAAGGACGCGTCTCCCCGCCATCCCCGCGTTGTGCGTTTGAAGGCCTTTCATGCCGTAGGAGCGGTCGGAAACGTTGTGGTCCTGAACCGCTCGGTGGTGTCGTGGCTAGCATTGAAGTAGGATCTTCCCGTCGTTCGACCTCTTCCTCGGCGACGTCCGCTTCCCACCACAGGGTTTGTTCCGTGACGTGGATGGATAGGGCTCCGTCGGAGCTCTCTTCGCCATCGCTCTCGTGGGACGGTGGTGGAACGTCGTCGAGGTGTGTTGACGTGTGGTGCTGCTCGTTGCACCGATGACAGCGATCTTCGCTGGGACATGTCTTCCGTTGGTGGAATGGCGATAAGCAATTTGTGCAATATCTATGATCGTCTTTAGTCGATCCATGTTCGTCATGCCCCGGTAAATCGGGCAGAGCCTTATGCTGTGCGACTTTTGACATAGCCGGCAGGGGGCGCTGAATGTGTTGCCGCGTGCCTCCGTCTTGGCGCGTTTGTGGGACAATCCAGTCATTCTGGAATATCAAATTGTTAGTAGAACATTCGTAGATGCCCTTAGATTGGGTGGCTTATGAGCCGGTACTAGGAGCTTAAGTGGCTGAGGTCGGGGTTGGCGTACTCGGGATATAGGGTTGTGTGGAACGAATAATCTTATTAAGTTATTCTGTCGATGTAATGATTTGTTTGTAGTGGTTGAAACCACTGTTCTATTTAATATAATTTTATTGAGATACGCCTAAAGGTATCTTTAGTTTTGGTAAATGTTCTCATCATAATGAAATTCTGATATTGAAAGCAGTCACCAATGGTGAGAAAAAAAATAAAAATTAACAAATTATTGAATATAGACTGAAGACAAACTACATTCTTTGGTGTTTGCCTAATACAGGCAATATGCGGTAATATACGCTACATTTGTGTAGCAGATGGTATCACGAGTTACCCGTGTATTTTCACGGCTCCTTGCAATTGCCCTACAAAAATTTGGTCACAAAACTTACCCACGCCCATGCAAATGTGGCTATGAATATAACCTATGAATGACTGTAAAATGACTAGTCAAATGACGTGGTGCAGATAAATATGCGACAGATGTAAAGTGGCCTTTATTCGCTGTCTGGGAACACGTTTTGTGTTGATTTGGGCCATGTTGTGTGAGAATCACAATTTTGTGGTGTGTTTGTTGATTTCAACACATCCTGGCGCAAATAGCCTACACTATCGAGTGTGGTAATTTGTAGAGCTGTCAGCTGCTCACTCTTCCAATCGTTGGAATGAGACAGCTGTGCGGTGCTGCCAATTTGGCAGCGTAATGAGACATAATGGTCATGTCATGCAATCATTTAGGGACAGCTCGCGTCTGAGTCCTGACGCGACATCAACGCTGATAATTATTTCTGGAAATTTTCATTTTTTTTTGTTTTGGGTTTTCCCATAACGTTGATTTTGTTGAATTATTATTTCGTAAAAATATTCTGACCCTTCCTTTAATTATTTTATCAATCTTAAAGATTGTATTGAAATCTCCCATAAGCTCTTCCACCGTTAAGTGTACGCTACTAAACAACGTTGAAAGGCTTGGAAATTTTACGGTCTTAAAATTCGAAGTTATTTCTTTATAGTTCACGAAATAGTCTAAACTAAGTTGGAGTTGAGAAGAAGGCTTAACTTTTCCAAATGAAAATAATAATGGCAAGGAAAATAACTATTTTGCTTATCTTTTTTTTGTTTTTGATAAAAGGAAGCCCCTGATAAACAAACCAGAGCGCGCCTTCTTAGCTAGGTCTATATTTTCGTGATTATATATATGTATTCTGATTTTGTTCACGGACTAACACTCGGGTGTGTTGGATCTCACGGATCCGAGTTTTGATACTCTTTGGATCGTGCGCAATGTGCTTACTGCGTAAAGGCTCCATTATTGGTACTTAGCATAGACTTCACTTGACTTGGCGTAAACTTGGCAACTTAGCCACGATTATACTCCACTTGGCGCATAAAATCTGGCATCATAATCAGCGTTGAAATTTATTTTTAAATAAATGTCAATTTGTATGACAAAATGTCAAAATGAAATGGAAACAAACAAATGGCATCTCAAAATGTAAACGTCACTTAGAACTTACATAGTAAATCAAAATTCAACAGACTTCTAAGTCAAGTTAAGTCTTCAGTAATCAGTAACATGCAATGTTCATTTAACAGAACTTTAAGTGACAGTTCGCAAGCCAAGTCAAGTCTATGCTAAGTATCAGTAATGGAGCCTTAAGAACCGAAAAAACAAATGTCATCGAGTGGCAACCTTGTTTCGTTCATTCAAAATATCATTCATTCATGGAAATGAATATAGAGACATTTTTGAATGAATTTTCATTATGAAGAAAAATTGTAATGGTAAGTATACTGGTATCGTTCCCGTTTTATAATTCTGCAAAAATTATTCAATCTCTTTTTTCTTTTTATTTACTCTTTATTTTCAGGTACCCTGCTACAACTTGGGTGGATTACTGGCACCACCTGAGTGAAAAATTCAATTACTAGAGGATGGTAAAAACCAAATGGTATGCCACTACTACAACGCACTGCAGAGTTGGGTAAATCAAATTCGCTGTTACTCATTGGGCCGCAAGGTTCTGGAAAGACTACATTAATAAATGCAGTGCTGACCTTGTTGCTTTGTCCGATTTTCAACAAAATACAATTCTGGCGCACTTGAATGGCAACCTGCATACAGACGATAAGCTGGCACTGAAATCAATTACTGTACAAATGCATTAGAAAATGCTGCAAATGGTAAAGCTTTTGGTTCGTTCGCTGAAAATTCAGCTTTTCTTTTGGCATGTTTAGAATCGAGGGATAAACGCTCAAAAAGCGTTATATTCATATTCGAAGAGTTCGATCTCTTTTGTGCGCACCACAATCAAACGTTGCTATACAATTTGTTCGACGTGTCACAATCAGCACAAGCGTCAATATGTGTAGTAGGAGCAACTTGCCGCTTAGATGTTATTGAGCGACTGTAAAAACGTGTCAAATCTATATTTTCTCGTAGACAAATCTTCCTTTTTTCCTCAGCTAGTACATTTGAAAAGTAGGTGGATCTTTTCGAATTATTAAGCGTACCTCATGAAAAAAAAATGAAACCAATAGCGGAGCATGTATCTCATTTAAAAATGTTTAATTCGGCTGGGTTAACAATTCACCGCCAACATTTTAATCCATCCAAATATTATTTTAATAGAAAATATGTCGACTCATGGAATAATCACATAGCCGGTTTAATTGATGATGACAATTCGGTAGCTGTTTCCTCTGCGTACATTATACACATATCACATCAGAGCAGATTTCTGAAGTGGTTGCTACCGACACAATTGATTCAAGAGTTGAGCTACTCTGTGGCTTGTCCGTACTCGAAATATGTCTTGTTATTGCTATAAACCACCATTCCGAAATCTATGATCGTGACCCCTTTCAATTTTGAAATTGTGTTTGCAACATTTGCTACGTTTGCAAAGGTCTCAACCACTGTGCAAGGTATTGAAGGTGCTGTCTCGCTGAAGGCGTTTGAACGTTTGCGTCACATGGAAGTAATACAACCGATTTCTAGCGTAATTGGTAAAGTACAAAAAGATTTCGAAATGCATCGTCTAGCGCTAACCTACGGAAAAGTCAACGATGCAATGCATAAATATCAAGCGCTGCCAACTGAGGTATCGCAATGGGCGCAAAGTTCCATAATTTAAGCAAAGCTAAACTATGATTTAAATTCTTTATCTAAATTAAGAACTCCAGCAAAGATGATAGCTTTCCTTGTACACGTCCTTCATGTTCGGATCGCTTCAAGTTGGTACGTCATGTAAGCTTCGTAGATTGCCCCGGTCACGATATTCTTATGGCTACAATGTTTAACGGTGCTGCTGTTATGGATGCTGCAGTATTGTTAATTGCTGGTAGCGCATCCTGCCCTCAACCTCAAACTTCTGAGCATCTGGCTGCTACTGAGATGATGCGGCTCAAACAAATCTTAGTTTTGCAAAATAAAATTGATTTGGTAAAAGAGCCAAGCTAAAGAGCAATACGAAGAAGTCGCACCAGTTATACCAATTTCAGCTCAGCTAAAATACAATATCGATGTATTGTGTGAATATATTACAAAAAAGATTCCGGTGCCACAATGTGATCTCAAAGCGCCTCCACGATTAATCGTTATACGTTCATTTGACGTAAACAAGCCTGGATGTGAGGTGAACGATTTAAAAGGTGACGTAGCTGGTGAACCTGGTGTGGTCACAAAAGATAGTGAAGGCAATATTACTTGTAGACCAATTTTTCGCGTATCGTCTCATTGTATGCTGAGCAAAATGAGTTACAATATGCAGTGCCCGGTGGTTTGATTGGTGTCGGTACGAAAATAGATCCGACATTATGTCGTGCTGACCGTCTTGTTGGGCAGGTGCTGGGTGCCGTTGGCAATTTGCCTGATAGGTACATTGAATTGGAAATTTCATACTACCTCTTGCGGCGATTATTGGGTGTGCGTACGGATGGTGATAAAAAGGGTGCACGAGTTGAGGAAATGCAAAGAAATGAAATTTTATTAGTAAATATTGGTTCGTTGAGCACAGGTGTTCGGATATCGGCTACAAAGGGTGATTTAGCTAAAATTGTGCTCGATACACCAGTATGCACTGAGAAAGGCGAGAAAGTTGCTTTAAATCGTCGTGTGGAGAAGCATTGGCGTTTACTTGGATGGGGTCAAATCTTCGGTGGTAAAACTATACAGCCTGTATTGGACAGCGAACCCGTTGATTGGAACTAATTTATGATGGTGAGTAGGTAGTAATGATAGCTAAATCACCTTAATTTCAAATCAGTTAATTTAAAGGCGAAACAACGTTGAACCAAACAACTGCTTCAAATACTACCACAGCCAAAACCACAGGAACATGCAGAACCTGCGCACAACATAACGGAGGATGGCAGAACCTGCGCACAACATAACGGAGGTTGATACGCAAACAGATTTAAAAGGTATGATGTTAACTATATTACCTTACGGTAATAAAATATTAGATGTTTTAAGACAAAATCGTGCTTATTGATTAAATGGTATTCTGTGGCAGATGTTGGATCTGCGTTAGGATTGTGTTGGCCTCGTTCGGGGTGAACGAGAGCTGGGTTGAGCGAGTTGTTGGCCTCGTTCGGGGGGAACGAGAGCTGGGTTGCGGGGTTATAACGGTTGCGAGTTACAAGTCACCCTCACTGGAGGGTGGTAGCAGGACCAATTGCGTGATTGGTCTGGTGGTTTGTCCCCTTGCCGTATCCAGTTCGACGACTCGAACTCGGTTATCGGGGCCATAGTGAAGATTGGCTATCCAAACTAGTCTCCATTCGTTAGGAGGCAGATTATCCTCCTTAATGACGACTAGGTCTCCCTGTTTAAGGTTGATTGTGGATGCTTCCACTTAACGCGCTTCTGCAATTCGGTGAGATACTCCGTTTTCCACCGTTTGCAGAAGGTTTGATGCAGCGCCTTAAGTTTTTCCCATACATTGACGAGTGATGCGCGATTCTCGCTGACGTCGATCTCCGGTGGAGCTAACAGGTGCCCTCCAACGAGGAAATGGCCTGGAGTAAGTGGCTCCCAATTAGACGGCTCGTTGGAGGAGGGGCTTAACGGTCGAGAATTGAGACAGGACTCGATTCGACAAAGTAGTGTGCTGAACTCTTCAAGGGTAAATTTGTGACCCAGAGCGATCTTCTTGAAGTGGTTCTTGAAGCTTTTGACCCCTGCCTCCCATAGTCCGCCCATGTGAGCAGCTCCTGGTGGTATGAAATGCCATGTCAGGTTTTGGTGACTGTACTTGGATAGAGTTTGGTTGCGAGCGTCCGCCAGGAAATCTTTGAGTTCTGAGCGGAGAGCTCTGGAGGCTCCGACAAAGTTGGTTCCGTTGTCGGAGTAGATGTTCTTTGGACATCCTCGCCGAGCGACAAACCTATCGAAAGCTGCCAAAACCTGACATGGCATTTCATACCACCAGGAGCTCCTCACATGGGCGGACTATGGGAGGCAGGGGTCAAAAGCTTCAAGAACCACTTCAAGAAGATCGCTTTGGGTCACAAATTCAACGGTTTGGTCATTTCGGAAAGATCCGGGGTTTTGCCTCAAAATATAGCAGATCGTTCAAACATTATCAGGAGTAGCTCCTTGCGGAGAGATTGCCCCTCGTTCACTTACTCCAGAGAGGCTTAGAACCTAACCCCGGTCTTTGGAATTGCTGCGTCGGAGATACATAAAATGGTCACACTTTTGTCTGTATATTTCGGCGTAGATTGTGGCTCCTTGGCGATCACGTACAAAGGCGACTTACGGATGCTATTAATGGACTTATATAACTCATGCCTCTAGTGGCACAGGTAGCCTCCAGTTTTTTCGGCTGTTTTTAAGAGCTACAATTCCCGATATGCGAACAGTAGCAATCCCGACCACCAGTCACTATCACACCTCCTGACCCTCGCACCATATGACAGCACAGAAGCTATAGGACTGCGACTTCGAACTCATACCTTCGTCGACGTCACTGTCCTAGAAGCTCTAGGTGTAGCTCCGAAAACTTTCTAACGGATGTTTTTGTGGTGCTATTCTTGCCGATCTACACCAGAGAAACACCTTGAAACGTTGGGAGTGCCTATTCGGCCAAGGATGCCGCCCTCGAAATCATAAGCAGTCTAAGTGGATATCATTGCGTAACTCATGGGTGAAAATCGTATAATCCTCGGAGCATCTACATAATTAAAATTTTACAAGGACCCTGGACAAAATTTTAAAATATAGACCAAAGTTTGCAGACGGTTGTGTTCACAAAATTGATTTCTATAGTCTTCGTTGAATCGAAACGACATTTTAGAATTAAAAGTCGACAGATTTTAAGTTGAAAGGTGTTAACTGCTGTTTTCCGGCCTTATGATATAAGAGCTCATTATGGATGACCGCGTAGCTTCAGTTTTCATACTAATTCGACTGTCCACCACAGCGGCGGCGTTTATCGGCGGCGTATATATCTAATGTGGATACAGTATTTGAACCGTTTATTGAAATTGGTACAAGTACACTTTCGAAATCATTGAATTTATTGCAATTTTGGTTGCTTATAATCAATCTAAATAACTCGATACATAGAAAAATGTACTTGTGACACTCTACAAAGAAACGGCTCATCTGAATGGTTATGTGCTATTATTAAAAATACTTTTATATTTCACCTGATTCACCAAAAAAGCTAAATAAAATGTGTTTTTAAACAAAATAAAAGCTAAAACTTTAAGGCAACCTTTCAATCGTTTTATTCACTTTCTTTCATAACAACATAACATAACAGCATAAACATTTCATACATTTAATAATTTTTTAAATTAATTCGTTCTTCAATTTCATAAAATATAAGGAAATTTACAGATCCTATCGGTTTTGAATTTTTTTAAAACCAACAATTTCAAAAAAAAACGACCGTTTAAACATATCATACTTCTAGTAGAAATTAACATTAATTTCTACTTCAATTTCCTAACATATAAAGCAATTTAAAATGAAAGGTAGTGTTTTATGCACACGTTTTTAAGATTAATAAACATCAAATTTTTTAATAATGAACTTACACCTGCGAACAGAAAAATAGCAGTCTCAATTCTTAATAAATTTCGTCAATTAAATACTTTTTATTTCCGGTACTTCACGAAAATACTTCCATGATTTTTTTAAATGAAGCTATGAAAAACAATATCGAAAGCGTTTACGAAAAACGCAAAAATTTACCGAAATTTTGAACTTCTTATTTATGGTCTATGCATTTTTGGAGTATACAATTTTGTAGCAAAATCACTTTTAGTATAACAAAGGACATGCATGCTATAGGTCTCTAAAAATTCTCGTTGATTTTTGAGGTTTTTTGAAGGGTCTTTGAGATTTTCTTCTATACAAATTGTGAAACATTTTTTTATGAAAGAAAATCTGAAAGACTTTTCGGTAATAAAAATACTCAAAAATCAATGCGAAATAAAAATAAAACTTGTACTTTGTTATACTAAATTTGACTGGGCTACAAAACTGTATACCCAAAAAAGTTCTAAGAACCCCAAATAAAAAGTTCAAATTTGTTATGTAATCGCATCTTCAATGGATCAGAAAGGAAAGCAGTCGGCATAATCTGGTGGTGCACAGTGGCTAGTCATGTCGGCTGGGCTGGGTTCTTTCCAACCTTGCTGTCCTGCGCCATAAACAGTAAAAAAGGTCATATCATGCCTTTAAAAAAAAAACCGTCAAAAAGTGCAGAACTAATTCAAAACCCTTATAAATTCAAAATGAAACGACATCCGGTCGAACCGGATGCCACGGACAGACCGCTAAACATTCAAAAACGAAATTCAAAAGAATATAGCCGAAAATCAAAAAATAAAAAAAGCTGAAAATTAAGAAGGGAAAAAAGAAAATAGGGCGGATATATAAAGGGGCGCCGCGGGTGTTGTTGCGACGCCCAGTGCTTGACCCACCCTCATCCATGGCCATCGACGCACCTAATCCTCGACCTATATACCCTATGCCTTCTATATGAATGGAACCATCAACATTCCCATTTGTAATACAAAATTTATTGATAATTCATTTCAGTGAAAGACTTAGACAATATCTATATTTAATCAATACTAGGTAAACCTCTGAGGTTAAGACTAACTAACTTTTTTTTTTGTGATCAATTTCAATCGTTGGTCATTTTGATATGGAATTATACATATATTATGTATTTGAGTGTTCATGTATATTTTGTGCTTATAGAAATCTTGAAATAAATTTTGAAGTATTATAGAGTATATATGATATTTGGTATGTATCAAGTTCGCTCGCAGTTACTTTATTTCAATACCTCGCAAATACTAAGTTTTCATGATATAAATAAAGATATAAATAAAATTCATAAAAAACATAAAAAGAATATAAAGCCCTTACAATCATGAATCTTTATAGCCCCATATTGTAATTATTATAATTTGTTTTCTTTTTTGTTTCAAATTAGTGTAAGTTTTTTACGTAGTCGTATAAAATGTATCTAGTTATAAGTGAAAGTTTAATTATAAAACAAAAAAAGAAAAACGTGTGCTAATGTGTTTAATTATAATTTTTTTTACCTTTGTTTTTAAACAAGTTTTCTGTTACGGTTTCAGCTTTTATAAAACAAATTATCTTACAAAAAATTGTCGAAATCTCAAAACAAACTATTCATAACTTTACGAATTAGTCATTCAAAACGACAATCGCTTAAAGTTAAAAATTTTGTTTTTCTCGTCTCATCCAATGCTTGCATTTACATTTTTCCCCTCTGCCAAAAATAGATAATAAAATATGTATATATATATAGATATAAATGAAACAAAAATATCTTACCCTATTAAATAATAATTATATATAATAAGGATTAAAAGCGAAAAAATATGTGCGTGATTTTTTGAAATTTTATGTGTGAGCTGTACCTAACTGTGCTGAAGCTAGAAAATTGCTGGTTTCAATTTTAAGGTGAAGTATTTCTATTTTTATTAATATTTTTAAACCTTTTTCTTTGAAATTTTTTTTTCTTTTTTTGTTTTTATTTTTATTTATTATTTTACTTTTATCATTATTTTATCGTATATTTCTTTCTAATAATGTTTTCAAGTTAATTAATTATTTTTCATCATAATTCAGTTTTTTTAATTAGTTATTTGTATTCCTTCCTTTTAATTATTCCATAAAAAAAAAAAACGAAGAGCTATCGACCACAAAAACATGTATAAATTAATCTTCCATAATCAGTTTTGAATGATGTAACATAACAGCTAAAGCAACATTTTTAGTTGAAGAATTACGCGAAATATCCTGTCTTTGAATTGCATACATTTAATATAATGTATAATAAGGTTTGTATGTATGTATGTACGTGAACACATGCAGTTTTATATGTTTGTAATTTCATGTATGTATGCATACTATCTGGTAACCTTGCCGTGCGCGGACGTGTTTTTGATCGCTCTTCGAATTGTTATTCTTTTTACTTTGTAAACAAGTTTTATCATTTATAAATATTTATTCATATAATAGAAAACAGTTTATAAGTTTAATTTCGTATTAAATCTTTACACAGTGCAATATACATAGTGGCTTTTTGTGCAATTTAAACATTCAGTCTGTGTGTTCATATATCATAGATTTTCACGAAAAATTGTGATAACTGCATACCTTTTTGTTGGTAGCTGCTATTAGCAAGTCATTGTGTGCCCTTTTTGCTTTGTGTTGTGTTCGCTGCTAGCTATACGCTGTCTTGCGATTTGCATCCAGTGCTCCAAAATAACTCTTGCCCATAATTTTTGAACAGCTGTTCAATTTATCTTATACTTATAGTTTCTTTTGCCTATTTTTCTTTTGGGTTTGTTTAACTTTGCAATTATGTTGGATTGCTGTGTCAAGAAGTGCTCCAATCAAAAGAAAATTTCCCGTGGTGATACTTATGTTTGTTGTTGGCTCTGTGATAATATGGCTCATGTTATCTGTGCCGGTTTCTCTCACATAGGTGGTCGGGTGGTTGACCTAATATCCAGCAAAATTGGACTGAACTGGACATGTCATGATTGTCGTTCCGTAGAAAATGACATGCGAGCTTTTATGAGGCAAACTCAGAAAGAGTTCAACAACATTTTTATTGGGTTTCGTGACCTTAACGAAAGATTCAAAACGATGGAGGCTCACTTTAAAAAATTGAAAGTGATATCTGAATCCCCAAAACGAAAGAAATGTATGCCCAACAATGACTCAAACTTGTCTTCGAGTCAGGGGCAAAGCTGTCCTCCTACGAATGTCCCTTCAACCGCGTTGACTAATACGAACAGGCTAACCAAAGACGTTATGAACAATGCAGCTCAGGAATCTCCACAAGAATCTACACAAGGTTGTGTCGAGACTTCCAGTGAGACGGTCTATGGCAAATTAAACGATGCACGAACTAATAGTGGTACTTTTGCGGCTGTTTGTTCTACGTCACCAATGTTGATTTCGCTGGACTCCCCAATTCATCCTACACCTCCACCGGTATTTTTAGCTCCAACAATAACAGTTACCGATACTGGGGTTGTTGCTAGCGATACAAGTGTACCTGAAAAAAATAGTACGGGCTCGATAACCAACGCTATAACGGCCGCACCTTCCCAGCTCTCTGGTGCGCTATCCGCTACTCCTTCGCAGGTGACTGCCGTGCCACCTCGTAGGGCTGTATTTGTGTCCCGATTATACGCCTCGCTTACCGAAAATGACATTGCTCATTACGTTTGCTCTAAACTTGGTGTTGCACCCACTAGTAACATCAATGTGTATAAATTTAACTTTAAATATGAGAGAGACATCTCCTCATTTAAAATATCCCTTTCAGATGAATATTTCGATAAGGTACTTGATTCCTCTTTTTGGCCCAAGCATACTGTGGTTCACTTGTTCACGAGAAAGGCGAGGGCCGAACCTGTTTTATTACAGCCAAAAAACGGTATGACGAACACAGTAATAACAACACAAAGGTAATTGCTGATCTGTCCCGTCTTCTCATTAATTACCAAAATGTTCGTGGTTTACGATCAAAACTTGTTCCATTCTTCCTTAATTCTTTCAACTTTTCTGCACAAGTTGTAGCTTTTACGGAGACCTGGCTAAAGCCTGATAATTACAATTCTGAGGTTTTTTCAAATAAATATGCTGTTTATCGGCGTGATCGCGTCTCTAGAGCGGGAGGTGTCTTTATTGCTGTTGAATCTAACCTATCGTCTGAGTTGATTTCGCTGGACAATATCTCTCATATCGAATTCATAGCAGTTAGGCTTTCATTCGGTAGCTATAGCGTAATTGTTTGCTGTTCGTATATACCACCTCGTTCGGATATGGATGTTTATGCTAGTCATAGCTCGGCCATCTGTGATTTGCATTGGCAGTTGGGAGATAACGATCGACTTGTTGTTGTTGGTGACTTTAACTTGCCAACAGTTAGTTGGGTTAATATAAGTGATTCAAACTTTTTAACTCCCACTGCTCAACATGAGTTTCTCAATTGCTTGTTAGACTCATCTCTTTTACAGATTAACAATGTTCCAAATAGTGGAAATAAAATGCTGGATTTAGTATTTGTGGATGGCTCGGTGGGTACTGCCCTTACGCGAATACCACCTTTATCCCTTCCAGAAGACCCTCTTCACCCTACGCTAGAGATATCACTTGATATCAGCCTACCCCGTAGGATTCAAGTTCAGTCTCGTCCCCGATCTAGATGCTTCTACAAAGCGAATTTCATTATGCTCAATGATCTGTTGGCTTCCCATGATTGGTCGGATCTCTATGCTTGCACTGATGTCGATTCGGCTATCTCTATATTTTACAGTACGCTTGATGGCTTTTTTGATACCTGCATTCCTACTCGCTATACCCTATGTTCGAATAAGCCCCCTTGGTTTTCAAGGCAACTTATCAGACTTAGTAACATTAAATCTAGGCTTTATAAGAGGTTCAAGAAATCTGGAGCATCTGCAGACCTCTCTAAATATCTAATAGCTCGTTCTAAATTTCACCGCCTTAATCAGCTTTGTTATAAAAATTACTTGAGTTGTTGTAAAGCCCAATTTTTTAGAAATCCAAACAAATTTTACAGTTTCGTAAATTCAAAGCGGAAAACTTCTGGGTATCCTTCCTCATTACCCTTTGGAGGTAAAAAAGCTTGCACTGATGACGACGTTGCTGAACTATTTTCTGAGTTCTTTAAGTCCACGTATTCATCCAGTGGTTTTCATTCCGGTCAATATCCCTATCACTTAGATAGCTCAAATTACATTAGGAATCCTGCTATTGATGGTAATATTGTTCTTCAGAGTCTTCAATCTTTGAAGCCCACCTTTTCTCCGGGACCGGACGGTGTTCCTAGTTGCGTGCTTAGGTACTGCGCCGAAAACATGTATGAGCCTATTTTAAAATTATTTGAGCTATCTCTGGGATCTGCGTCATTCCCGGCACTTTGGAAACAGTCTTTTATTATACCCCTGCATAAAAAAGGTAGTAGGTCAAAAGTTGAAAACTACAGGGGTATTGCTAAACTTTCAGTCATTCCTAAAGTCTTTGAACAGATTGTCACCAGTCAACTGCAATATCAGTGTTCTAGTCTTTTACCTGCATGCCAACACGGTTTTATTCGTCAAAGGTCAACCACTACAAATTTGCTTGTATTCACCTCTATAATTATGGAAGGATTTTTAGCGAACAAGCAAACGGATGTCATCTACACGGACTTCAGCAAAGCATTTGATACCGTCAACCATGAGTTGATTATTCATAAGCTTGATTTACTGGGCTTTCCGTTTCACCTATTAATGTGGCTGAAAAGCTATCTTTCTAACCGGACCCAAAAAGTCCTGTTCAAGTGCAATCTGTCGGAATCGTTCGGAGTTTCCTCCGGCGTACCCCAGGCAAGTCATCTAGGCCCTTTGCTCTTTGCCCTTTTCATTAATGACTTGCCACAGACAATATTATATTCCCATACTATAATGTATGCGGATGATGTAAAACTTTGCTACACTTACTGTCCTACCGATTTGAGTTCCTTGGATCTTCTTCAGGCCGACTTGGACTCGTTCCAATGTTGGTGCACAACAAATTTACTAGCTTTAAATTGCTCTAAATGTAAGCATATGACATTTCACCGAATGAAGCCAGCATTGAAATCTTATGTAATAGATGGTAAGCCTTTGGAGCGTATATCTATTGCAAATGATCTAGGTGTCCTTTTTGATCCGAAATTGAATTTTAACATGCATATTTCATCTATAGCCAACAAAGCTTTGGGTTTACTTGGATTTGTTAAAAGATGGGCTAAAGAGTTCGATGATCCGTACCTCACTAAGGTTCTTTACACAACGCTGGTTCGTCCAATACTCGAGTATTGCTCATGCGTTTGGTCCCCTGTTTCTCAAAAGCATATAAAGCGTCTTGAGTCAGTTCAAAAGCAATTTTTGATATTTGCATTGCGCGGCCTTAATTGGGACTCAAGTCTCCACCTTCCTCCATACAGAAGTAGACTTCTTCTTATTAACTTACCCACTCTGGAAAATCGGAGAATATTACTGGGGGTATTGTTCATCCATAAGCTCATTATTGGAGAAATTGATTCCGCGGACCTCCTCAGCCGCTTGTTTTTTGCGGTTCCCCCTAGAGTATCCAGACACTACGTTCCTTTCTATTTACCCCTTTGTCGACGAAACTTTGCTAAAAATAATCCTCTTCTTATCTGGTGCGCGCACTACAATGACTTGTATAGCTGCATCAGTCTTGAATGTACTTTTGCCACTATACGTAATGCAATACTTGCCTATCTAATTTAAGAGATACAAGCTAATTTAATTTGCCGGCATTTTATTCCTTCGATAAAAAACGGGAACTATTTCGCTTAAGGATGGAGGAACATTTATCAATATGTATCATTAAGAAGGAACAAGACAGTACTGTGTTGATTGGAATCTGGTGCATTCCAACAACGTAAAAAACATGCTTTTTCATGAGTCACTGACCGGAATCGTATGCATTCCGGCAGTATAATCTTATGGGTCAGGCATCGAGCTGATTGGAATCCGGTGCATTCCAACAACACAGGTCATGTTACTTTTTTATGCCTTGTGATGGCGTATCCTCATTACACTACTCTTAGCACTGCCGGATTCCCATGACATGCTGATTGGAATCTTGATGCATTCCAACAGGGAGATTGGAATCCACTGCATTCCGATATCATGCTGAGCGGAATCTGATGCATTCCGCCAGTATAAGATTTCGGCATAAGATCTTATTTCTACTCATATTTCTTATTATTATTATATTTGGAAATTAAATAGTAATGTTCATTAATATTTCTTTGTTTGTAATATAACATTGTTGAAATCTCGATATATCTTTAATTTTATCTTTTGAGTTGTATATTTATATATCTTTTATATTATGCAGTCGACCATAGTTTGTCGTCGACTTTAAATAATAAATAAATAAATAAATAAATAAAAAAAAATATCGGTATATAGGGGAATAACGCTATATATTTTAGGTTCATCAACGTTCCTTACGCTTATTACAGCATTTAGCTACTCCTTTCATTCATAATTTACGTTTAAAGTTCATATATATTTACGTACTAATATATTTGTTCGGCCTGAGTGCGTCGTAAACCGGCAGTGGGTAGGCGCACAAGGGTCGATCTCGCTCAATGGAGGATTCACTCAATAGAAAAGAAAGAAGAACACGGGAGGAGTTTCCTCGTTATAAAAATGCACTTTATTGGGTAGAGGTAAAATAAACTTGTTACAATATTACCTGAATATGCTGGAACACGGCAGAGATCGCTGGCGGCAGATGCGTATGGTACGGCTGTTGAAATCAAAGAGGCCGGTTGTATAGCAAGCTACAACCGTTGACCCGCAAAATCCTCCGTTTTGGAGGGGAAGGCACCCACACATCAACCCCGACATGCATATGCATGAGTGCTGACAAAAAACACACATACACGTACATGTACATGCATGCACATGCATGTGGCGGTGAGGGTGTGGGTGGTTACAAATTAATTCGAGTATCGAGTATCGATTCGCAGGGTTGCATTGGGGTGATCGCAGACAGATGCGGAAAAAGTTAGGCATCCTGCCTAAACATGCCGGCCCCCCTTGCGATACGCAACATCGTTTTTACCCCCACCGATCTCCGACCGCTGAAAAGCAACGAGAAAAAAAACGTGTGCATTAAAACTAAACTTAACCTAAAATCGCGTAGTTCGCCAGCGTCGCGGGTGGCCGGGAGTCCTGCCCGACTTGCGCAGCATGCCACCTAAGCTAGGATAAAAATAAACATTAGAAGTGGAGGAAAGTGAATATTTCTTGCCATTGGTCATACATAATTCTTAGATATAGATAGGATCCATAAGTGATATGACGTAGAAGGTCAATAGTGCTGGACGAAGAGGCCGAGGTCTCCGTTCCAGACTGGCAGAAAAAAAAAAATTTTTTTTGTTGGACGGAGAGGCCGAGGTCTCCGTTCCCGATCCGCATTGTTTTTGTTTGGTTGGACGAAGAGGCCGAAGTCTCCGTTCCAGACTCGCATTATTTTGGTTTAGGTTTTTCTGGACTGGACGAAGAGGCCGAGGTCTCCGTTCCAGCGTCTAATGTATCGTGTCGCTCTCAGGGCGACTGTGGCATTTTATGGATGTGCCAGGGCGAGTGGCCGTGAGGTTGGTTGGGTGATGCGCTTTTTCACTGCAGCGCATGTATTTCGTCAGTTGTGTATTATATTATTACCCTACAAAACACCTGGTCACACCTACCCACGCCCATGCAAATGTGACTACGAATATAACCTGTCACCGTAAAATGACTAGTCAAATAACGTGGAGTGATGAGAGCGTTTTTGCAAAGTAGTTAGTGCTGTGATTTCGAGCAGCTTATATATTTCAACATAACCAGCAAGATTGCGGTGTGTGGGGGGTTGGAGCGGACGTGATTCCAAGCCACCCGCGCAAAATTACCTGTTTTCGTGATACGCGTGTTATTTTATTAACAAACGTACGTTAAAATAGGGGAATAAACCGAGTTTAAATCGAAGCGGCGAGGCTCACGAAGGTATGGATTTAATTTTGTGCGACAGCACATGATGAATAGCGAAAATCGTAATTGAACTTGAAAGTGTACCAACTGCCGGTGCTTGCATCCGGATTGGCGATGCGTTCTTCACGACGCGTTCTATCTGAACGTACCATTATGCTAAATGTACCATGCAACTCTGTCGTGTATTTCTTGGTTAGGTGACAGCTGGTATGGTGAATTTGTGGTGTGCGAGTAAATATATATACATATATGTATTTGCTTGCCCTTGAAAAAAAACTAGGTCACTGGGGCAGTAGCACACTAGGCCGGTAGAAACAGTTGACTTTTCCCATTTCGGGATTTTGTCGTGTCGGGATTGTTTTATTTCGGGACTCGGATTGTTTTGTACCGAGCCCTTATAATGACTGTTTGTTGTTGAAAAACAACAAGTCCTGCCCCCCGCCAGAAAACCGTACCCAAAAAACGGAAAGGGTGGAAAAATCAAAAAAATTCTTTGTAAAAAAAAATGTGAAATATTTGTGTAAAGAGAGGTTTTTTTTGTTTTTTCCCTTCCCCCTTTCTTTTGGTTGTGTATGCCTGGTTGGTACTGCATGAGATGCCCATATGAGTGAAAAAATAGAAAAAACACGTCAGTCCCGATTTTGAAGTTTTGCGATTTTCGGTACTGATTTTGTCTATTGAGTGTTCGGTATTCGCCCTTAGTTGGACAGCACTAATGAGGCTGCCGTTGGTATGTTGCGGGTTGCCATCCAGTTGATTTCCCGTAACAGGAATTTTCCAGGATGCATTAATTGTCGGATTGTGGTGGATAAATTACCCTCACCACATTGTTATTTGGAAAAGGATTTTCAAGCTGGTAAAATGTAAGTATAACAAATTCCTAACGGATTTTTAATAATTTTAATTTTTATTTATTTTTTTTTTTTTTTTTTTTTTTTTTTTTTTTTTAATTGGTTTTCTCTTTCCTTTTTTAGTTTCAAATGGACCCAAGGCAGTACATCTATGTGACACTGGAGTCAGCGGATGAGGGTGCGGAACCCATTGAGGTGGTCGCGGACATCCGCTATACGGAGCGGCGAAGGGGCTCCTGGCCATGTTTTGCGCCGGTCGAGGTTCTGCAGCATGCAGTGAGGGAGGCGCTGCGGTGCGCCGACCCCGGGGTGCTCCGTGCTAGGCGGACGCCCATTGTCGTGAGGGTGCGCGGGAGGGCCACGACGTGGTACTCCACGTTTTACCGCGGGTGTGAGGGAGTGTTATGGGTGCGGCGGCCGCACCAGGATCCAGTGCCTCATTGGAAGTTTAGTTGCCGGGTGTGCCAGCGGGCACTAAGCTCGTTCGCGTGCTTAGTTACCCATTTGAATGGGCATATGGGCTTTTTCCCGTACCGGTGCGGGGATTGTCTAAAACGGTATACGTCTTCGGCTGCGTTATCCCTGCACCGCAAACGGATGCATTAATCAGTCAATTTTTGACATTTGAATTTGGTTTTTTTTTGTATTTATGAGTTGTTGAAATTTTAAGGTTTTGTTTTATATCCCTGAATGGGATAGTTAAGTTGCGCTATCTGCTGAATAAATTTTAATGGTGCACAAATATGGTCGATCGTTTTCTTTGAAACGTGGTCTTCCTGGGTAAAGGAAAAGTGATTATCTGAAACCTGACAGAGGCGTTGTGAAATGGCCCATTTGGTGGTCGCCTTAGGTAACATGGCAACTCTGCCGATTCTCGTTTTCTTGTATGTATCATACATACATACCTACGTTGGTTTAACATTCCAGTGTAGAGAACGAAGCAAAAACAAAAAATGAATCGAAAGATTTATTTTACCGTTTCTGCTTCAATTCATGTGGAATTTTACGCATTGCTGGACAAGAAGGTAAGTGGTGAAATATTTTTCAATCATTTTACTGAAATAAATATTTCTTATGTTATTTCAGATTTTTAATTCATTTTCTTTATTTTTCAGGTGACTGGTGATGGAGACCCGGGAGAGCTGATGGGTTTGATGTTTCGTTCCCTTTTTATACTTTTAGGAATTTTCCTAATTTTGTATTCTTTTATTTCATTTCAGGTTCACAGCTACAAATTTGGTGGCTGTATTATGCGTTGCTAAGTTCTGTGGTTCTTGGGCGTTATGAATGCAGCAAAATCGTCTGCGTGTCCAACGAAGAAAGGAATCATGAATAAAGCATTTCAAAATTGAAAATTTCACCGTAACTGGCGTTTCCCAGTTCATGGGCAAGAATTTATTCCTCTGCTGCTCTGCATATGACTTTCATGATACGCTGAGGTTTGATATGTAACGATACGATCACTGAGGTACTTCTGATGACGCATTGTAGGTGGCGTGGTATTTGGAATCGCTGCTCCAAAGCGGCCGTTGAAAGTGTTTCTTACGTCGAACGTTGCAAGGCGGACACCACGCATTACCTCGCTGCGATATTTTTACGCTTGTAAGGACGTCTTCAATTTCGCCTAAAGTGCATTTGCTGGGCCTAAAACTATGCCTGTGCTACGGCGTCTGCGATACGTAGTTTAATGAGCCTTTCAAAAAGGTTTTCGGCTGTGTCGTGGATGGATGCATAGCGGTCGATAGGCTGGTGGCAAGTTCTGGTCTTCTATGCCCTTACCAGTTAACAAAAGCTTCCGACCTTTTCATGGTTCGTGAAACAGTCTGTCCTTGCGAGATATACAGCATTCTTTAATTGCTTCTGCTGGAATGTCATCTCACCCTAAAATCTTTACTTCGTGAACTAAATTTTAATTTTAATGCTACCAAAATTGATCCTTCATTGCATAATTGCTTTAACCTAACTTAACTTAAGTACTCTAATGTAACATAACCAAAAGTTAGATTAACAAAACAAATTGAAGATTTACCCTATCTCAGCTATCAATAATTTTTGGTTTTGTGGATAAGCAGCTGACGTCAACGCGCTGACAACGTATATTTTTTGCGTGTTTTTTATTACTTCTAAGGAATGAAAGATAGACGAATGTGAAATTATCTTTTGTTTCTGCAGGCACGTGTCGTCAAACTTGTACATTGTTCTTCATTTGATAAAGCCTATAATTTAGCCAACATTTCTATTATTTTTTTTTTTTTCGACATTTACAACATGTATCACCGGCTGCAACACTACACGAAAAGCCAACAAGGCCCTTTCCACTACAGGGCTTACCCAGCTAATCTTCTATGACACACCTGGTCTTGTCACTCCAAATGAGATGAAACGCTATCATCTCGAACAAAGCTTTAACACGGCTCACAGACATGCAATTCACCATGCAGATGTTATGGCCTGTATGCAATGTTCGGCCTGAGTGCATGATGTGTCCAATTCGTGGACACGTAACGTTTTACATTCCACAGTCGAAGCAAGGTTGTTCTTGTGGTGCCTCGTTTTCGAATAAATTAAATTGAATCAAGGAAAATAAAAGGTTAGAATGTTGTTTCACCATCATCAACAAAAACACTTGTCAATACGCATTCTTTTACTTATTGTAGGAAGAGCGCATGGAAATTTCTGTCATTTTCTTAAAAAAAAATTCAACAAGCAGTTTAATAAAAGCGAGTGAGGCGATAGAAATAATTTTGATGGACGTATTCTAATGGCTGTGAATGGAAGTGTATATGACGTCACAAAGGCAAAACGTTTCTCTGGTCGAGATGCATCGCGAAATTTGGCAACATTCAATGTTGGGCCCAATAATAAGGAAGATTATGATGATTTAAGTGATCTAAGTGCCGTGGAAATGGATTCTGTTCGAGAATGGGAAATGCAATTCAAAGAAAAAATACGATTTGGTAGGTAAGTTTCATTTTGTAAGGGTGATAATGTTATCGATTTTCTACTGAACTCCCAATTAATAAACTCACTTCATGCGTAAGCAATTGAAAAGGGGATAATTCAAATATGTTCGAATGTATTGAATTTTTAAAAATCAATAATCTGCAATATTCGGTGTATAGAGTGCTTTGTGTTGCACAGGCACCGTGGCAAGCTGCTTCTGCAGTGCTTGCCCAACATGCAAGCTCCACTTCGTCGCGTTTCATGTACGCTTTCATGCTATTGGTGGGTACAGTTTCCGGCGCCATAGCACTTCCGTCCGGACTACAGGACACACTCAAGCGCCAAAGCTCTTTCTTAAACTGGTAGTCTATAAATTGATTGTGAATACGCTGTATATTGTTTATGTTTCGGTTTGGCCTGTTTCTTTACGCTGATGGCCTTGATAATGTTGGGGGTGAAGAGCTCTCGCGACCCACGTTCTCATATACAAAATGAATTTTGGGGGATTGAAATTTTTGATTTGCTTTGGTGCTGCTTGATGTGGTTTAAAATAATATCCAGTTGGCTTGGAATCACTATATATGGTTGGACCAATGATATTAACGAATTGTGATTTTAGTTAAGGAGTGAGATGAAGAGCACGTAAAGTAGAGAAAAAACATTAATTAAATGTGAGATGAGCTCTGTATTTATTTATGTATAACTATCCATCTGTACTTGTCTAATGGTTAAAGAAAACGCGCTTGATGTTTGCGGGGGGGGGGGGGGGGTTCCACCGCTAATGTGCCACTATTTCATTAATCTTCATTGCTTATATAACGTGCCATCATGTGTTCGACTATAATGACTGACGATGGTGCTGTCATCATGTTTCGACCTTAAAGGTCGTTGTGAATCATTGTTTCAAGCTACACCGTCCCACTTCAATGTGCTACTGGTGTGTATAATATTGTAGCAAATCTTGCCATAATTGGGGTCGAGCCTTTTACTGGAAAATATTTTAAGGTCCGTTGAAATCGAAAACAAAAAAATTGTTGGTAAAATTATTTTAAATTAACGTGTTGTACTAATGACTAAAACTTGTTCTTGGCTGGTTTAATGTAACATGCTAAGAGTTCTGCGATGCATGGTAAACTAAAATCATTAGCAGATATGCATGGGACGTGACTTTGTCACCAACTTTAATTATATTAATTTACTATAATTATATTAATTTAAAATTACTTAATTTGGAGACAAATATGGCTGAGCGTTTTAGGTATTTACGTAGCTTGTTTTTAAACCGTATCTGCACATCAGTTTGTGTCTAAATGGTTGGTGATTATAAAAATTTACGCTAGAATCCCATTATGAATACCAACTTAATTAGATGTGAATTTATCTCAAAGTACCCAGATAAAATGGCTCAGCATACAAATGTATTTCATTTTATTTAATTGTTGTTAACAAATACAAATACGTTTGTGTACTCATTTAGGTGAAAAAGAAACTATACATTTAATGGCTCAGTATACAAATGTATTTCATTTTATTTAATTGTTGTTAACAAATACAAATACGTTTGTGTACTCATTTAGGTGAAAAAGAAACTATACATTTAAGCACAAGCGGTTCCGGGCGCAATGTGGCATTTATAGCAAACACGCGAAAACATTGAGGAATTTTGCAATTGCGTTGGGGTATGTTGGCCTCGTTCAGGGGAACGAGAGTTGGGTTTGATTTGTTGGAAATTTAAAGATGATGGGCTGAAAGCCTTTAGGTTCTGTGGCAGATTGGTTTGCCCTTCTGCGGTAGGTTTTTTCTGGTGTCCTCGTTCTGGGAGAATGAGTGAATGGGATGTTTTCTGGTGTCCTCGCTTTGTGTGAGCGAGTGAATTATGGGGTTTTCTGTTCAGGGGGCCCCCGGTTAGTCTTGTTAAAAAAAACTTAGATCGAAAAAAAAAATGTTTTTTTTTTTTTGCGAGCTTTTTGTACGCTCTCCCGCGTCTTCGTGCGTCTCGCTCCGTATTCAGGTGTAGGAGTCCCTCCGGCAGACTCGAAACGAGACCGGAGGTAGAGAAAAAAAGAGAAGATGTAGGATCGCCCTCCGGTAGACTCGCACCATCACGAGACCGGGGGGTTGATTAGGGCATAGCCACAAGCTTAGGGATAGCGGGGCATCACGGCGCGTGGTTGAAACGCGTCTTCATGTCCCGCGCTCCCTTTCCCCATTGCCATCGCGTAGTACGTTTTAGGATTCCCCTCCGGTAGACTCGCACCATCACGAGACCGGGGGGTTGATTATAATATATGGCTCGGGAGAAACACAAGCTTAGGGATAGAGAGACACGAAGACGTGGGTTCCGTAATATGCTTTCGATGCTATCACCAACCGTGGGCCTCTAATTGTAGGTAGTTGTGGTTTTCTGGGGTTTTGTGAGGCGGAATTTTGCCCCTTACATTTCCTCCTTGTCGTGGGACGGAAGGAGTACCAATTTCGAAATTGGTCTAGTTATTTGTCCCTTGGTTGTCTGGACGTCAACAACACGCACACGGTTGTCAGAGCCTGGGTGTATGTTGACGATCCTCCCCATTCTCCACTCGTTAGGTTGGAGGTTATCCTCCTTGATAACGACCAGGTCTCCGGATTTTAAATTGGATTGTGGATGTTTCCACTTATATCGTTTCTGGATCTCGGTGAGATATTCCGATTTCCATCTTTGACAGAAAGTATGATGCAAGGCCTTCATTTTTTGCCATCTGTTGACTATTGAGGCAGGATTCTCGTCACAGTCGAGTTCGGGTGGAGCTAACAGATGCCCACCCACAAGAAAATGGCCTGGAGTAAGCGGCTCCAGGTCGGAAGGTTCATTTGATGAGGGACTCAGTGGTCTAGAGTTAAGACATGCCTCTATTCGGCATAACAGGGTCGTAAACTCCTCGAAGGTATATTTATGGTCGGACGCGATTTTTTTATAATGAGTTTTGAAACTCTTTACCCCTGCCTCCCACAAGCCTCCCATGTGAGGAGCACCTGGGGGTATGAAATGCCATGCGAGAGTTTGGTGGCTATATTTATTCATGGTATCGTCCCTCGCTACCCGAAGAAATGCCTTGAACTCCGATCGTAAGGATCGTGAAGCTCCGACAAAGTTTGTACCGTTGTCGGAGTAGACGTTTTTTGGGCATCCTCGTCTGGATACAAATCTGGAAAAGGCAGCCAAGAAGGACCCGGTACTAAGGTCGTTTGTCGCTTCAAGATGAATAGCTTTAGTTGAAAAGCAGACGAACAAACATACATATCCCTTTGAGGTCCGACACCCTCTCCCTCGGTAGGACTTTATGTCAAAAGGTCCGGCGAAATCTACCCCTGTATTTGTGAAGGCCCTGGCAAAAGTGGTGCGCTCCTTGGGAAGGATGCCCATGAGTTGAGTTTGTGCCCGCTTCTTGTAAATAGTACACACTTTACATTTGTGGATGACAGACCTAATCATGGTTTTAACACGCGGTATCCAGTACTGAGTGCGAATAAAGCGCAGCATCAGCTGGTTTTCTCCATGGAGGGAGATCTTGTGTATAAACTCAACTAGGAGTCTGGATAGCCGACAAGTGTACGGCAGGATAATTGGGTGTCGTTCATTGTAGGGCATATCTTTGGATGCGTTAATCCTACCACCGGTTCTGATTATACCATCAGAATCGATAAATGGGTTTAAGGGTAAAATTTCACTCTTCCCATGAATTGGTTTCCCCGACTTCAAGTTGGCATACTCTGCTTGATAATATTTCCTTTGGCAGATAGCTATCAATCGTTGTGACGTAGTTTCGATTTCATCAGGTGCGATTGTATGAGACTGCCTATTGAAGGAAACTCTAGTTTTGGGATGTGTTCGGCGGGCAAATCGAAAAATGTAAGATATAACCCGCAGCGCCCTTGAAAGGTCGGAGAACCTATCAAGGATGTTAGGGTTGTTGTTTACTGACGCTGCATGTACCTTTATCCGCTTTTCCTCCATTGACGTGTTGTATTCGGTGTCTTGTGCTGGCCAGTGGGAATTGTCTTCTTGCAGCCAAGAAGGTCCCTGCCACCACAACGAATTGTTGACCAAATCTGACGCTTGTAGTCCTCTGCTCCCTAAGTCCGCTGGGTTAGATTCCGAGTCAACGTGAAGCCAGTCCTTATTACCGACCATATCGAGGATCTTGGTGATTCGATGTGCGACGAAGGTTGACCAAGTACAGGGCGGCTTGCGTATCCATGCGAGTACGATGGTTGAATCCGTCCAGAGGCGAACTTTTACTGGTCCCAAATGAATATTTCGGAATATTGATTCCATCATTTCTGCGAGAAGCACGGCGCCGCAGAGTTCTAAACGTGGTAGCGAGATGGTTTTCACTGGAGCTACTCTGGTTTTTGCTAAGAGTAAGTGGGTGAAAACCTGATCGTCTCTTTTTACGCGCATATATATCGCTGCAGCATATGCTTTCTCGGAAGCGTCACAGAAACCGTGGATTTCTATTTCGCCTTCCGGGGAAAAATTTACCCACCGCGCTATCCGTATGTTATCTATTTCGCCATAGTGTTGGGTGAAGGTTTTCCACCGTTCTAATGTATTTGGTGAGACAGGCTCATCCCATCCGGTGCCTTCTAACCAAATATTCTGCATTAATATTTTCGCCACTATGACCATTGGGGCGAGCCACCCTAATGGGTCGAACAGCTTGGCGATGGCTGACAATATTTCTCGCTTAGTTAGTTTTTCTGGATCCTCCAGTGGTCCTGCTTTAAAATAAAAGAGATCGGAGTGCGCATTCTATCTTATGCCCAATGCCTTCACGGTGCTGGTGTCTTCGAACGCCAGAAAGTCTTCGCTTAGTCGATCAGTTTTCGGGATGTCTTTTAGAACTGCCTCCGAGTTTGATGTCCATTTCCGAAGTGGAAAACCAGCTGACTGTAGTGCCTGTCGTATTTCATCCCTTGCCTTAATGGCCGATGCAATGGTGTGTCCTCCCGCTAATACGTCGTCTACATACATGCATTCTCGCAGGATGCTCGATGCTGTTGGATGGGAATTTTCCACATCGTCCGCTAGCTGTAGAAGCGTTCTGATGGCCAGGTATGGAGCGCAGTTAACTCCGAACGTCACAGTCTTTAACTCGTAGAGGCCTATTGGTTCACTAATGTCTTTTCGGAAAACAATCCTCTGAAATTTGGTATGGTTGGCATCCATCCAAATTTGCCTATACATTTTCTCTATATCGCTATTGAAGACATATCGATAGAGTCTCCAACGCAGAATAAGAATTTGGAGATCTGCTTGTAGTATTGGACCAGGTAGGAGAATGTCGTTTAGACTGCTGCCATTGGCCGTCGGGCTTGAGGCATTGAAAACGACTCGGACTTTCGTCGTTATACTTTCTGCTTTGACAACGGCGTGGTGTGGCAGAAAGTAATTATTTGTTTCATCTGCTGCGACGACACTGCTGATTTTTTCCATATGTCCAAGGGTCTCGTATTCTGAGAGTACCCTAATATATTCTTTCCCTAAGTCCGGATTTTTTATTAACCGGGACTCGTTTCGATAATATTGTGAGAATGCGCGCTTAAGGGATCCTCCTAAACTCAGCTCTTCTGAGTAGCCTTGCTTGAATGGGAGGGATACTATATACCTCCCATCTTCGTTTCTTCTTGTTGTTTCTTTATACAGCTGTTCGCAATGTGCGTCATCTGCATTAATGCTTTTGCCTTTTGGCAAATTTTCTAACTCCCAGAAAGCTTTTAGTTGGTTGTCCAGCGCGACTTCGTTGTAAAACGACACTATGTTCTTTGTTGGATTCGGTGCTTCAATACGACCGGTTAGTATCCAACCGAACACTGTCTCTTGGGCCAGAAGTGTATTTAGTACATCCTTTTTTATACCGCTCATTATAATTTGGGGATATATGTCTCCGCCAAGTATGAGGTCTACGTCTTCGTTGACGTAGAATCTCTTGTCTGCCAAAACTAAGTCTGGGAATGCCTGCATAGTCATTGCGTTGATATGGCAGGATGGAAGATTCCCCGTGAGTTTCGCTAGAACTAGTACGGGTGTAGTCAGGCTGAAGCAGGGATCCACTGGTGAACGTAATTCGATGTTGGATGCTTCTTTCACCTGAGCTGACACCGCATTTGTGATGCCCGAAACATGGGCATGCATTTTTCTCGCTGGCAAATTGATCCTGCGTTTCAGTCTTTCAGTTATAAAGGAGCATTCAGACCCTGAATCAATTAATGCCCGCGCTGAGAAGTCGGTACCATTATGGTGAATGTGTACGCGAGCAGTTCCTAATAGCACGCCTGTGCTGGAATTAGCATGACAGGAATTTACATTCTGGTTCGCAGAAGAATTTGGTTGCCCCGATTCCTGTCTTCGTTGTGCTTGTGCCGAAGTTGTTGGGATATTATCCGCATCTTTGAAAGGATTGCGCCTCGTAGTTTGCTGAACTGTATCCGCATGCAGGAGTGTGTGGTGACGAGAGTGGCATTTGGCACAGTTGTACGAACTGGTGCACCTCGTCACTGTGTGTCCTGGGGATAAGCAGTTCAGGCATCCCCCCGTGGATTTGATGAAGTTGATTCTCTCCACTGGGGTCAGATCACAGAATCGGGGACAATTCCGTAACCTGTGTTCAGCTTTGCACATTTTACAAAAAACTCTTGATGTCGATTTGGAGGTCGGTTTTGATACCTTCGTTTGGAAGGCACCAAGTCGTTTTATGGGGGTTTCGGTTGTATGCCGAGTATTGGCTGGCTTTTGTCCCTTTTGGGCGTTAGTGCCGGTGAAGCTAGACACTGTTTCCAGTGTCTGAAACCTATTTGATAGAAATTTGTCCATATCTTCCCATTTAGATATGTCCATTTTATGGTCTATGCTTTGTTCCCATAGAGCCAAGGTACTTTCCGGTAGTTTTGTCGAACACAAATATGTTAGTATTGCATCCCAATTGGATGTGTCGATTTTGTGACACTTGAGGGACGATAGACAATTGTTTATATCGCTATGTAATTTCTTTAGCGCACTACCACACTCACTCTCTACCTTCTTTAAATTAAACAGAATTTGTAATTGCGTGTTGACTAGTATACGCTTGTTTTCATACCTTTCGCACAGGTTTTTCCAGGCCATATCGAACCCATCATTTGTTAGAGGGCATTTTTTTACAATATCTTTGGCCTCGCCCTGTGTCTTATTGTTCAGATGGAATAGTTTTTCCACCCCCTGTAGGTCGGAATTATTTATGTATATAGCAGTGAACAGGTCACGAAAGGTTGGCCATGATAAATAGTCACCTTTGAAAATATCCGTGTCGCAAGGAGGGAGGCGGATCTTATGCCCGCGAGGTGCGGCTGGGGGTGCTTGCTCAGAGATAGCAATATTTTCTACCTTTTTAAATTTCTCTGCCTCAGCAGATACTGCGGATAAGCATCGCATATATATTGAGTAGGTAGTCATATGCTTTTTCCGGATGGCCAACACATCATTTGCGTCGACATCTTCTGATCCCATCAGTGAGTCAAACACAGACTTAACCTTCTTCCATAAGGAGCGCAACTCTTCTTGCTGTATCGCAAGAGTGTGCTTGTTATGACTTTCCTCTGGAATAAGGCTGTACTGCTGTTCAAACTCTGAGATTAACTCAGCTGATCGGACATAATTTTCCATTTTCTCAACAAATTATTCCTACCCAACTAAAAACAAATTAATTCTTTGAACAAAAAAGGAAACAATGCTTTGAAAAGTCGCTTTTATTTATTTATTTTAGATTTGGCCGACTTGTCTGATATTTTCTCAAAAGTGAAGATAGGTAATGGTGTAACCTATTGCCACCCGCACGTATATATATGTATGTATGTATCGGTGTGTGTAAATAAATTTGCAGATTATTTTGTGCTGTCAGACAGAGAGCAGGGGGAGTAATACCAATGTGTACTGTGTGAGGCAAAAGGGGGCCACTCGCCACTTCAATCGTCAATTTTATTAAGTGCGCGCGTTGATATAAACTCGACGAAAAGTGTGAAACCGTGAAATAGATTTTATGCAACAAAGAACAAAAAACTGTGTAACAAGATTGATTAAGGAAATTAGTGAAAATAATAGTGACGCAAAGGAAATTAAATTTTGCCGCAGTCAAATGGCGTGAAATTTTTTGTGAAAGTGAGGTTATGTGCACCTCTTCCCTGTGCTGTGTCTGGAGAGCCTTACCGCTGGTGGGGGGACAGACCAGATAGTCACAAGGAATCTTAACCGACGTTAATGCAACGCGTTTGCACTTATTTTCTTTTTTGGCACTACACAGTTTTTTCACACTTTTCGCGGTTAACGACAATCACGTATGGCACTTTAAATGATTTTTCGCACTTTTTATTTATTGTTTTTAACCAACCAAAAAAAATGTGGCAAGAAATATTGCACTTACTCTGGCTTTTTATGGCGATTTGTATAGTGGTGCTTATGTGGTAAGATGGCTTGATGTCTTGCAGTGGCTTCCGCTCGCTGTCGATTGCTCAGTGATTGACGCTGATGTGAAAATAATACTTTTTTCCCGGATAAATTTTCTATGAGGAATTTTTAAGTGTGTGCGATCAGCTATGATTTTGATGTCACCAAAGGAATTTTTCCACCAAAGTGTACCACCAAACGTGTATTTCAGCTTCTTAAAGGAATTTTACCATCAAAGTGTATATAGAAGATTTTGTGTGGATGTGGACTGTATATAGGCGCTCTGTTCTAATTCCTGGTGAGAAGGACCAAATGTTCGGCCTGAGTGCGTCGTAAACCGGCAGTGGGTAGGCGCACAAGGGTCGATCTCGCTCAATGGAGGATTCACTCAATAGAAAAGAAAGAAGATCACGGGAGGAGTTTCCTCGTTATAAAAATGCACTTTATTGGGTAGAGGTAAAATAAACTTGTTACAATATTACCTGAATATGCTGGAACACGGCAGAGATCGCTGGCGGCAGATGCGTATGGTACGGCTGTTGAAATCAAAGAGGCCGGTTGTATAGCAAGCTACAACCGTTGACCCGCAAAATCCTCCGTTTTGGAGGGGAAGGCACCCACACATCAACCCCGACATGCATATGCATGAGTGCTGACAAAAAACACACATACACGTACATGTACATGCATGCACATGCATGTGGCGGTGAGGGTGTGGGTGGTTACAAATTAATTCGAGTATCGAGTATCGATTCGCAGGGTTGCATTGGGGTGATCGCAGACAGATGCGGAAAAAGTTAGGCATCCTGCCTAAACAATATTTATTATCTATTATTTTATATTCATTATTTAGAAATTTTAGCAGTGCTTACGTTTAGAAACCTAATTTTTATCAATTTTATTTTCTTTAAAAGAAAGTGTTTAGGAGCAGGACGCCTAACTTTTCCGCATCTGATCGCGATCCCCCTAATACAACTTTGCGATTCGATACTCGATACTCGACTTTAACTTATAGCCACCCACACCATCACCGCCACATGCATGCGCATGCATGTACATGCACGTGTATGTGTGCTTTTGGTCAGCACTCATGCATATGCATGTCGGGGTTGATGTGTGGGTGCCTTTTCCCTCCAAAACGGAGGATTTTGCAGGTCAACGGTTGTCGTTTTCTATACAACCGGCCTCTTGGATTTCAACAGCCGTACCATACGCATCTGCCGCCAGCGATCTCTGCCGTGTTTCTACAATACAGTCAGGTAATTCTGTCACCAAAATATTTTACTTCTCTTCAATAAAACATATTATTATGACGAGAAATTTTCGCCTATTAGTCTACTTTTTATTCCACGCGCCATATTCCCACGGAAATCGACCCCGGTGCGCCCACCGACTCAGGAGCAGACGCACCCCGGCCGAACATTTGGTCCTTCTCCCCGAGAAAGGAATTAAAGCACCTAAATTACAGTCCACAGCAAAGGAGCATAGCTGATTGCACACATTTAAGAATTCATCACAAAAATTCATCCGGAAAAGTATTTTGCCCACCAACAAAAAGTCTATTATTTCATACCAGCGTGCAAAAACACTGAGAGATCAAGCCATCTTGCCACATCAGCGCCAGTATACGAGGCTATTCACGACGGGTTCTATCTGCATGTACCTTTATGCTAAATGTAACGTGCAACCCTGTCGTGTGTTTATTGGTCAGCTGATAGCTAGTGTGGTGGGTTTGTGGAGTGAATATTTATGTATATACTTTATGTATTTTGCCGTTGCACTAGTGCCGTAGACAAAGTTGATGTTATCTCATTTCGGGACTTTTTCATGTCGGGACTCTTTAATTTCGGGACTCGGGTTGTTTTTGTACCGAACCGAGTGACTTTGGGTTAGATTTTTGGAAATTAAAAAAGATAGTGGGCTGAAAGCCTTTAGGTTCTGTGGCAGACAGGTTCGCCCTTCTGCGGTAGGCTTTTCTGATGTCCTCGTTATGGGATAACGAGTGATTGATATGGTTTCTGGTGTCCTCGCTCGGGGTGAGCGAGTGAATTTGGGGTTGATTTTGTAAAAAAAAGGAAAAAATAAGTGTTTTGTGGCAGATGGGGGAACTGCATTAGGGTTGTTGTTTGGCCTCGTTTTGGGTGAACGAGAGCCGGGTTTGATTTTTTTTGAAGGGAGGGTGATGGAGGAACGGAGGGATTGTTAGGAGGAGCTCTTAGCCGTCTCGCAATCCGTCTCTTCCGTTGGAAGAAGGATCAGTTTGACCAAAGGTCGTCTGACTTGACCTTTCTCGGTTTTGAGGTCGACAACGCGTACTCGGTCATCTTCGCCGGGGTGTACGTTGACAACTCGACCTAACCTGCATTCGTTAGGAGATAAGTTGTCCTCTTTGAGGACAGCGAGATCTCCCACTGTTATATTTGGTTTGGGATGCTTCCACTTCACTCGTTTTTGAAGTTCGGATAGATATTCGGTTTTACATCGCTTGCAGAAAGTGTGATGGCGGGCTTTGAGTTTCTGCCACCGATTGATCATCGAGGCAGAGCTCTCACTAGCATCCGGTTTTGGCGGAACCAGTAGGTGGCTTCCCGTGAGGAAATGGACTGGGGTAAGCGGCTCTAGGTTCGTTGGGTCATTGGACGCCGGGCTGAGCGGCCGCGGGTTCAGGCATGTCTCGATGCAGCACAAGAGTGTATGGAATTCCTCGAAGGTGAATTTGTGTTGTGAGGCTATCTTTTTGAAGTGGCTTTTGAAGCTTTTCACTCCAGCCTCCCACAGCCCTCCCATAAGGGGAGCGCCCGCAGGGATGAAATGCCAAGTGAGTGACTGGTGGCTGTACTTCGAGACAGCATTGTCTCGGGCTTGTGAAATGAAAGTTTTGAATTCCGATCGTAGGGATCGTGAAGCTCCGACAAAGTTTGTACCGTTGTCGGAGTATACGTTTTTTGGATATCCGCGTCTAGATATAAAACGGGCAAAAGCCGCAAGAAATAATGGGGTGCTGAGGTCAGTAGTGGTGAATTGATGATGTGGAAAAACACACGAAAAGGCAAACATAGCCTTTGGATAGGCGACACCCCCTGCCGCGGTAACTTTAGATGTCGAAGGGTCCGGTGAAGTCGACTCCAGTATTCGTGAATGCACGGCTGAATGTCGTGCGTTCGCGAGGGAGAATACCCATAAGTAGGGTCTGAGCACGCTTTCGGTGTAGAGTGCAAACTTTGCAATTGTGAATTGTTGCCCTAATCATGGTTTTGATGTTAGGTATCCAGTATTGGGTGCGTATCAGACGTAACATGAGTTGGTTTTCCCCATGTAGACTTTGTTGATGCAACATTAGGACTGTCAGACGGGATAACCTGCAGTTGTATGGGAGGAAGATTGGGTGGCGTTCATTAAAAGCTAAGTCCTTTGACGCCCCGAGTCGCCCTCCTACCCGAATTATGCCATGTTGGTCTAGGTAGGGATTAAGTGAGAGTATTGCACTTTTCCCTGCAATTGGTTTTCCGGCCTATAGATCATTATATTCGGAACTATAATATTGTTTCTGATAGATTTTAATGACAATTTGAGTTACTGATTTGATCTCATCAGGGGAGATTAAAGGTGACTTGACCTGAAATGATTTTTTTGTTTTGGGGTGAGTTCTTCGGTAGAACCTCATAACGAATGATAACACCCGTAAAGCCCTAGGTAGGTCGGAAAAGCGTTGAAGAATATCGGTAGTATTTACGATTGTTGTTACGCAGGTCTTCGCCCTCTTTTCCTCTACGGAGGTGGTGTAGTCACTTTCTTGTGCTGGCCATTGGGAAGTGTCTTCTTGCAGCCAAGAAGGTCCCTGCCACCACAACGAATTGTTGACCAATTCAGACGCAGGTAATCCTCTGCTACCTAAATCTGCTGGGTTGGACTCTGAGTTCACGTGCAACCAGTCCTTATCTCCGACCATGTCGATGATCTTGGTGATCCGATGTGCGACGAAAGTGGACCAAGAACAGGGCGGTTTCCTTATCCATGCGAGGACGATAGTTGAATCCGTCCAAAGGTGCACTTTCACTGGTCCCAAC
The DNA here is from genome assembly GCF_040869045.1 of Eurosta solidaginis. NCBI lineage: Eukaryota > Metazoa > Arthropoda > Insecta > Diptera > Tephritidae > Eurosta > Eurosta solidaginis. The sequence continues at coordinate 38,200,826 of NC_090324.1, read as the reverse complement.
TTAAGGTTCCTGAAAATTGATTCGGTGATTTCCGCTAACAGCACGGCTCCGCAAAGTTCCAATCGTGGAATAGAAAGTGTTTTCACAGGGGCTACTTGGGTTTTGGCTAGAAGCAGGTTTGTCCAGATGTCCTTATCCGTTTTCACGCGCATGTAAACGGTTGCTGCATAAGCCTTCTCGGATGCACCACAGAATCCATGGATCTCGATGTCGGTTCCTGGTGAAAAGTTGACCCATCTAGGTATCCTGATTTTATCGATTTCATGGTATTGGTCGGTGAAGGTTTTCCATCGTTCCAACGTACTGGTCGATACTGGTTCGTCCCAAGCGGTGCCTTCTAACCAAATACTCTGCATGAGTATTTTTCCCACAATGACCATTGGTGCCAGCCATCCTAATGGATCAAAAAGTTTGGCGATTGCTGATAGTATTGCTCTCTTTGTAATGTTTTCCGTGTTGTCCAGCGTCCCTGCTTTAAAATAAATTAAATCGGAGAGGGCATTCCATCGAATTCCTAATGCTTTAACTGAACTGGTATCTTCGAAGGCCAGGAAGTTCTCACTGAGCAGGTCTGCTTTGGGGATGTCCCTTAGAATAACCTCTGAATTGGATGTCCATTTGCGAAGTGGAAAACCCGCTGAGTGTAGGACTTGACGAATTTCATCTCTGGCTTTAATGGTCGATGTGATCGTATGTCCACCCGCTAACACATCATCTACATACATGTATTCTCGCAGTAAGCTAGCCGCTGTATGATGTGAACTTGAGACGTCGTCTGCTAGTTGTAGGAGCGTTCTTATCGCGAGATATGGAGCGCAATTCACTCCGAAGGTAACCGTCTTTAATTCGTAGAGACTAATAGGGTCACAATTGATCTGGTAACCTTGCCGTGCGCGGACGTGTTTTTGATCGCTCTTCGAATTGTTATTCTTTTTACTTTGTAAACAAGTTTTGTCTTTTATAAATATTTATTCATATAATAGAAAACAGTTTATAAGTTTAATTTCGTATTAAATCTTTACACAGTGCAATATACATAGTGGCTTTTTGTGCAATTTAAACATTCAGTCTGTGTGTTCATATATCATAGATTTTCACGAAAAATTGTGATAACTGCATACCTTTTTGTTGGTAGCTGCTATTAGCAAGTCATTGTGTGCCCTTTTTGCTTTGTGTTGTGTTCGCTGCTAGCTATACGCTGTCTTGCGATTTGCATCTAGTGCTCCAAAATAACTCTTGCCCATAATTTTTGAACAGCTGTTCAATTTATCTTATACTTATAGTTTCTTTTGCCTATTTTTCTTTTGGGTTTGTTTAACTTTGCAATTATGTTGGATTGCTGTGTCAAGAAGTGCTCCAATCAAAAGAAAATTTCCCGTGGTGATACTTATGTTTGTTGTTGGCTCTGTGATAATATGGCTCATGTTATCTGTGCCGGTTTCTCTCACATAGGTGGTCGGGTGGTTGACCTAATATACAGCAAAATTGGACTGAACTGGACATGTCATGATTGTCGTTCCGTAGAAAATGACATGCGAGCTTTTATGAGGCAAACTCAGAAAGAGTTCAACAACATTTTTATTGGGTTTCGTGACCTTAACGAAAGATTCAAAACGATGGAGGCTCACTTTAAAAAATTGAAAGTGATATCTGAATCCCCAAAACGAAAGAAATGTATGCCCAACAATGACTCAAACTTGTCTTCGAGTCAGGGGCAAAGCTGTCCTCCTACGAATGTCCCTTCAACCGCGTTGACTAATACGAACAGGCTAACCAAAGACGTTATGAACAATGCAGCTCAGGAATCTCCACAAGAATCTACACAAGGTTGTGTCGAGACTTCCAGTGAGACGGTCTATGGCAAATTAAACGATGCACGAACTAATAGTGGTACTTTTGCGGCTGTTTGTTCTACGTCACCAATGTTGATTTCGCTGGACTCCCCAATTCATCCTACACCTCCACCGGTATTTTTAGCTCCAACAATAACAGTTACCGATACTGGGGTTGTTGCTAGCGATACAAGTGTACCTGAAAAAAATAGTACGGGCTCGATAACCAACGCTATAACGGCCGCACCTTCCCAGCTCTCTGGTGCGCTATCCGCTACTCCTTCGCAGGTGACTGCCGTGCCACCTCGTAGGGCTGTATTTGTGTCCCGATTATACGCCTCGCTTACCGAAAATGACATTGCTCATTACGTTTGCTCTAAACTTGGTGTTGCACCCACTAGTAACATCAATGTGTATAAATTTAACTTTAAATATGAGAGAGACATCTCCTCATTTAAAATATCCCTTTCAGATGAATATTTCGATAAGGTACTTGATTCCTCTTTTTGGCCCAAGCATACTGTGGTTCACTTGTTCACGAGAAAGGCGAGGGCCGAACCTGTTTTATTACAGCCAAAAAACGGTATGACGAACACAGTAATAACAACACAAAGGTAATTGCTGATCTGTCCCGTCTTCTCATTAATTATCAAAATGTTAGTGGTTTACGATCAAAACTTGTTCCATTCTTCCTTAATTCTTTCAACTTTTCTGCACAAGTTGTAGCTTTTACGGAGACCTGGCTAAAGCCTGATAATTACAATCCTGAGGTTTTTTCAAATAAATATGCTGTTTATCGGCGTGATCGCATCTCTAGAGCGGGAGGTGTCCTTATTGCTGTTGAATCTAACCTATCGTCTGAGTTGATTTCGCTGGACAATATCTCTCATATCGAATTCATAGCAATTAGGCTTTCATTCGGTAGCTATAGCGTAATTGTTTGCTGTTCGTATATACCACCTCGTTCGGATATGGATGTTTATGCTAGTCATAGCTCGGCCATCTGTGATTTGCATTCGCAGTTGGGAGATAACGATCGACTTGTTGTTGTTGGTGACTTTAACTTGCCAACAGTTAGTTGGGTTAATATAAGTGATTCAAACTTTTTAACTCCCACTGCTCAACATGAGTTTCTCAATTGCTTGTTAGACTCATCTCTTTTACAGATTAACAATGTTCCAAATAGTGGAAATAAAATGCTGGATTAGTATTTGTGGATGGCTCGGTGGGTACTGCCCTTACGCAAATACCACCTTTATCCCTTCCAGAAGACCCTCTTCACCCTACGCTAGAGATATCACTTGATATCAGCCTACCCCGTAGGATTCAAGTACAGTCTCGTCCCCGATCTAGATGCTTCTACAAAGCGAATTTCATTATGCTCAATGACCTGTTGGCTTCTCATGATTGGTCGGATCTCTATGCTTGCACTGATGTCGATTCGGCTATCTCTATATTTTACAGTACGCTTGATAGCTTCTTTGATACCTGCATTCCTACTCGCTATACCCTATGTTCGAATAAGCCCCCTTGGTTTTCAAGGCAACTTATCAGACTTAATAACATCAAATCTAGGCTTTATAAGAGGTTCAAGAAATCTGGAGCATCTGCAGACCTCTCTAAATATCTAATAGCTCGTTCTAAATTTCACCGTCTTAATCAGCTTTGTTATAAAAATTACTTGAGTTGTTGTAAAGCCCAATTTTTTTGAAATCCCAAAAAGTTTTACAGTTTCGTAAATTCAAAGCGGAAAACTTCGGGGTATCCTTCCTCTTAACCTTTGGAGGTAAAAAAGCTTGCACTGATGACGACGTTGCTGAACTATTTTCTGAGTTCTTTAAGTCCACGTATTCATCCAGTGGTTTTCATTCTGGTCAATATCCCTATCGCTTAGATAGCTCGAATTACATTAGGAATCCTGCTATTGATGGTAATATTGTTCTTCAGAGTCTTCAATCTTTGAAGCCCACCTTTTCTCCGGGACCGGACGGTGTTCCTAGTTGCGTGCTTAGGTACTGCGCCGAAAACATGTATGAGCCTATTTTAAAATTATTTGAGCTATCTCTGGGATCTGCGTCATTCCCGGCACTTTGGAAACAGTCTTTTATTATACCCCTGCATAAAAAAGGTAGTAGGTCAAAAGTTGAAAACTACAGGGGTATTGCTAAACTTTCAGTCATTCCTAAAGTCTTTGAACAGATTGTCACCAATCAACTGCAATATCAGTGTTCTAGTCTTTTATCTCCATGTCAACACGGTTTTATTCGTCAAAGGTCTACCACTACAAATTTGCTTGTATTCACCTCTATAGTTATGGAAGGATTTTTAGCGAACAAGCAAACGGATGTCATCTACACGGACTTCAGCAAAGCATTTGATACCGTCAACCACGAGTTGCTTATTCATAAGCTTGATTTACTGGGCTTTCCTTTTCACCTATTAATGTGGCTGAAAAGCTATCTTTCTAACCGGACCCAAAAAGTCCTGTTCAAGTGCAATCTGTCGGAATCGTTCGGAGTTTCCTCTGGCGTACCCCAGGGAAGTCATCTAGGCCCTTTGCTCTTTGCCCTTTTCATTAATGACTTGCCACAGACAATATTATATTCCCATACTATAATGTATGCGGATGATGTAAAACTTTGCTACACTTACTGTCCTACCGATTTGAGTTCCTTGGATCTTCTTCAGGCCGACTTGGACTCGTTCCAATGTTGGTGCACAACAAATTTACTAGCTTTAAATTGCTCTAAATGTAAGCATATGACATTTCACCGAGTGAAGCCAGCATTGAAATCTTATGTAATAGATGGTACGCCTTTGGAGCGTATATCTATTGCAAATGATCTAGGTGTCCTTTTTGATCCGAAATTGAATTTTAACATGCATATTTCAGCTATAGCCAACAAAGCGTTGGGTTTACTTGGATTTGTTAAAAGATGGGCTAAAGAGTTCGATGATCCGTACCTCACTAAGGTTCTTTACACATCGCTGGTTCGTCCAATACTCGAGTATTGCTCATGCGTTTGGTCCCCTGTTTCTCAAAAGCATATAAAGCGTCTTGAGTCAGTTCAAAAGCAATTTTTGATATTTGCATTGCGCGGCCTTAATTGGGACTCAAGTCTCCACCTTCCTCCATACAGAAGTAGACTTCTTCTTATTAACTAACCCACTCTGGAAAATCGGAGAATATTACTAGGGGTATTGTTCATCCATAAGCTCATTATTGGAGAAATTGATTCCGCGGACCTCCTCAGCCGCTTGTTTTTTGCGGTTCCCCCTAGAGTATCCAGACACTACGTTCCTTTCTATTTACCACTTTGTCGACGAAACTTTGCTAAAAATAATCCTCTTCTTATCTGGTGCGCGCACTACAATGACTTGTATAGCTGCGTCAGTCTTGAATGTACTTTTGCCACTATACGTAATGCAATACTTGCCTATCTAATTTAAGAGATACAAGCTAATTTAATTTTCCGGCATTTTATTCCTTCGATAAAACACAGGAACTATCTCGCTTAATGATGGAGGAACATTTATCAACATGTATCATTAAGAAGGAACAAGACAGTACTGTGTTGATTGGAATCTGGTGCATTCCAACAACGTAAAAAACATGCTTTTTCATGAGTCACTGTCCGGAATCGTATGCATTCCGGCAGTATAATCTTGTGGGTCAGGCATCGAGCTGATTGGAATCCGGTGCATTCCAACAACACAGGTCATGTTACTTTTTTATGCCTTGTGGTGGCGTATCCTCATTACACTACTCTTAGCACTGCCGGATTCCCATGACATGCTGATTGGAATCTTGTTGCATTCCAACAGGGAGATTGGAATCCACTGCATTCCGAAATCATGCTGAGCGGAATCTGATGCATTCCGCCAGTATAAGATTTCGGCATAAGATCTTATTTCTGCTCATATTTCTTATTATTATTATATTCTGAAATTAAATAGTAATGTTCATTAATATTTCTTTGTTTGTAATATAACATTGTTGAAAGTTCGATATATCTTAAATTTTATCTTTTGAGTTGTATATTTATATATCTTTTATATTATGCAGTCGACCATAGTTTGTCGTCGACTTTAAATAATAAATAAATAAATAAATAAATAAAAAAAAAAATTCTCGGAGGTGCGATACACAATGCGTTGAAATTTGGTGTGATTTTCGTGCACCCAAATTTGTCGATACATCTTTTCGATATCGCTATTGAACCCGAAAGGGTATAGTCTCCATCGTAGGATTAGTATGGGTAAATGTTCGGCCTGAGTGCGTCGTAAAACGGCAGTGGGTAGGCGCCCAAGGGTCGGTCTCGGGTGGCAGTTCACTCTAATGAAATAAAAGAAAACTCAAGAGGATTTTCCTCGTTATAATGGGTGAACTTTATTAGATAAAAGTAAAATAATTTGGGTACATCGGCTTGTAGAACTGGGCCTGGGAGGAGAATATCGTTTAGGCTATTACCGTTGGCCGTAGGGCTCGAGGCATTAAATACTACCCGTACCTTTGTAGTGGTACTTTCTGCTTTAATAACAGCATGGTGGGGCAGGAAGTAATGATCCGAATCGTCGGATGGGATATTCTATTTCAATTTTCCCATATGTCCGAGCGTTTCATATTCTGACAACACTCGAACATATTCTTTACCTAAATCTTGGTTTTTTTATTAGCCGCCCCTCATTCCGGAAGAATTGAGAGCATGCGCGTTTCAGAGACGGTCCTAAATTAATGTTATTAGGGTAATCCTGCCTGAATGGTAGTGATACGGTGTATCTTCCATCTTCACCACGTTTCGTTCTTTCTTTAAATAATTTTTCGCAATACCTTTCTTCATCATTTAATATTTTATTTTTGGGCACACTTTCTACCTCCCAGAAAGCTTTCAGTTGATTGTCCAACGCAACCTCGTTGTAGAAGGACATGATGCTCTTCGTTGGATTCGGTGCTTCGATACGACCGGTTAGTATCCAACCGAACACTGTCTCTTGGGCCAGAAGTGTGTTAAGCACGTTTTTCTTAAGGCCACTTAATATGATTTGGGGAAATATGTCTCCGCCAAGTATGAGGTCTACATCTTCGTTGACGTAGAACCTCTTGTCTGCCAAAACCAAGTCTGGGAATGCCTGCATAGTCATTGCGTTGATATGGCAGGATGGAAGATTCCCAGTGAGTTTCGCTAGAACTAGAACGGGTGTAGTCAGGCTGAAGCAGGGATCCACTTTCGATGTTGGAGGCTTCTTTCACCTGAGCTGAAACCGCATTTGTGATGCCTGTAACCTGGGCATGCATTTTCCTCGCTGGCAAATTGATTCTGCGTTTCAGTCTTTCAGTTATAAAGAAACATTCAGACCCAGAATCAATTAATGCCCGCGCGGAGAAGTCGGTACCGTTATGGTGAATGTGTACGCGAGCAGTTCCTAATAGCACACCTGTGCTGGAATTGGCATGACAAAGTTTGACATTCTGGTTCGTAGAGGAAAGTGGTTGTCCCGACTCCTGTCTTTTCCGTGCCTGTGCCGAAGTTGATGGGGTATTATCCGTCTCTTTGAAAGGATTGCGCACCGCCGGTTGCTGAAGTGTGTCCGCATGCAGGAGCGTGTGGTGACGAGAGTGGCATTTGGAACAGTTGTACGAACTGGTGCACCTCGTCACTGTGTGTCCTGGGGATAATCAGTTCAGGCAGCCACTTGTAGATTTAACGAATTTAATCCTTTCTACCGGGGTTAAATCGCAAAAGCGTGAACAGTTGCGTAATCTGTGCTCCGTAGATTTGCACATTTTACACATTGATTTTGTTGTTTGCTTGGATACTTTTGTTTGAAAAGCACCAAGTCTTTTCGTAGGGGTATCTGTCGATTGTCGCGACGTATTTGATTTTTGCACTTTAGAAGTGGCATTCCCTGTAAAACCAGATACGGTTTCAAGTTTCTGAAAACGATTAGACAAGAATTTGTCCATATCCTCCCACTTGGATATGTCCGTTTTGTGGTCAGTGCTCGGCTCCCATAGAGCCAACATATTTTCAGGTAATTTTGTCGAACATAAATAAGTAATAATCGCATCCCAATTTGAAACATCAATCGCATGGGTTTTTAAGGAAGCTAAACAATTATTTATGTCGCGCTGGAAAGGTCCACATTGTGCTTCATTTCGGGCGGATGGGGGCTGGGTCTCGACCTTTCTGTATGTGCAAAATTATTAGCACCAGTCGCACTACGTTAGACAGAACTAGATTTCGAGGTTGACGTATATTTTAAAATTTAAAAGGGACGTAAAATTCGCAAATACATATTTAAAATAGACTCACATCAAAAGCACGATGAGCATCAGCCTTGTAGCCCGTTGCGTAGCACTATAACTAAGGGCAACAACCATACCGGAGATCCAGACCCCATTTGTTGAGGACGCGACATGCTGACAATAAACGCAGGGCAGTAAGCGGCAGCATAGTTATTCAAACCGACCTTTTACCACACCGGATAAAGCCATTGTGTGTACATCACCTGAAAAATTTTGTTAGCTTAAGTGCCGGAGCGTTCCTCTGTTAAACAAATACTTACCTCAACTGTGTACTTGGGTAGACCATTCGAATAGACAGCATCTTTGCCAAACGACGTCCATCATTTAGGCCAAGATGAAATTCAATAACTTGACTTAACATATTTTGTATGAATGATATGAAATCTAGTTGGTTGTCCGCATAGGTTGTGAACGTTTTCGATTATCTGCATGGAATTCGACGATTTCGCTCTATCAATTTGGTCATGACTCCACCAGCAGTTTCAATACAATACCAAATAAAAAAGGCGCCGCCTCAACTAAAAGCACATCCTGGATTTCGCTACTCTTATCACCGATTAATATGGCTGCTTGAATTGCTGCACCATACGCCACTACTTCGTCTGGATTTATAGAAGGGTTCAAACTCTTTCCATTAAAGAATGACTGCAACAAGATTTGTACTTTGGGAATGCGAATTGAACCACCAACGAGCACAATATCGTGTATCTGACTTTTATCCATTTGGGCATCGTTAATGGCTTTCTCCACTGGATCCAAAGTGCTTCTAAATAAATCATTGCACAGCTCCTCAAATCTCGCTCGACTTATTTTCGTGTAGAAATCGACACCTTCATACAATGCATCAATTTCGAAGCTGGCTTCTGTGTCGATGACAATGTCCGGTTTGCTCGCTCAGCTGATGTTCGTAAACGACGCAACGCTCTGGGATTCACACGCAAATCGTTTTTTTTTATGTTCCACTGCATGGAACAAGTTAAAGGACTCACAAGAACGAGCAATGGTGCAGTAATGTCATGTGCCATTTTTGTGATCTATCAGCGGAGACGGCGGACCATATCCTTCTGCAATTTGACGCAATCTCAAGACACAGGGCTAAGTCTATGGACTCACTATGGCCAGAGCATTCCACACACTAAATGCCTCAAGCCAAGTGAACTGCTAGGGTTCATCAAGTCGGTTTGGATTAGCTGCTATGGAGGATGTGAGTGTACAATAGAGCTATGGTCGCAGGGCAATCTACAATTAAATTATCTGTCTATCTAGAATTGATCACAACTGCTATAATTCTATATTTATTTTCATTTTGAAGCATTAAGCTGTTTGCTTAGGATTGCGGCTGCAGCCAATATCTCCCTGAAAAATTATCTTTATAGCCAACAACATTCAGAATACTGAATATCAATTAGCTACCTCAAAAATAAAGGGAAATCGACTTGATTCGGGTCACTGAGAATTTCGTTTGGATGCATTTAATTTCATTTTGGTTTTAATTAATTTTGCCATCCAGTTTCCTTTTTGCTTAAATAAATGTGCGAATGGTTAATATAGTGAAATGTAGGGGCCGTGTCATCCCTTACGATCACGGATCGAAAACACTATTTCCACTCAAGCGATGACAATGAGGCTATCAAATTTTTGTCCATAGTTTACATACATATTTCATATAACCGCTTCACGGTTGCAGATCTATTGTGATTTAAAAATATGCATTCGATCACGGATCGTATTTCACGTTAGGGCCCCTGCATTGTGCCACTAAATTTTTCCCCATTTTTCTTCGGTATTACTGAATTGCATTCGAAGGCTCAACAAATGTACAAATGTATAACAGCGTTAATGAATCGATAATTTGCAATATTTCAACATCCTTTTTGGAGCTGATTATCCGGGGCGCCCCCACCAATTTAACATTTTTTTTCTTCAATATTCGTGAAGAATGTGCGATTCTTGAATATAACTGCCCTATCGTAGGGAAGTCGGGATTTGGTACGATCATTTACCGTACGCCCAAACATAATATATGAAGGCTGATAACGACCAAGTTCACTCTCAGCTATATTGAACTATTTTAGATCGCCAGTATAAAGGGTTAAATTTGTCTTTGCAAGCATTGTGGGTGACATTTCATACAAGGGTACTTTACCCTTCCAATCACCATTTGGTAGTTTTATCTCTGTCGCTAAATTTGCCAATCTGATGAGTGGTATTTTGAGTACCTTACTTGGTGTTACTAATTTACTTGGCTTCACTTCATTGGGTACGTCGTTGCCCTAACCAAGATATACCACGCCAAACTGTAGATGTTCCATACCAGAACCTGCAAAGAGAAAATTCATTAATAAAGTGCACAAATGGGCATCGCAAAGGTGTGACAACTGACAGCGCGGCCGACGCCGCAGTTGGAGCTCCCCTTTGCGATGCCGGTAACCAATAAAAAAAAACAACGATAACCCCGATGTCCTGTCCCATCTGCACCTGAAAAATAGAAGGAAATTAATTACTAATAAGAAAACGAAAGAAAATTTATTTATAACAAGAAATAAAAGAAAATATTAAAATTTACTTACCATATTTCCTCTGCAATGATCACCAATATCGTACACTCTAACCAAGCGTAAAAATTACAAAAATGAAGCAACGGCGCAATGAATCGAATTCACCGTTTGTTTCAATTCTGTGGAATTTACATTCTATACATAGGTATGAATAAATGTTCGCGAGTATTTTTTTTTATACTTATACCAGTGCGCGAACTTTTTAAAAGAAGAAAAAAGTTGGTAGCAAAAAATGAAAATAGTGCTAGAAGTTGGGAGATGTGTTTTTTTTTCAGAAAACAATAGCTACAGTTTATACATGTACCTACACAAAACAAAATATATGGAAATTTGTATAGACCCAGCTTATGCCTATCTACTACTTGCTTTTTCCCGTATTGAACGCCTAAGTCCAACAACAATCTTCCAACGTACCAAATTTACTGCCACCAAATAACCGATTTCGGCAGGTTATCGTTACTTTAAAACTTTTTATTTTCGCTCAAAATTATTCACAAAGAAAAAAAAAAGAAAAAAACTGATGAAAATAGCGCAGAAAAATATTCGCGTGCTCAGTTACTACTTTATTTCACAAACAAATTTATTTCTTGTTTTAAATTTGTTCACAAATTTTTCAAAATTGACGGGTTGGGTCAGTATCACATCTTAATGTTAGTTGGGTGCACTCGGCCATTAAACATGTTTACCAAATGATCACAGTATTTAGTTTCAATGCGAATAGATTTAGATGTTGGTAGATTATTGGGAGTTGGTGATAAAGTAGCAGAAAAGGAAAATGGGTCAAAAAGTTGTAAATCTACCAATGCGGTAAAGTCCGTGCATTGAACGTTGATATACTTATACCTACTTATGTACATATTTGCCTGTTTTTTTTTTTTTAGTGATGCATCAAATGACGCACGCTGGTACGAAAACCCGCAAGAGAAACAAAATCGGGATCGGCTTTTTTAACCCATACTGACGCCTCGGGCAGTCCCAAAGAATACTTACGCACAAAAATAAAAATAATTGTGCTCTGATGTACAAAAAAAACCAAACAAAAAAATTTTTTTTTTTTTTTGAATTTTTTTGCCGCCGGTACTCCTTGGGTTTTTGGCTGGGGGGCAGGACTTTTTGTTTTCAACAACAAACATCACAAACAGTCACGATTAAGGGTTCGGTACAAAAACAACTCGAGTCCCGAAATTAAAGAGTCCCGACATGAAAAAGTCCAGAAATGAGATAACATCAACTTTGTCTACGGCACTAGTGCAACGGCAAAATACATAAATATTCACTCCACAAACCCACCACAATAGCTATCAGCTGACCAATAAACACACGACAGGGTTGCACGTTACATTTAGCATAAAGGTGAAGAGCTTCGCAAATCTTAAAATTCTGCTTCGCTGGCACTAGATCTATTTAGTTTAACATACTTTTTTATAAAATAACATTTTATTTTTACAAATCGCTACTGCGTTGCGTCGAAAAGACAAATTTCGCTTCAAAGCACCGCCAAACATTGATAAGGGTGAATCGCTCCACGTAATGATAAAATGTCTACTGACTAACACGCAATGATTTGGGTGGGTGGCTTGGAATCACGTCCGTTCCAACCTCCCACGCTTATCACGAAACCAAGTAATTTTGCGCGGGTGGCTTGGAACCACGTCCGTTCCAACCTCCCACTCACCGCACTCTTACTGCTTTTGTTAACTATGCATCAGCTGCTTGAAACCACGTCCATTCCGACAGCACCAACTGATAATATAATACATCATTTACAAAATATATGCACTGTAGCGAAAACGCGCAGCACCCAACCAACCTCACGGCCACTCGCCCCGGAACACCTATAAAATGCTACAGCCGCCCTGAGAGCGACACGATATGTTACACGATGGAACGGAGACCTCGGCCTCTTCGTCCAGCCCAGGAAAACCTAAACAAAAAAACCCTGCGAATCTGGAACGGAGACCTCGGCCTCTTCGTCCAACAAAAAAAAAAAAAATACGAATCTGGAACGGAGACCTCGGCCTCTCCGTCCAACAAAAGGAGAAACCAAAATTTGCCCAGTCTGGAACGGAGACCTCGGCCCCTTCGTCCAGCACTATTACTTTATGGAGTCTATATATTTTAAGGCTTATGTATAATCAAATGGCAATAAATATTCACGTCTACTTTATCATAAACGTTCCTTTCATCCTAGCTTAGGTGGCATGCTGCGCAAGTCGGGAAGAACTCCCGGCCACCCTCGACGCTGGCGAAATACGCGATTTAGGTTAAGTTTAGTTTTAATGAAAATATTTTTTCTCGTTGCTTTTCAGCGGTCGGAGATCGGTGGGGGTAAAAACGATGTTGCGTATCGCAAGGGCATGTTTAGGCAGGATGCCTAACTTTTCCGCATCTGATCGCGATCCCCCTAATGCAACTCTGCGATTCGATACTCGATACTCGACTTTATCTTATAGCCACCCACACCATCACCGCCACATGCATGTACATGCACGTGTATATGTGCTGTTTGTCAGCACTCATGCATATGCATGTCGGGGTTGATGTGTGGGGGCCTTTCCCCTCCAAAACGGAGGATTTTGCGGGTCAACGGTTGTCGTTTTCTATACAACCGGCCTCTTGGATTTCAACAGCCGTACCATACGCATCTGCCGCCAGCGACCTCTGCCGTGTTTCTACAATACAGTCATGTAATTTTGTCACCAAAATATTTTACTGCTCTTCAGTAAAACATATTATTATAACGAGAAATTCTCTCCTATTTGTCTACTTCTTTATTCCACACGCCATATTCCCACGGAGATCGACCCCGGTGCGCCCACCGACTCAGGAGCAGACGCACCTCGGTCGAACAGAAAGGTCTTGCGAAAACAATTTGTTAAGAGGAAAAAAGGAACCTTAACGAAATTTGAAAGGAAAAGTTAAACTACAAAAAAAAAACTTTTGTTATTGTGTTTTCAACATAAAACGTTTAATTGGCCGTATCCGGAACGAACTCACCGCTTTAGCTGCTGGTCTTGGTGTCACGGCTGGGTTCGTTGCGACAGGCCTATGTTCGGCGGCCCTGCTGGTTGTTGTTACTAAAGCTGGTGGTGTTGCAGCAGGCCTATATTCGGCGGCCCTGCTGTTGTTGTTGTTAAAGCTGGTGTTGCAACAGGCTATGTTTAGCGACCCTGCTGTTGTTGTTGTTCAAGCTGGTGTTGCAGCAGGCCTATTTTTAGCGGCCCTGCTGTTGTCGTTGTAGCTGGTGGTGCTACAGCAGGCCTATGTTTAGCGGCCATGCTGTTGTTGTTGTTGAAGCTGGTGTTGCAGCAGGCCTATGTTTAGCGGACCTGCTGTTGTTGTTGTAGCTAGTAGTGCAGCAGACCTATGTTTACCGGTTCTGCTGGTGTTGTGGTAGCTGGTGTTTGTTGCGCCTTTTGTTGGCGCTGACAGTGGTGGTTGCGCTCGTAGTTTTGCGCTGTTGGTGGTCGTTGCGCTCGAGGTGTTCGCGCTACTGGTGGTGGTTATTGGCGCTATTACGTTGGCGCTATTTATGGTATTAGTTGTTGCGCATTTGGTGGTGCGGCGCGGTTGCTGAGGATATCGCGCGGGGCGGGGGTGTGGTTTTGGTGGTGGCGCACGGTCGTGGGCCGGTGGTTATGGCAGTTTGAGGCGTCAATAGCAATGATTAAATCGTATTTGTTTTGATAGCCAGCACGAGCTTGGGTTGATTGTTCTATGGGACGAATCCCAATTGATAAATGAGCACCTTAAAAGCAGTTTGGGTAGCTCGTATGCATCTAACATGCTTGAAGAATTCCTTTAGTAATCTGGTCAGTAACATGTCCTTGTTGCCGATTAAGGTTACTTAAATAATCGTCGAAAATATTATCTGCAGTGCGATCGTCCTTACACAAGTTTTGCAATATGTTGTTTTATCCGATTTTAATCAAAATAAATTAATAATATAAGAAACTGAGATTCGAAGTTGCACACGTTGTCGTATCAGCTCGTAGCGGAATAAGTGAGTCACATAAAAAAAATTGTTGTTCGTACAAATCTACATGACCATAGAAGGGCACCATCAATGCCTTGGTCAATCCGCCAGCTTTGCAACATTGTTTAGCCTCCTCAGCGAGATCTTCGGAGGTGTTTGATTACTGCTTTACTACGCAATTACTTGCGTAAAATCAAAATTACCGTTCACGCAATTCTACTTAATCTGGGCTGCTTTCACCACCAAATCTTAATTCGCTTGGCACATTAACGGAACATTAATGAGAAGCCCTGGTAAAAAAAACCATCCACCTGCACACCGCCGAGAACATTCAACGCCCTTTTTTTCTGTTCGTTAAAATTTTTGTTCGCTTTTTTCACTATATTCACCCAATTTTTCTGTGTTTCTACACGCATTTTAAATGCGTTTTCGCTAGGTTAGGTTAGGTTAATTTCAAGTGGCTGCCGTCCACATTGGAGCGGCACACTTAGGCCTTTATAGGCCCATTGTGAACCACACGGATTTGTTCCTACTCTCCTAATCAAACCACTCCGTTGAGTTTATGAAGCTAAGTAAGCGTCGTGTATTGACCTCAGCTATATCAGTCAGATCTACGAGAAACATCTTGCCCATAAAACGTTGCCTTCTTTTACCGAGCGCTGGACATTCACAGATTAGATGCCTAACAGTTTCAGGTTCTTCTTCGTTTCCGCAGCTTCTACAATAATCATTAAATGAAGCGCCAATCCTTTCCGCATGCGGTCCAATACAAAAATTACCCGTAAAAAGACCTACAACCAAGGAAATATCCCTCTTACGGAGAGTGAGAAGCTCTCGCGATCTCTTCTCATTCCATTCCGGCCATGTGAGTTTTACCGTGTGGCATCTATCATGATGTTTCCACCTGGCTCCCGATTCCATCAGTTGAGCCTCCTTTATCTTGAGCTTGCAGGTGGAGAGCGGCATGCCCAACCTCTTCCAGGATGGTGAAAGTGGAAGGGATGTACCCTTTCTTGCAAGCTCATCCGCCATCTCATTACCTGGTTTTGCCTTATGTCACGGAATCCATACCAAATGCAGAGTAAACTGTTCAGCCATTACCTTAAGTGATCTGCGACAGCCTACTATAGTTTCAGAATTAGCTGTGACAGAGTCAAGGGCTTTCAGTGCTGCCTGACTGTCTGAGAAAATATAAATGTGTTTCTGAGAGACTTCCTTCTCCCTAAGGCAGTCCACAGCGTCTTGTATGGCCGCAAGCTCGGCCTGAAATACGCTACAGTGATCCGGAAGGCGAAACGATCTTCGTATCCCCAATCGATCCGAATAGACATCCCCTCCGGCCCTGAATGCTGTTAGTGGGCCAATCAGAGTCATTCGCCCACTGTTCCCTCTCAGAGATTAATATCTCGTATCCCTTGTTAAAGTTGGTATGTGGTTTGCAGAAATCTGTCCATTCCGGTTTGCAGAATCTGTCGAGAATTTCAGTATTGCATATTTAATGCCTACTATATCTATGGGTAGTAGGTTCAGTATTACATTCATAGCCTCCGTTGGCGTTGTGCGGATGGCTCCGATTATGCATAGTAGTGCAGATCTTTGCACCTTTTGAAGAGCAAGAACCGTCGAAGATTTATTCAGGGCG
Organism: Eurosta solidaginis; assembly: GCF_040869045.1. NCBI lineage: Eukaryota > Metazoa > Arthropoda > Insecta > Diptera > Tephritidae > Eurosta > Eurosta solidaginis. Next base: position 38,184,511 of record NC_090324.1, on the reverse strand, counting down.
GGCCACCATACCGCCACCCCGTATAGCAATATTGGCCTAACTATGGCCGCGTATATCCAATGTACTATCATGGGGAACATACCCCATTTCCTTCCAATTGCCCCTTTACATGTGTAGAGGGCAACCGTAGCCTTACGGACACGTTCCGTGGTGTTTTGTGTCCAGTTCAATTTCTTATCAAGTGTGAGCCCTAGATAATTGGCGGACTCACTTAACTTAAGCACTGTGTTTGCCAGCACTGGAGTTGAAAGACGTGGTATCTTATACCTCCTCGTAAAGAGCACCAGCTCCGTTTTATTTGAGTTCACACCCAGACCATTAGCAACGGCCCATGCTTCGACCCTTCTTAATTCCACCTGTATCATATCGCAGAGCGTTTGTGGAAACTTCCGACTTATCACCAAAGCAAGGTCGTCAGCATATGCTATAGCTTTACAGCCCCTCCCCGCCTCCATGTCCCTTAGCAGCTGATTCACCGCCAAGACCCACAGCAGAGGGGATAGGACTCCACCTTGAGGAGTTCCCCTACTGACGAACCTGCTCACCGATACCCCTGCAAGTTCTGCCTGTACTACCCTGCATAGCAGCAATTGGTTCACAAGACCCACCAGCTGAGAATCGATGTCCAGATCAGTCATCTAAATTCCTACGAATTTGATCGCGAATATTAGTCAACTTGTCGGCTCTATTTGCTATCGTAACCTGATCTTCCCTAAGACTGCCGAGTTTCTCTAAAATATTGTACGTTGAGGCATGCTGAACCATGTTCTGGCCGTATAATGCAAAGTATGGAGAGCACTGAATCGCCGTGTGAAAGTCACTTCTCAAAACTGATAAAATCTCTTCCCAATCGGTATGGTCTGGTTTATCCTTCAGGAAAATTCTAATCTTAGAAACAATTTCTCTATTAACGCGTTCGGATGCGTTCGCTTGAGGAGAATATAACCCCGTTCTCACGTGCGTCACCCCGTAATTTACTTCCACCTAAACTGTTTACCATTGTCGCTATGAATAAACTCAGGGACCCCTACAGCTGGAAAAATGTCTGAAGCGAAGTAATTTATAACATTAACAGTGGTGGCTCTCTGCATGGGCTTTAGCCAGACATATTTTGAAAGATGGTCTAATACTTTAAAAAGGAATTGATTTCGTCGCTTACATCTCGGATAAGGCCCTAGAAAATCGCAATATAATCGCTGAAATGGCCTCTCGGATGCAAAGGTACTCCCTATAGGTGGTCTCGACTGTTGATTAGTGGGTTTTACTGCCTTGCAAGTGTCACAACGCAGGACGTATTCCCTGACGTCCTTATCCTGCTGTGGCCAGAAGTACTTCTGCTGGTACTTCTAAGGTTTTCTGCCAACCGCCATGGTAACTCCGGTTGGCGTCGTGTGCTAACTCACTGCTTCCTCCGTCAACCCTTTCGGCAACCACAAACGCCATAGCGTGTCTTCTTCCCCTTCCACCCCATTACGAAATTTAACCCTCTTGACAATTACACCGTCCACCACTCGTAAGTCCGGAAGGACTTCTCGTTTTCAGCGACGGTCCTAATCAAATCTAGATATTCATTACTGCTAAATTCAGGGGAGACTAAATCTCTTTCCCCTGGTGTGGTAGTGAAAGACAACTCGTCAACATCAAACGGCGAAAGAGCATCGGGTACTACATTCAGAGTGCCTTTGCGATGTTCCATTTTAAAGTCGTATCTTTGCAGCAGGAGCGACCACCTCGCCAACCTCCCGCTCAAGTCCTTTTGCGTCATCAACCACTTGAGACTGGAGTGGTCCGTGATAATCCGAAACAGTAATCCTTCAACATAGGGTTGGAAACGCTTCACGCCGACTATGGCGGCGAGACATTCCAGCTCGGTTACTGTATAATTGCGTTGAGCATTATTCAGCTTTTTCGAAACGAACGCGATTGGATGCTCAGCGCCCTCATCATCTACCTGGAACAACATCCCGCCAACACCTATTTTGGAAGCGTCGCATTGGATTACAAACTCCTTGGAAAAATCGGGTTGGGCCAAGACAGGAGCGGAACTCAAGGCCACTTTAAGCTTTTCGAAGGCCTCTATAGCTTCAGAGGTAAGCTTGAACGGGCCTGCTGGCTTACGGAGACAGTCGGTCAAGGGACCTGCCAAGTCAGCAAAGTTGGTAATAAATGCCCTGTACCAATTCGCCATGCCCAGAAACCTACGCACCTGCAGAGGGGATTTAGGGATCGGAAAGTTTTGCATCGCTTCTATTTTCCCTGGATCCACTATCAAGCACCCGCTGCCTATCAAGTACCCTAAATATCGAATTTATTTCTGACAAAGTTTGCTCTTCTTCACGTTTATTGTCAGACCTGCGTTGGTAAAACACTTTGCCACTTCCGCCAGAAATTTCTGGTGGTCCTCCAAGTTCGTACTGCATACCATCAGGTCGTCCAGGTAGACGAAGACATTCTCCCGCAGACGCGAAGTGATTGCTTTGTCCATCAGCCTACTCATAGTCTGCGGTCCATTGCACAGACCAAAGGGCATTACTTTGAAGTGGTGCAGAGGCCTCCTCGGAACCGCGAATGCTGTTTTTTCCTTGGAGGACGCCGTCAATTTGATCTGGAAGAACGCGTCTTTCAGATCAATGCCACTAATAAAGTGCGCATCCTTCAGTCTGCTCAATAAGCCGTTAATATGAGGCAGCGGGTATGAATCTTTCTTAGTTACCGCGTTGACCTTCCTGGAATCTATGCACAACCTAACTTTGCCTGGTTTGCGGACCAGTACCACAGAACTACACCACGGAGAGTTTGATTCTTCTATACCTCCCAATTCGAGTAGCCTGTCTATTTCGCTAAAAGCTTCAGTTTACCTCGGTGGCGAAAGAGGGAAATGTTTGCTTTTTATAGGAACAGCATCACCGGTATCAATGTGATGCTCCACTAGCTTCGTTTGCCCCAGACCTAACTTTTCGAATGAAGGAAACGCCTCTATAACCTTCTGTAAATCTCTTCTCCGGGTTGGTGAGAAATCATGGAGATGGGTATATATGAATGCATGTAGGAGTTGATAATCGAAGTCTTTATCTTTTAGAAATTCTTCACAATTCTTCCCCAAGATGGAGACGTTGGCTCCCGAGTCCAACAACCCTACATTAAAACTATTTTTGATTTTTGCCTTTACGAGAGCCCTTTCATCCTCTGTAAGCATTAACGTGGTGGTTTGGAGCAATCTACGCTCCTGTACTCTCCGGTGATATCTTTTCCTGCACCTCAAAATATTTTTTGATACCGCTTGTTTTTCAAAAATCGCCTGTCTTATTTGCTTCTACCTATGTTTCCTTTCTTCTAGATTAAGTGAAAAATGCATCTGGCGAGCGGCATCCCTATGCTGGCGTTGCAGAGTTCTGGTCGGTTCGCCCATCGCGGATGGGGATGTTTGACTATCGGATTCAGAACTATTGGAATTATCCGTACTGTCGGGGAAAGTTATTATTACATTTGCGTATTCTTTCGCCAGGGTACTACTACTCCTCGGAAGCTCACCATCTCCATACAACCCTCTACCTGCGAGAGACCCATTCTCTGGTTCAGCGCACGGGACGACGCCTCGAGCACTGGCTGGTATGGGGGCTATGACACCGAACGAGGTTCTCCCGCCTTCTCGTTCGGGTATTGGTTTCCCTGCCTGCGATGGTCCTTAGGGAATTTTGGAGTAAATACTCCCCTATGCCCGCATTTAAAACAAAACGGATTCCTAATGGGTTCCTCGCAGAAAATATATGAATGCCCCATGGCCTGAAAATTCCAACATTGGATTCCTGAATAGTCCGGTTTCCTGTTACGTCGATACTCCAACGCCTCTAACTGTGGGTCAGCTTCATAGTCCTTGCCTTCCATCCTCGTGCCCGTGGTTATCGTGCGGGCCTCGTTCACGTGGCGTCCTGGGTAAGTGGCTCCCAACAACTTGCTTTCTTTCAGCCCTTGTTCTCCTCTGCGTGCTACATCGCGTAGATCAAGGAGGGTCCTCACTTCCGCGTTGAAGAGAACCAGCTTAAGGCTACAGTTGACGTTCCTTTTTATGATGTCAATCAGTAAGATCTCTGACATGGGGTGTCTTAAGCGCGCATTCAAGGAGATTATGTCCGTGCGGAACACGTCATAGCACTCAGTTAGCTTCTGCTTACGCATGGAGATCTCCATCATGATATCGTGGTCACTTTTTAGAGTACCGAACTCTCTCTTTAAGGAATAGCACAAAAAGGCATATGTCGCGTTTGGATTTTGTTTCGTAAACAACCAGTACTACTCTTCGGCCCACCTAGAAAGGAATAGGTGGAAACTAGCCATTATTTGGTCGTCAGAAAGTTGTGTACGCTCACACAGGGTGTTTAGCTTAAATAGGAAGTCCGCAACGCTCCCAGAACCGTCGAACGAAATTTTCCACTCCTGTGGTTTTACTACTATATTGCTCGGAGAAGGGTTCATCGGGGTTACAGCCGCTGGAAGTGGGTTACGTTCCGTTCTAATCGCGATCCTGTTGAAACTCGTGGATTGTTGAGCAGACTCGAGAGCTGCGTTGAGCTGGTCCATGTTGTTTCGAATCGTCCCCATCTCCCTCCGAATTCCTTCCTGCGAGGTCCGGAAAAGCTGGTGTAACACTTCCACCCACTCTCCACGAGGAGCTTCGCCAGGGATCCCTGGGGTGTGCGCCCTATCGCTTGCAGCTTCTCCAAAATTTACATGATTTAGTGATAAAGCACCAGCTCCGTCCAGTGCGTATGTCGACACATTGGTCATTAGTCCCGAGGTATTATGTGCGTTCATCAGGGGCGCGTTCAGATTGCTGATGCTTCCCGGTCTATCCATTTTTTTTGCTGGTCATTTGGGTCCGAACTTGCATTCGGCCCCGCGGGATCTCCATATTGGCTACCTACTGGGGTATGCATTACCAGGGGACGCTTAGCCTTCGAAAAAGCCCCCCAATTATTGCTACCCTGGTGCTGGTTTCCTCTAAATTGCCTCCACTGTGTTCCGGCCCATTTGCCCATATGACTGGTCACGCGACATATTAATCAGGAATAAAAAATTTGTAAAGGGTAAAACTTGAGTATTGGTATTTCAAAAAAAAAACTTCTATTTAAAGCAAAACGTAAGGCAGTTAGGGGTTAAGGAAAAAGGCCAGAATTCACCCCCCCACCACGAATCACGTATTTCAACAATATATGACGTAAACGTAACTATTTGATGAAATTTTATGAATTTTGAAGTTTCTAGCCGTAAAAAAGGGGCAAAAAAATACAGTTTATATGGGGTATATAATATATGTACCACCGATCTCTATGATTTTTTCAGACAACAATATATGCCATATACGTAAGCATTCGGTGAAATTTGAAGCTCCTAGCTGTTAAAATGGGGCTAAAATTGCGAAAATATATATACCTACTATATATATATACTATATATACCACCATATATATACTATATATACCACCGATCTGTATGATTTTTTCAGACAACAATATATGCTATATACGTGCATTAGTTGAAATTTTAAGCCTCTAGCTCTTAAAATAGGGCAGCAATTACGAAAAGTTTCTTATCTGAACAATCGGTTGTGGGGGATATATACTATATATACGACCGATCTCATCAATTTTTTCAGGCAACAATATGTGCAATATACGAAATTATATGGTGAAGTTTGAAGCTTCAATCTGTTAAATTGAGTAAGATATTACAAAAATCCTCTTTTTCTGAAAAATCGGTTGTATGGAGGATATATGCTATAGTGGTCCGATCCGGCCGGTTCCGACAAATGTCTAATCGGACACCCAAATACACCCGCTCACCAAATTTTATCAAGATATCTCAAAAATTGAGGGACTAGTTTGCATACAAACAGACAGACGGACAGACGGACATGGCTAAATCAACTCAGCTCTTCAACCTAATTATTTCGGTATACTTAATGGTGGGTCTATCTATTTTCCTTTAAGGACTTACAATTTTTGGTTTCGTGACGAAATTAATATACCATTTCATTTGCATGAAAGGTATAAAAATAGGAAGGTACTTTGTGTGAGGATGCAAAGCTTCACGTTTTTTGTGGTCTGAATTTAAAATCTATGACTACGAACACGTATTTCAAAAATATATGACGTAAACGTAACTATTTGATGTAATTTGATGAATTTTGAAGCTTTTATCAGTAAAAAAGGGGCAAAAATGACAGTTTATATGAAGTATATAATATATATACCACCGATCTCTATGATTTTTTCAGACAAAGATGTATGCTATATACGTAAGCATTTGGTGAAATTTGAAGCTTCTAGCTGTTAAAATGGGGAAGAAATTGCGCAAAGTTTCTTATTTGAACAATCGGTTGTATGAGATATATACTATATATACCACCGATCTCAATTATTTTTTCAACCATCAATATATGCTATACACGTAAGCATTTGGTGAAATTTGAAGCTTCTAGCTGTTAAAATGGGGCCGAAATCGCAAAAAAAAAATATATATATATACTATATATACCATCATATATATATTATATATATCACCGATCTCTATTTTGACTATTTTTTTGATACAACAATATATACTATATACGTAAACAATCGGTGAAATTTTAAGCTTATAGCTGTTAAAATGGGGTAGAAATTGCGAAAAGTTTCTTATCTGAACAATCGGTTGTATGAGATATATACTATATATACAACCGATCTCTTTGATTTTTTCAGACAACAATATATGCCATATACGTAAGCATTCGATGAAATTTGAAGCTCCTAGCTGTTAAAATGGGGCTAAAATTGCGAAAAAATATATATATACTATATATACCACCATATATATACTATATATACCACCGATCTGTATGATTTTTTCAGACAACAATATATGCTATATACGTGCATTCGTTGAAATTTTAAGACTCTAGGTCCTAAAATAGGGCAGCAATTACGAAAAGTTTCTTATCTGAACAATCGGTTGTGGGGGATATATACTATATATACGACCGATCTCATCAATTTTTTCAGGCAACAATATGTGCAATATACGAAATTATATGGTGAAGTTTGAAGCTTCAATCTGTTAAATTGAGTAAGATATTACAAAAATCCTCTTTTTCTGAAAAATCGGTTGTATGGAGGATATATGCTATAGTGGTCCGATCCGGCCGGTTCCGACAAATGTCTAATCGGACACCCAAATACACCCGCTCACCAAATTTTATCAAGATATCTCAAAAATTGATGGACTAGTTTGCATACAAACAGACAGACGGACAGACGGACATGGCTAAATCAACTCAGCTCTTCAACCTGATTATTTCGGTATACTTAATGGTGGGTCTATCTATTTTCCTTTAAGGACTTACAATTTTGGGTTTCGCGACGAAATTAATATACCATTTCATTTTCATGAAAGTTATAAAAATAGGTAGGTACTTTGTGTGAGGATGCAAAGCTTCACGTTTTTTTTGGTCTGAATGTAAAAACTATGACAACGAATATCGTATTTCAAAAATATATGACGTAAACGTAACTATTTGATGAAATTTGATGAATTTTGAAGGTTCTATCCGTAAAAAAGGGGCAAAAATTACAGTTTATATGAAGTATATAATATATATACCACCGATCTCTATGATTTTCTCAGACAAAAATATATGCTATATACGTAAGCATTTGGTGAAATTTGAAGCTTCTAGCTGTTAAAATGGGGCAGAAATTGCGCAAAGTTTCTTATCTGAACAATCGGTTGTATGAGATATATACTATATATACCACCGATCTCAATGATTTTTTTAGACAACAATATATACTATACACGTAAGCATTTGGTGAAATTTGAAGCTTCTAGCTGTTTAAATGGGGAAGAAACTGCGCAAAGTTTCTTTCTTTCAAAAGTGATGTGTTGGTGCGATCGAGCGATCAACGTTTAGTTCGGATTTGTAAACAATTCTAGTGTTAAAAATCGTTAAAAATGCGAGATAGAGACTCAATAAGCGAATTTATGTTCCAATAATCACGGATAAAGTGAACAAAACTCCAAAATTAACTATTTTATATGGAAAATCAATTTTTTCACATTTATACAAACTATAAACATAGATCATATACACGGATAAATAAACGGCAATAATGGGTGTGTGTGCAAACTGCAATTCCACAATAAGAGGGGAAAGTGGAATAGCATGTGAAGGAGTGTGTGAAAAAGCCAAAATGAGATAAAGTCATTATTGGAAGCAGTTGAAACGCGGTATACACAACGTATTGCAATGATGGAAAAATCACAGAAATTATTTGAAAAAAAAAAAAAAAAATTGGAGAAGTAAAAAACTTATATGAAATGGTTGAAGAAGTAAAAAACAAAACTGAAACAATCGGCAAAGACAACGAAAAGGTGCATAGTGAAATCAAAAAGCTGAATAAAAACACTAATGAAATACAAATGTCATATGCAGAAACTATTCAAAACAATATAAAGAAAAAGGCATTGCCAGAGTTAAAAAACGATGTTGCAATAATTGTGAAACCCAAAGTAAAGCAAGCGGTTGAAAAAACGAAAATAGATCTCAACAGCAAAGTTGATCCCAAAGATTTGAATATATCGAAAATTGTATCAAAAAATAATGGTGTAATGGTGATTCATAGTCAAAATAATGATGAACGCAAACAAATCAAAGATGCCATTGAAAAAAAAACATTGGCAAGGAATATGAAATAAAAGTGCCAAATTCAATTCGTCCAAGCTTCTTAATTGCAGGAATGCATTTTAAATACGAAAACAGCGATTTAATAGAATCAATAAAGAAGAAAAATAATAACCTGATCCAAGGCTCATTAAAAGTATTGAAGCAGTTTGAAAGAAATCGAGGCAACATAAAGGTGTATAATGCAATCATCGAAATAGATAAAGAGGATTTTACAAAGGTTCTTGCAGCAGAGCTAATAAATATCGGGTGGGATAGATGTAAAGTCTTCGATGCTATTAATGTAATAATGTGCTACAAATGCAAAGGATTTAATCATAAATCAGCCGACTGTAAAAACGAGGAAGCTTGCCACAAATGCCGCGAAAACCCCAACGATAAAACATGTGAAGAAAATCCAATTAACAAGTGTCTAAATTGCATAAAAGCGAACACAAACTTAAACCTAGCATTAGACATAAATCATGATACATTTGACAGGCACTGTCAATGCTACAATAATAAACTAGAGATAAAAAAACAAAAATTAGGATATTAGCAACTAAATGAAGATGCAGAAAGCTCACAAAAAATATACAATGACAAATTCAAGAAACCCAAAAATAAACTAAAATGTATATATCTTAACACAAATAGTATCACAGCTAACAAAAATGAAGTTGAAATAATGATCGAGGAAGAAAATCCAGATATTGTACTTTGTGCAGACACACATTGTTATGGAATCGCATCTTCGGTGGAAGCAGTAAGGGAGGCGGTCGGCATGATGTGGTGGTGCACAGTGGCTAGTCATTGTCGGCTGGGGCGGGTCCTTGCCAACCTTACTGTTCCTGCGCCATAAACAGAAAAGAATTCCTATCATGCCTATCAAACTAGCAGCTGTCAAATTAAAAAAAAACCGACCGAAGCGCAGAGACCGACTCAAAACGCTTATAAATTCAAACTAAAACGACATCCGGTCGAACCGGATTACACGGACAGACCGTTAACATTCAAAAATATAAATTCAAAAAAAAAAACCGCAAAAAAAAAATTACCGAATCGGACATAGCCGGTTACCAACGTTGAAAATCGAAATAAAAAAATTGCTGAAAAGTAATAAGAAAGAAGAAAGTCCGAATATAACTTGGAGGCGCCGCGGGTGTTGTTGTGACGCCCGGTGCTTAACCCACCCTCAAAAACCATGGCCACCGACGCACCTATATTTCGGTGGCCCCTTACCTGCTAACCCTACGTGCCTTCTAAATGATTGCGATAGTCAGCATTCCCATTTTAAATTACAAAATTTATTCAAAATTCATTATTAATATACTGTTGTTAAACCTTTTCTTTGAAAAATCATTGGATTATTAGCTAAATTTCTAATATAAACTATACTCTCTAACAACAAAGGTATTCAAATTAATTTGCTTATATTTTGTTAACAAAAAATATATATAAAGTTCTGTTTTGGTTATTATCATAAGGGGTTGCCCTTAAAGTACATTGTTACAATAATCACTTATTATCTGCTTTTTTTTCCCTTACAAAAATTATTATGTTGTTATAGTAGAACTTATTTTTGAGTGTAACATAATACGAAATTGGTATAATGCTAATGCGCATAGTATAATGATAATAATACCTAATATGTACTAAGAAGAGTGTTTACAAAATCAATAAAGATGAAATTGCGATAGCAATATGTATTACGTGCACGTATATTACTTTCGTCTTGTTGTTCGAAGGATATTGCCCACAATAGGGATTCATATGTATATATATATATATATTGCATTTGTATGATATAAGAAAAAAAATTAAATTGAAATCCTTTTGCCGATTCGTGCATAATCGACGAATGGCTGATGTCGCAAAAAAAAATTTTCTTTAAATTTATGGTTGAGCTCCAAAAATGAATCGCTAAAACGTTTCACGTGATAAAGACGGCTTATTATCAATAAAATTTATAGAGCCAACTTCAAACATTTTAAAGCGACAAAATATATTATTAAAATGATAAAAAAGATGTATGCTTTTTTTGTTTGTAAATCTAATGCTTAGGTATTAGGTAAATGGAATTATACTCGTAAATTGCTGAATACAATTTTAGTTATATTTAAAGAATTTTGTTCAATATAATGTATATAAGATGCATTCACAAATAAACGGAATATGTTTGAATTAGTTTTGAGCGTTCTAACAGGTAATTGCTGCTTAACCTGACTGAGACTAAGCTGCCTGTTTAGTTGTGAACAAACCTTTAAGATGTGTAAATATTTTTGCATATTAAACTGTTGTGGCATTCTTTAATATCTTGTCAAGTTGCAAAACATAAGTGTTCATGTAGTAATTCTTTTGGTTAGATAATCAATACAAGCTAAACTTAAATAGTGGAAATCATTTATGTGTAACTTTTTTTTCTATAATAAGTTAAACTATCCTTTCATCTTTTATGTTGATAATTCTTAAAAAATGTCGTAATTTTGACAAAAAAAGATCGATCCTTGCCGAATGGTTTACCCGGGGTGTAAAAAACCTTCTAAGTACCACTTGGAAGTTCCTTTAACTACCCTGCAAAATGCTCTCGTCATTCCACGCCGTTTGACTAGTTATTATACAGTCATAGGTTATATTCCTAGTCACATTTGCATGGGCGTGGGTAAGTTTCGTGACCAGAATTTTTTGTAGGGTAATTATATCTAAAGTTATACCTTGCTGGTACTTACATGGCCGACAGAGTACGTACCATGGGTCTCTGCCGGGTGTTGTCGCTAGTGAAGTTGACTTTGCCGGTGAAGCCGACGCTGTTGTTGGTTGTGGTGCGCGGTCTTGGGCGCGCCGTGTTGGTACTGTTGGTGGTTGTTGCGTTCTGGTCCAAGGTAATCGAATGAACCTGGCGGCGATAAAGCTTCGTGCTGGCCTTTACGATCTGGATGATTTGGACATTTTGACGTTAGTTGTATTACGCGGCAGCGTACTGTTGGCCCTGGAGGCGGAATTAGTGATCGGACGCTTTTCCGAAGGTGGTAGGGTACTTCGTAACGTAGAGAAAGGGGTTTATCTTCGAATTGCAATGGTTCTCATCAACATTTAGCTTAGTGCCGTCCGAATCCGTATCGGAATCACTAACACTTTCCTCACTAAGTGTGGCTGTGAAACGCCGACCTACTTCACTAGATATTATATACGTTGCGCTTGTGTCAACACGACACCACCGTGATAAGGTTTATTACCACTTGTTTGTTCTTCTGGTAGTTGGGCCTGCAATTCCTCGTTGCAGTCTTTTTGTTCTTCCACAATGCTCGTTGAATACGTGCACAGCCGGCTAGGGTGTTTGGCGATTCGTTAAATATAAGTGGGGATGTGCAGTTGACGTAGCAATAATGTTAATAAAGCAGTTGGCGCCTTGCTATTGAAGTTGTGCCAACCCATGTTACACGATCCCTTTTTTTTTTCATATATCGCCAGGCCGCCTCAATTTTAGCTGCAGCCAATCACACTATTTTCCGGAAACTCATTGCCAATCTTTTCTCTAGTGATGGGCCGTCTGTTTTTTTTTTGTTTTCCGATACTTTTTATCGCAACTTTCGCCCCATAACTAGGTGTGTTCGCGCGAACACGCTCCCAAGTGGACCGTAACCGTAGACCGTAGCAGCAGACCCTAACAAACCTGCTTCGCTTTGAAGACCTGGAGATGAAGCGAACAGGAAACCGGATCCGCTGGGGGAATCCACTGCCAGGGGTCTCCGATGCCAATCAACGTGGGGCAGGACTCACCCCTGAGATAAGAGTCTCAAAGTCCTACTACGAAGCTATCCGGGCAACATAGGTCCACCAAAAAAAAGGTTAAGTTAAGTTGGGAATTATTTCTGTTTCCTAGTTTAAAAGGGCTTTGCGGCAATTAGATATTTGTTATGGAGAACTCGTCAAAACTCGGAAAGATGATTTCTAGTGGTTATCGCCCCCACAGAAAGGCAAAACAAAAAAAAGGGAGGTGTAGACATATTGATATGGAGAACTCGTCCAAACTCCGAAAGGCTAGTGGTTATCGCCCCCACAGAAGGCCAAAAAAAAAAATTTGGGTAGACATTTTGATAAAGGAGAACTCGTCCAAACTCCGAAAGGCTAGTGGTCATCGCCCCCACAGAAGGCAAAAAAAAATTTGGATACTCAATGGGAACGCTAACATCTCCTGTTCCCCGAAGGCACTCGGGCTCCAAAAAATAAAAAAAAACACAAACTCATTCATTCTTGTCCCTAGTTCTCCCAACCGCAACGCATAAGGGGGTCTTAAGGACCGGCCTCTGGGACTGGTTGGGGCCACTAGGGTCAATTTCCTACATACTCAGGTTGGTCCCAACACACCCAGCCGCAACACAGAGGCGGTCTCCAAGGACGCGCTAGTGGGACTGGCTGGGGTGTTGAGGCCTCCCGTCATTCACCCTGAACACCCCTCCTGCCTACACCGCTATGGGTGGAGCGGCTTCAATGCCCGCTCCCCAGACTGGTGGGACAGGTAAGGATGCCGCTTGGGATCCCAGCTCAACCCGTCACAATCCAGGTGGGATTCTGTGGTACCACCTGAGACGTGGGCTGAGCTGGGGTCCAACCATTCTCTCACACACTCACACTAACATCACAAAACAGAACAAATTCGGCAGATAAAAAGTAATATAAAAAAAATTTTAATATTACAAAAAAAAATCCCAATTAGCGGACACATATTTTCCAAAGCCGACTAACGGACCACATTCCGGCAAACTAGATTCCCACTTACAAACAAAAATAAAGTGCGTGCAGCACTGCCTCGCTGGGTGAAATAAAAAAATCCGGAGGACACGACGTTAAGTCTCGTGACGCCTTCGACTACTGCCCCCAATGACCAGTCCGGACAACCTGATCCGTGAACCATCCCACCGAAACGCAGGTGGCTGCTCTTGCGGCTGCTCACCTCGGACTGGTGGGATGGTCAACTTCACAAGTTGACCCGGAATGACTAGCGCGACAGCGCCTCGGGCACCAAATCCCGTTGGGCGCCATCTGTTATGGAATCGCATCTTCGGTGGAAGCAGTAAGGAAGGCTGTCGGCATGATGTGGTGGTGCACAGTGGCTAGTCATTGTCGGCTGGGGCGGGTCCTTGCCAACCTTACTGTTCCTGCGCCATAAACAGAAAAAAATTACTATCATGCCTATCAAACTAGCAGCTGTCAAATTCAAAAAAAACCGACAGAAGTGCAGAGACCGACTCAAAACGCTTATAAATTCAAACTAAAACGACATCCGGTCGAACCGGATGCCACGGACAGACCGTTAAAATTCAAAAATTTAAATTAAAAAAAAAACCGCAAAAAAAAATTACCGAACCGGACATGGCCGGTTACCAACGCTGAAAATCGAAATAAAAAAATTGCTGAAAAGTAATGAAAAAGAAGAAAGGCCGAATATAACTTGGGGGCGCCGCGGGTGTTGTTCCGACGCCCGGTGCTTAACCCACCCTCAAAAACCATGGCCACCGACGCACCTATATTTCAGTGGCCCCTTACCTGCTAACCCTACGTGCCTTCTAAATGATTGCGATAGTCAGCATTCCCATTTTAAATTACAAAATTTATTAAAAATCCATTATTAATATACTGTTGTTAAACCTTTTCTTTGAAAAATCATTGGATTATTAGCTAAATTTCTAATATAAACTATACTCTATAACAACAAAGGTATTCAAATTAATTTGCTTATATTTTGTTAACAATAAATATATATAAAGTTCTGTTTTGTTATTATCATAAGGGGTTGCCCTTAAAGTACATTGTTACAATAATCATTTATTATCTGCTTTTTTTTCTCTTACAAAAATTATTATGTTGTTATAGTAGAACTTATTTTTGAGTGTAACATAATACGAAATTGGTATAATGCTAATGCGCATAGTATAATGATAATAATACCTAATATGTACTAAGAAGAGTGTTTACAAAACCAATAAAGATGAAATTACGATAGCAATATGTATTACGTGCACGTATATTACTTTCGTCTTGTTGTTCGAAGGATATTGCCCACAATATATATATATATTGCATTTGTATGATATAAGAAAAAAAATTAAATTGAAATCCTTTTGCCGATTCGTGCATAATCGACGAATGGCTGCTGTCGCAAAAAAAAAATTTTCTTTAAATTTATGGTTGAGCTCCAAAAATGAATCGCTAAAACGTTTCACGTGATAAAGACTGCTTATTATCAATAAAATGTATAGAGCCAAATTCAAGCATTTTAAAGCGACAAAATATATTATTAAAATGATAAAAAAAAGTTGTATGCTTTTTTTGTTTGTAAAGCTAATGCTTAGGTAGGTATTAGGTAAATGGAATTATACTCGTAAATTGTTGAATACAATTTTAGTTATATTTAAAGAGTTTTGTTCAATATAATGTATATAAGATGCATTCACAAATAAACGGATTATGTTTGAATTAGTTTTGAGCGTTCTAACAGGTAATTGCTGCTTAACCTGACTGAGACAAAACTGCCTGTTTATTTGTGAACAAATCTTTAAGATGTGTAAATAATTTTGCATATTAAACTGTTGTTGCATTCTTTAATATCTTGTCAAGTTGCAAAACATAAGTGTTCATGTAGTGATTCTTTTGGTTATATAATCAATACAAGCTAAACTTAAATAGTGGAAATCATTTATGTGTAACTTTTTTTTCTATAATAAGTTAAACTATCCTTTCATCTTTTATGTTGATAATTCTTTAAAAATGTCATAATTTTGTCGAAAAAAGATCGATCCTTGTCGAATGGTTTACCCGGGTTGTATAAAACCCTCTAAGTACCACTTGGAAGTTCCTTTAACTACCCTGCAAAATGCTCTCATCATTCCACGCCGTTTGACTAGTTATTATACAGTCATAGGTTATATTCCTAGTCACATTTGCATGGGCGTGGGTAAGTTTCGTGACCAGAATTTTTTGTAGGGTAATTATATCTAAAGTTATACCTTGCTGGCCGACAGAGTACGTACCATGGGTCTCTGCCGGCGTGTTGTCGCTGGTGAAGTTGACTTTGCCGGTGAAGCCGACGCTGTTGTTGGTTGTGGTGCGCGGTCTTGGGCGCGCCGTGTTGGTACTGTTGGTGGTTGTTGCGCTCTGGTCCAAGGTAATCGAATGAACCTGGTGGCGATAAAGCTTCGTGCTGACCTTTACGATCTGTATGACTTGGCCATTTTGACGTTAGTTGTATTACGCGGCAGCGTACTGCTGGCCCTGGAGGCGGAATTGGTGGTCGGACGCTTTTCCGAAGGTGGTAGGGTACTTCGTAACGTAGAGAAAGGGGTTTATCTTCGGATTGCAATGGTTCTCATCAACATTTAGCTCAGTACCGTCCGAATCCGTATCGGAATCACTAACACTTTCCTCACTAAGTGTGGCTGTGAAACGCCGACCTACTTCACTAGATATTATATACGTTGCGCTTGTGTCAACACGACACCATCGTGATAAGGTTTATTCCCACTTGTTTGTTCTTCTGGTAGTTGGGCCTGCAATTCCTCGTTGCAGTCTTTTGGTTCTTCCACAATGCTCGTTGAATACGTGCACAGCCGGCTAGGGTGTTTCTCGATTCGTTAAATATAAGTAGGGATGTGCAGATGACGTAGCAATAATGTTAATAAAGCAGTTGGTGCCTTGCTATTGGAGTTGTGTCAACCGATGTTACACGATCCCTTTTTTTTTATATATCGCCAGGCCGCCTCAATTTTAGCTGCAGCCAATCACACTTTTTCCGGAAACTCATTGCCAATCTTTTCTCTAGTGATGGCCGGTCTGTTTTTTTTTTGTTTTCCGATACTTTTTATCGCAACTTTCGCCCCATTACTAGGTGTGTTCGCGCGAACACACTCCCAAGTGGACCGTAACCGTAGACCGTAGCAGCAGACCCTAACAACATACTACGGAGGATGTATATGACTCGGAACTGGAGATTGCTGGGTTCAATCATATTAGATGCGAATCGCATAGTCGTCACACCGGTGGTGTCTTAACCTATATTCATAAGAAATTCATTTCAAAGTTATATTCAATAGGAACATAGGTAATAATATATGGTGTATTGTGTTTGAAACAATACGATGTATAACTAAGTGAAGGGTTTGTGCGTTATATCACTCACCAAACACCAGTGATGCCGAATTCATAAGACATATTAATGAGGTGATGGAAGATTGCTTTTCTGAAAGCGGCAACAATATCGTTATTGGCGACTTTAATATAAATGTCAATACACACACAACATACTCGAGACAGTTAATTAGGACATTCGAATCACTAGCAATGTATCAATTAATTAATTTTAATACAAGAGTAACAGAAACAACGCCAACGAGAATAGATCTACTCTTTAGTAACAAAACTGAAGTTGAAGTATCGAATTTGGATTCGCATAAAATATCGGACCATGAAACCATTTCATTCAAACTACCAATTCAAAAGAAGTACCAAATGAGAATCTATGAAAACCGCGTGTGTTGGAATAACTATGCAAAAGACCACTTAGTAAATCTCCTTAGAACTTACAACTTAGCTGAACTAAACAACTGCGAAGTTAGCCTAAATGTCCAAAGAATAAACAGTATCCTTACTGACGTAGTGGCCACTTTAACATATAAAAAACGAGTTCAAGTTCAATTGATTAATAAATGGTACGACCATGAACTAACAGAGTTGAATAAGCTGAAATATGAACAACTTAAAATAGCAGAGAGAACCAATAATTGGGATAACTATATTACAATAAAACGATATTACAAAAAAGCAGTTAAATTAAAAAGGAAAACATTTATGGAAAACAAAATCTCAAGAAATACTAATAACCAAAAGTTAATGTGAAAATGTCTAAAAGCCGCCATAAATCTGAATAGTGAGGTAGCACAAATTCAAAAAATTTCTGTAAATGGTGCTCTTATTGAAGATGATTATGAAATAGCAACTGAATTAAACCGATACTTTAATGAGAGCATAATCAGAATCAGAGATAGCATTGAAATTTTCGAAGCAGGTGGAAATCAAATGGAGATAAGCAGAAGCTTGTTTAAACTAAAGGAAATAGATGTTGAAGAAATTATGAGAGTTACAACGAAATTAAAAAACAAGTACGGAGGAAAAAAATTAGTAACGGAAGGTGTATTAAAAGACGGCATGGGGTATTTAGGCTATACCTACACATGTGTAATTAATGAAAGTTTCCAATTTGGTGTATTTCCAGACTGCTGGAAGTCCTCAGTAATTGTACCTGTGGAAAAAGTAAAGGGAACAATTAAACCAGAGGAGATACGACCTATAAATACCTTACCTAGCTATGAGAAAATAATAGAAACTGTAGTTAAGAACCAATTGCTGAATTACTTAAATAAATACGAAATTATTATAAAGGAGCAGTCGGGGTTTATATCAAAACACTCGTGTGAAACTGCACTTCACCTGGTAATTGCAGAATGGAAAGAAAGTAGAACGAAGAAACAATTTACAATTTCAGTTTTCCTCGACCTAAAAAGAGCTTTCGAAACAGTAGACAGAGATATTCTTATAAGAAAACTGTATAAGATTGGCATTATAAACATAGCCCTTAACTGGTTCAAAAGTTACCTTAGTGGAAGAAAGCAGAAAACTGTAATAAGAAATAAGATTTCCCCCGAAGTGGACATTGAAATAGGATTGCCACAGGGATCGGGCTTGCAGCAATTCTTTTTATAATTTACATAAATGATATTAAAACTGTATCAAATATTGCAAAATAAGATTATTCGCTGATGATGCACTTTTGACTATAAGCGGTAACAAAATTGATGAGGCAGCCTCGAAAATACAATCGGACCTACAGGCAATATATAAGTGGTTGTGCGAAAATATTCTTAAAATAAACATAGAAAAGACAAAATGGATGATAATGGGGTCTAGAGTGACTCAAGATGATGTGTCGCTAAAAATAGCAAATACCCCTATAGAAAGAGTAACCCGAATAAAATACCTGGGAATAATTATAGATGACAAATTAAAATTTGATGAATATCTAAAATACATCGACGGGAAAATTTCCAAAAAAATAGGGTTCATGTTTCGATCATGCAAGCATATTAGTATGCAACACAAAATACTGGTCTATAGATCCATTATGTAGCCGCATTTCATTTACTGTCCTACAATCCTTTTCGCATTAGCTTATTCGCAAAAATCCAGGCTATAAATTAAGCAAAACAAAATTATGCGTTTCATATTAAGAAAACGGTATGATACCCCAATTAAAGACTTATTAGACATATGGTCGCTAAGCCTAAAAATCACCCACTGGAAGAAATTACAGGCCTGCCAAAATACTGCTCTCAGAATCGCCACGGGCTGTCTTCTTATGTCCCCAGAACACCATCTGCATAATGGGGCGAGAATACTCCCCATCAGGGAGAGAAATGAGATGCTGACCAAACAGTTCCTGTTGAATACCCAGAAACCTGGGCATCCCAACAGACATCTGATTGATGAACCAGCACCGCCTAGGGGCTTAAGGAGTCATCTCCGTAAGCATTTTGAGCAAATACGGCACCTGAGAACCCAGCCGTATGAAGTGAAAAAACACAAGCAGGTCCTTGGTGAACTCCATAAACAGGCGTCGGATCTTTATGCCGGGAATTGCCCGGTGAATCCAGTGCTTAACGAAAATTATCCAAAACTCGCGGAAGAGGAACGCATACTCCCCAGGGAAACGCGTGTTACTCTTGCTCAACTTCGTTCTGGATACTGTAACAGGTTAAACTCTTACCTATCCAGAATCAACCCCGACATACAAAATGTATGCCCCGCTTTCAATGTGTCCCCACATGACACCAACCATCTCTTCAATTGTAATGTGGAACCAACGCCTCTAACACCCCTTCCTTATGGTCCACCCCTTTTTAAACGGCAAGTTTCCTTGGACTCCCGTTAGAGGATATTGATGACAATTTGTGATTGGTCGCGTCTATTAGGTGGGGCGAGCATTGCTACAACAACAACAACAACAACTTATTAGACAGCTTAAACTGGCTTAGTGTAAAACAGACCATCACTTACTACACGTGGAAGTTTATACACAACATAAAGTTGGGAAACCTGCCGAATTACCTAAGTGAACGTGTCAGACTAAACAGAGAGGTCCATAGCTATCAAACAAGACACAATAACAACTTTTACTTGCCGGTAGTGAAATCCGAATTCGATAAAAAAAGTATATACTACGAAGGAATTAGAGAATATAATGATCTGCCAATTGATATTAAAAACTGTAATAATACCAAAAAATTTAGAAAATTATTATACAGCTACTGTAAAGCGCTACCTGTCAAGTAGTTAAATTTTTTTTAGTAAATAATTTTATAGATTATTATATAATTGAAGTCAAAGAAATTCAATGAATTGAAACAAATATGTAAACAGTAAAAATACTTTGTACCTTATTAAATTATATAGATCTTCAAGATCGTAGTAAATAAATAAATTAAATTAAATAAATTAAAAATTTAATTAAACTAAATCTGAACAATCGGTTGTATGAGATATATACTATGTATACCACCGATCTCAATTATTTTTTCAACCATCAATATATGCTATACACGTAAGCATTTGTTGAAATTTGAAGCTTCTAGCTGTTAAAATGGGGCCGAAATCGCAAAAAAAAAATATATATACTATATATATACTATATATACCATCATACATATATTATATATATCTCCGATCTCTATTTTGACTCTTTTTTTGACACAACAATATATACTATATACGTAAACAATCGGTGAAATTTGAAGCTTATAGCTGTTAAAATGGGTAGAAATTGCGAAAAGTTTCTTATCTGAACAATCGGTTGTATGAGATATATACTATATATACAACCGATCTCTATAATTTTTTCAGACAACAATATGTGCCATATACGTAAGCATTCGGTGCAATTTGAAGCTCCTAGCTGTTAAAATGGGGCTAAAATTGCGAAAAAATATATATATTAGAGTGACCACAAATGCAAAAGTGCTGATTTTTTTTGCTCCCCGCGCATTTTCTGATAGCTTGACAATAGAAAATAATATATGCATAAAAAGCTGACCACCTGTAGTGGGAAATAGCCACGCGCATTTGACCTAAAGTTCAAAAATTGATCTAAAAATTATGCATGGCTTTAGAGACCAATATTTCTTTAAACAATGATTTTCGGAGAAATAATGTAATAATCATTTTTATACAAAATGAAACTGGGAACATATTCTCCATATGATATTTATACCTACCGTGTCCTTAAAGTGAAATTTAATTTTTTTCTTTGTTAAAAAGGCAAAAATAAATATTTAAAAAATAGAGAATTGCATAAACATCATTTAATAGGTTATTTAAAGTAGTTTTACACATCATAAATTGTTTTAACTTACATGCACTATTATAGTCAAGAAAATGATTTAAAATAAGCAAGCCGCATTTTTTCAAACTTTTTTTTACCACACTTAAAATATCGTAGTAGCCTTTGCAATTAAAAAAAAAAAATGTGGTATAATTTCATTCTTAGCAGGCTATGAAAATGTTGAGATAGGGCAAATTAAATGTGCATTAAACAAAAAAAAACTGTTGTAGTTGTTGGCGCAACAACGATAAACTGTACTTCATTTAATTAGTTTTTTTTTAGTATCTTTACACATCATAATTTTTTTTTTGATTTACATGCATTATTACAAAGAAAAAACTTTATCGAATTTTACAAAAAGTAGAACTCTTTTTTCACAAAATGTAGTAGGCTTTACTAAGTGAATAAAAATATGTATTGATACGAAAGAAAGATTACAAAGAAAAAAAACGGTGTCGAATTTTACAAGAAGTACTACTCTTTTTTTTCACAAAATGTAGTAGGCTTTACTAAGTGAATAAAAATATGTATTGATACGAAAATAAAAAAAGGTATCCGTCGAGCTTTTAAGAAGCGACCGCATTTTTATATTTATATTGACTGTTCTAATATTTTAACCAGTTCCTCGAACCTAAGAGTTCAGCACTCTGCCCTTTTTTAATATCTTCCTTTTACTTACTATTATTTTGTTTCAAATACTCTTTGGAAAAGTAATTTTCAGGTATTGATATGTCAATGGAATCCTCTTCTTCTGTCTGTGGTTCATCGATTTGGTCATCTAAATCATAATTCGACACATGAGCTTCATTGGACTGTACCACGGCATTAAAATTAAATGCTTCTGGTTCTGTTTGTGGGTCTGATGACTGTACTTCAATTTCTAAAGCCAATTTTGAGCGCACAGCTTCTATTGATACGCGATGTTCGTTTAAAAAGTTTATGGCTTTCGTATTTTTATTCTTTTGCAATGTTTTAATGGCATTTGCATGAGATATGTCAAATAACACGTCCAGAGAGTCAGTAAAATGTTTTTTTG
The DNA here is from genome assembly GCF_040869045.1 of Eurosta solidaginis. NCBI lineage: Eukaryota > Metazoa > Arthropoda > Insecta > Diptera > Tephritidae > Eurosta > Eurosta solidaginis. The sequence continues at coordinate 38,162,350 of NC_090324.1, read as the reverse complement.
CCTTACCACATTTCAATTTAATAATTTTGTTGTATTGATTTAAACGCCTTTTAATCATTTTCTCTATTCAATCTTTTCTTTTGTCGGAATTCCGAATTTCGTATTGACCTCAATCAATCTATTGGACAAAATAGGAATGCTTTCCTTTGCCGTTTTATGTTCATCACGAATCAAATAAAATAAATAGCTTAACACATCTCTTCTGCTTGAAAGCATATTTTCATTCAAGGAGTTTTTTTTTCCAGCCTGTGTTTAAAAAAGATACTCTTACATTATACAATAGAAAAGCCTTACATAGCACTTAGCTCGTAAGATATTATTAAATAATTACCAATAAAAGGAATGCATCTGGATCTTAATGCCATTACAATAATAGTTTTAAAAAAATTTGAACAAAACTTTTTTGAACTGAATATAACACACTTATGAGCACTACCGCTACAAGTTCATTTTAAAGAAGGTTCAACACACTATTGAATGAGCTGAAATATTTTTATGACCTACTAAAGGTAAGATTATACCCAGCGTCGCGTCACGCAACAGCAGCGTAGCAGCACGTCACGACCAAATATTCTTTGAATATATTCTTATGGAGCATATCACACTTAGCGGCAGCGGAAGTGCTCGTCGCGTCACGTAGCGACAAATTTGAGCAACTAGGCAAAACTGACGGGCTGCTGCCCCTCAGGTGCTGCTTGGTATATCACACTTCGAGGCATGTTATGTCATTTTTAAACCACTATATGCTTAAACAACAACAACTATTTTGCCGCGACGTGCCACTCTACTGCCGCTTTAGTGCGATATACCAAATTATGACGTACAGTGAAGCGACGCTGCTATTACATGCCGCGACGCTAGGTAAGTACGTACCTTAAGAATGAAACTATACCACATTTTTTTTTTAATTGCAAAGCCTACTACGATATTTTCAGTTTGGTTTGAAAAAATGCGGCTTGCTTATTTTAAATCATTTTCTTGACTATAATAGTGCATGTAAATTAAAAAAATTTATGATGTGTAAAACTGCTTTAAATATCCTATTAAATGATCTACAGTTTATGCAATTCTCTATTTTTTAAATATTTATTTTTGCCTTTTTAACAAAAAAAAAAAAATTAAATTTCACTTTAAGGACTCAATATGTCCTGAAAGGATAACGGTAGGTATAAATATCATATGAAGAATATATTCCTAGTTTCATTTTGTATAAATTGTATTATTTCTCCGAAAATCATTGTTTAAAGAGATATTGGTCTCTAAAGCCATGCATAATTTTTAGGTAAATTTTTGAACTTTAGGTCAAATGCGCGTGGCTATTTCCCACTACAGGTGGTCAGATTTTCATGCAAGTCTTATTTTCAATTGTCAAGCTATCAAAAAATTCGCGGGGAGCGAAAAAATTCAATACTTTTGGTGAAGTTTGAAGCTTCAATCTGTTAAATTGAGTAAGATATTACAAAAATCCTCTTTTTCTGAAAAATCGGTTGTATGGAGGATATATGCTATAGTGGTCCGATCCGGCCGGTTCCGACAAATGTCTAATCGGAAACCCAAATACACCCGCTCACCAAATTTTATCAAGATATCTCAAAAATTGACGGACTAGTTTGCATACAAACAGACAGACGGACATGGCTAAATCAACTCAGCTCTTCAACCTGATTATTTCGGTATACTTAATGGTGGGTCTATCTATTTTCCTTTAAGGACTTACAATTTTGGGTTTCGTGACGAAATTAATATACCATTTCATTTTCATGAAAGGTATAATTATATATATATATATATATATATATATATATATATATAAACTTTTCGCGAAAGTTCAGTTAAGTATTAATTCGATAATCGTATCGAATAATAAATAAATTCAAAAAGCTGGAAAGAAGGTGATTATACTAAAGACACTGGCATACAAGTAAAAAATATTGTTACAAAAAAAATTCACTCATACTTGTCCGTAGTGCTCCCAACCGCAGCGTAAAATGGGGGTCTTAGGGACCTTCCTCTGGTGCTGGTTGGGGCCACTGGGGTCAGTTCCAGACACACACAGTTCGGCCCAGCACACCCAGCCGCAACGCGAGGGCGATCTCTAGGGGCTCACCTCTGGGACTGGCTGGGGGTGTTTGGGCCTCCCGTCCACTCAAACTGGACACCCCTCCTGCCTCTCGCCACAATCCAGGTGGTATTCTATGGTAACACCTGAGACGTGGGATGTGCTGGGGTCTTTACAATCCACACACTCACACACTCATACCAGACAGCACAAATTCGGAAAAAGAAAAAAAAACTATCAGATTTAAACAAACAAAATTAAAACTCAATTAGCGGACATATAGTTTTACCAAAGCCGACTAACGAACAACATCCGGAAAACTAAACCCCAAATCAAAAAATTAAGTGCGTGCAGCATGGCTTTATCGGGTGAAATACAAAATCTGGAGGACACGACGTTAAGTCCCATGGAACCCTCCGCTACTGCACCCGATGACCACTCCGGACAACTTGATCTGTCAAACCATCCCACTGCAACGCAGGTGGCTGCTCCTGCGGCTGCTAACCTCGGAATGGTGGTATGGTCAACTTCACAAGTCGACCCGGAATGACCCTCGCGACCAGCGCTTCAGGTGCCACGTTGGGCGCCATCTGTTATGGCGCCCTCAGCAACTGTCAACGATGATCACTCCGGACAACTTGATCCGTACAACCATCCCACCGCAACGCAGGTGTCTGCTCCTGCGGCTGCTCACCTTGGACTGGTGGGATGGTCAACTTCACAAGTTGACCAGGAATTACCAGCGCGACAGCGCCTCAGACACCAAATCCCGTTGGGCGCCATCTGTTATGGAATCGCATCTTCAATGGCTCAGCAAGGAAGGCAGTCGGCATGATCTGGTGGTGCACAGTGGCTAGTCATGTCGGCTGGGCTGAGCTCTTGCCAAACTTGCCGTCCTGCGCCATAAACAGAAAAAAGGCCATATTATGCCTTTAAAAAAAAACAGTCAAAAAGCGCAGAACTAATTCAAAACGCTTATAAATTCAAAATGAAACGACATCCGGTCGAACCGGATGCCACGGACAGACCGTTAAACATTCAAAAACGAAATTAAAAAAAAAATTCTAACCGCAAAAAAAAAGATCAAAGTTAACCGAACCGGAAATGACCGGTTATAATAGCTGAAAATCCAAATATAAAGAAGCTGAAAATTAAGAAGGGAAAAAAGAAAATAGGCCGAATATATAAGGGGGGCGCCGCGGGTGTTGTTGCGACGCCCGGTGCTTGACCCATTCTCATCCATGGCAATCGACGCACCTAACCCTCGATGGCCCCTTACCTGTATACCCTATGCCTTCTATATGAATGGAACCATCAACATTCCCATTTGTAATACAAAATTTATTGATAATTCATTTCAGTGAAAGACTTAGATAATATATATATTTCATCAATACTAGGTAAACCTCTGAGGTTAAGACTAACTAACTTTTTGTTGTGATCAATTTCAATCGTTGGTCATTTTGATATGGAATTACCCATATATTATGTATTTGTGTGTTCATGTATATTTTGTGCCTATAGAAATCTTAAAATAAATTTTGAAGTATTATAGAGTATATATGATATTTGGTATGTATCAAGCTCGCTCGCAGTTACTTTATTTCAATACCTCGCAAATACTAAGTTTTCAAGATATAAATAAAGACTATTCACAAAATTCATAAAAAAACACAAAAAGAATATAAAGCCCTTTTGGATGACATTTCCATAAAAAAAATTACAATCATGAGTCTTTATAGCCCTATATTGTTATTATTGTTGTTATTATAATTTGTTTCCTTTTTTGTTTCAAATTAGTGTAAGTTTCTTACGTAGTCATATAAAATGTATCTAGTTATAAGTGAAAGTTTAATTATAAAACAAAAAGAGAAAAACGTGTGCTGATGTGTTTAATTATAATTTTTTTTGGCTTTTGGTTTTAAACAAGTTTTCTGTTACGGTTTGAGCTTTTATAAAACAAAATTATCTTACCAAAAATTGTCGAAATCTCATAACTTTACGAATTAGTCATTCAAAACGACAATCGCTAAAAGTTAAAAATTTTGTTTTTCTCTTCTTGTTTACTTCTCATCCAATACTTGCATTTACATTTTTCCCCTCGGCCAAAAATAGATAATAAAATATGTATATGTATACAGATATAAATGAAACAAAAATATATTACCCTATTAAATAATAATTATATATAATAAGGATTAAAAGCGAAAAAATATGTGCGTACTTTTTTGAAATTGTATGTGTGGGCTGTACCTAACTATGCGGAAGCTAGAAAATTTCTGGTTTCAATTTTAAGGTGAAGTATTTCTATTTTTATTAATATTTTTAAACCTTTTTCTTTGACATTTTTTTCTTTTTTTGTTTTATTTTTGTTTTTATTTTTAATTTAATTTATTATTTTGTTTTTATCATTATTTTATCGTATATTTCTTTCTAGTAATGTTTGCAAGTTAATTAATGATTTTTTATCATAATTCAGTTTTTTTAATTAGTTATTTGTATTCCTTTCTTTTAATTAAATTTAAACTTAACTTGGATTCACTGAAAACGTTAGGTACTAATATATATTCCATAAAAAAAACGAAGAGCTATCGATAACAAAAAAATGTATAAATTAATCTTCCATAATCAGTTTTGAATGATGCAACATAACAGCTAAAGCAACATTTTTAGTTGAAGAATTACGCGGAAATATCCTGTCTTTGAATGGCATACATTTAATATAATGTAAATAAGGTTTGTATGTATGTATGTATGTGAACACATGCAGTTTTATATGTGTGTAATTTCATGTATGTATGCATATCGGTATATAGGCGAATAACGCAAGTGCTATAGATTTTAAGCTCATCAACGTTCCTTACGCTTATTACAGCATGCAGCTACTCATTTTATTCATAATTTACGTTTAAAATACGTATATATTTACGTACTAATATATTTATCAACTATTATTTTATATTCATTATTTGGAAATTTTAGCAGTGCTTACGTTAAGAAACCTAATTTTTATCATTTTTATTTTCTTTAAAAGAAAGGTCTTGCGAAAACAATTTGTTAAGAGGAAAAAAGGAACCTGGAATTTGAAAGGAAAAGGTAAACTACCAAAAAAACTTTTGTTATTGTGTTTTCAACATAAAACGTTTAATTTGTCCGTATCCTAAATGAACGCACCGCTTTAGTTGCTGGTCTTGGTGTCACGGCTGGGTTCGTTGCGGCAGGCCTATGTTCGGCGGCCCTGCTGGTTGTTGTTACTAAAGCTGGTGGTGTTGCAGCAGGCCTATATTCGGCGGCCCTGCTGTTGTTGTTGTTCAAGCTGGTGTCGCAGCAGACCTATGTTTAGCGGCCCTGCTGTTGTTGTTGTATCTGGTGGTGCTGCAGCAGGCCTAAGTTTAGCGGCCATGCTCTTGTTGTTGTTCAAGTTGTTGTTGCAGCAGGCCTATGTTTAGGGCCCTGCTGTTGTTGTTGTATCTGGTGGTGCTACAGCAGGCCTAAGTTTAGCGGCCATGCTCTTGTTGTTGTTCAAGTTGGTGTTGCAGCAGGCCTATACTTAGCGGCCCTGCTGTTGTTGTTGTAGCTGGTGGTGCTGCAGCAGGCCTATGTTTAGCGGCCCTGATGTTGTTGTTGTAGCTAGTGGTGCAGCAGGCCTACGTTTAGCGGCCCTGCTGGTGTTTGTTGCGCTTTTGGTTGGCGCTGATAGTGGTGGTTGTGCTTGTGCTGTTGGTGGTCGTTGCGCTCGGGGTGTTCGCGCTATTGGTGGTGGTTATTGGCGCGATTACGTTGGCGCCGTATATGGTATTAGTTGTTGCACATTTGGTGGTGCGGCGCGGTTGCTGAGGATATCGCGCGGAGCGGGCGTGTGGCGTTGGTGGTGGCGCACGGTCGTGGGCCGGCGGTTATGGCAGTTTTGGGCGTCACCAGCAATGATTAAATCGTATTGGTTTTTATAGCCAGCACGAGCTTGGGTTGGTTGTTCTATGCGACGAATCCCAATTGATAAATGAGCAACTTAGAAGCAGTTTGGGTAGCTCGTATGCATCTAACATGCTTGAAGAATTTCTTTAGTAATCTGGTCACATGTCCTTGTTGCCGATTGAGGTGGCTTATATAATCATCGAAAATATCATCTGCAGTACGATCGACCTTCCACAAGTTTTGCAAAATGTTGTTTTATCCGATTTTAATCAAAATAAGTTAGTAATATAAGAAACTGAGATTCGAAGTTGCACACGTTTTCGTATCAGCTCGAAGCGGAATAAGTGAGTCACATAAAAAAAATTGTAGTTGCATGCCACTTGTTCGCACAAATCTACATGACCATAGAAGGGCATCATCAATGCCTTGGTCAAATCCGCCAGCTTTGCAACATTGTTTAGCCTCCTCAGCGTGATCTTCGGAGGTGTTTGATTGCTGCTTTACTGCGCAATTACTTGCGTAAAATCAAAATTACCGTTCACGTAATTTTACTTAATCTGGGCTGCTATCACCACCAAAACTTAATTCGCTTGGCACATTAACGAAACATTAATGAGAAGCCCTGGCAAAAAAAACCATCCACCTGCATACCGCCGAGAATATTCAACGCCCTTTTTTCTTTTCGTTAAAATTTTTGTTCGCTTTTTTTCACTCTATTCACCCAAGTTTTCGTGTGTTTCTAAACGCATTTTAAATGCGTTTTCGTTAAGAAAATTAACTAAATTTCACGAAATATTTGAAAGAGAATGCTTTATGCAACTCGTTACACTTTTTGCACTATTTTAATGAAGTATATGAACTTTTTTGTTTCAGAAAAATTGCGGACAGCGCCTTTTATCGATTCTTTAGATTTTTTCTTTTCGTTCCAATCGCCAACCAACCATCCATTTTAGCAAAATTCCCTGCTATTATTGCTACTGCGCAGTGTAACGGAGCCGTTAAACCGCCTGATTTAACTGTGGGTGCCATTGTGGAACCATACAAAGTGGTAGTCACGGTGACAATCCTGCAGCCATCATTAAAAGTTCGATATATTTCGTTTTTGTGAACCGATGGACTACTGTCAAAATCGTACTGCGCTGAAAGTTAATGTGTCAAGTCGTATAAAACTACAAGTCAGCTGTCACCTTGTATAGTTACGCCATGGTGGTTGTCGTTATTGGGAATTTTCCCACACCATTGGATTATTTCGCGATGCCACGAAATTTGTTTTAACCACCCCAGGTAGACATGAGTGAGGGTGAATCCCACCTTTTTCCCTATCACTAGCCAACTGATACGTTCCAAGGGTGAATCTCCCAAGTGGACCATAACAAATTTAGGTAAAATTTTCTCAAATTATTGAAAACGTTTTTGAGATGGGTTTGCAAAGTTCATACAAGCTTTTTCTTGAAATATCGGGAAAAAAGAAGTATTTAAGTGACGAAATTTGTTGAAAATTGACACTGCTATTTTTCTCTTCACAGTTTTATGTTCATCGCAAATATTAGAAATTTGATTCAACTTTTTTGAAAGTAAAACTAAGGTTAAGAAAAAGGTATTCAGTCCAACAAATTCCATAAAGTCCAAAAAACTTAAACGATATTACTCTAATAATTAAACATATGTTTGGCTCGCAAGTAAAATGTACAGATATGTAAGTTAAAGTAATCTAAATTGGAATGTAGCACACTGTTGAAGTAGTGGAAGTAATGAAAATGTTTACACGACCACATAAGACGCTCTACTTGATTTCGAATAGTTTATTAATGCACAAATTTTCAAACCATCTCGAATTGTTTTCTGTATTGGTCCAAACTAAAAACGTATTCTAATACGTCGGTCGCTATTGTCGTGTAAACATGGTATCAGAAAATTAAAAAAAACCTCTTATTTCATAAATTGTTTGAACTACTACTAATTATAAATTTTATTCAAAAACGCCATATCTCAGAATTTGTTTCATATGAAAATATATTGCATGAGCGTTTTTAAAACAAATTCTCTGATATAATGTTTTGGAATAAAATTTATAAGTAGTAGTAGTTCAAACAATTTATGAAATAAGGCGTTTTTTTTTAATTTTCGGATACCATGTTTACACGACAATATCTTTAAATAGCTTAACCTCCAGGGTTGCAGAGTGTTTTCTTTAGGGCATTTTTCAAGTCAACAAAAGTATAGGAAAATTAGTAATCTCCTAAAAATACTCAAATATCTTAAACTAAATTTAAAAATAAAAAAGCACTAAGCGTAAAAATTTAAAGGTGATAATTTTTGGACAATTTTGAATTTAGTACGAATTGACGATGTAGCTGATTTATAGCTTCTCTTTTTCATTGGATTTATGGGATTTTTCCAACTCATTTAAGCGTTGCAACAATTCGGAAAAATGTTGTGCTGATTGTTCCACATACATATTCTCCCTATTTGCTGAACATTTACTTTTTAAAGTTGTCATATACATCTTTTTATATAAGTCCACTAATTTTTTCGGATCCATGCCATTAAGCTATAATTTTATCAAAGTTTTTAAAGTATTTTGTAAACGACTTTCAAATAGCACCATATGCTTGCAGAGCTCATCATTTGGTGTATTACTTTCTGTGGCATTATTTATATTTAAGGCATATTCGAAAATTACTTCTGATTTTAGTAACAAAGTTAAGGCGGTTTACAATTGCTTGATTTTTTGCATAGATGTTGATGAAACTGAAATTAGTATTTAGTATTTAGGAAAGTTAACAATTTTGGAAGCATACATGTACCTACTTTCGGATAAGAATTCTTGCAATGAAATACTTTCCAGCTGAACTACCAAATAATCACTGGCTTCTCGTAAGATATCTAAAATATCAGCGGCACGTTCATAATGATGTTTGCATAATTGAAAGGTCGCTTTCGGTATTGTGGAGCTATCAGTGCAGCTATTGCGTAGCTGACTGTAGTGAAATGATGCGATGCTAGAAAAAATATATATTTGGTTTAGTTACAATAACCCTAAATAATTTAGAAAACTCACCGCTTGTGTATGAGTCAAGAGCGATAAGTGTAGAGAATCTCTCTAGAGCCAGGATGCTCTAAATCTCACAGTTTCAATAATTTTTGCAATAAATCTAGAACTTTTTCTCTAATTAAATTCTTCTAGCCTAAAAGACGAAATTCATAAAATGATTGCAAATGAAATTACATTAAGAAAAAATTTGTTGAAAGATTGTGTTACCTCACCGGCAGTACTAAAATCTTGCAATTGTTTTGCCAATGTAAATGTGGCAGTTGAGAGTCCCCAATTAACCAAGTCCCATAGTTCTGCGCTACTTTTTCTTGAACCCAACACATCTTTCGCTTTTTCGTAATTTACAATCGCCTCATTATAAAACAGTTTTTGTTTGCGCACAAAGTCGATGCTTTAATAGCAAGATAAGCTGTTAGAATTGCATAATAACTTTTTAAATAATTGTGTTTTTACTTTTCTTCAGGCAACTATAAAAGCGCTCGAAAACGCATGAAGTGGCCCATGTTGCAATATAAAAATGCCAAATTGACATTATCCTGCACTTCGATGAAGGCCGAAATTCCGCGTATCAAGCAGTAATAAGATTTCATTTCCAGTTTCATATAAATCGGCTCTTCTGGCTTTTCCACTTGCTTTTTGTCTTCTTTTTCGGTTTGAATTTCTTTTTTACCTTCCGCCCAGTACATGTACTTCAGGCCTGACTCATTGCGCACATTTCCCAAACGGCGTAGCAGCTCACTTTCTGCATCTTCATCTGTCGCAATCTCATAATTCATAATACATTCAATCGCGTTTTCATAACATTTACAGCTGGATTTCATTAAATGTTCAACATTAGCCAATGGTGTAATCAATTCAATGAGATCATCTACGGAAGAACGAAAGAAAGTAAAACCAGCGAATAATCAAAGCAATTTCCAAATAATTTTACCCAGATCTTCATCTTCATCCTCTTCATATACTGGCTGCGTATCGGAATCAAAATCGGAGTTATCAAATTTAGGCGCTTTTGGATCTATACCAGCAGGTACATGCAAATCAGATAATATATAATGAAATATAGTAACAATTTGTGAATATTTTTCCTTAGGAAGCAGTTTGGTGCAGTTGACTAGTAAAGCCTTAATGTTACCCGCCATAAAATAAGACGTTTTTTAAAATTTTCTTGATACCATGTTTACACGACAGTAGCGACCGACATATTAGAACACGTTTTCAGTTTAGATTTTGTTTACTTTAACTTACATATCTGTATATTTTACTTGCAGTATGTAGTAATCGCCATTCTTATTTGCTTGCATATTTTTCTAACAGGGCAACTTTTCGTTTTTCCAGCTCAAATTTCCTTTCAAAATTTTCCTTTAAAATTTCTTTGAACTGTTGAATGGCTGCGCTTCAAGCCCTTTTCTTTTCTTCCACTTCTGCTTTTTTGAATTCAATTTTTTTTTTTCAAATTATATTTCGCGAGCAGTACGTTTTTTGCGTCCGACTGAATCAGGGGAAGAATTAGATTTTGAAGAAAATGAAAAGGAATTTGAGCAGGAAGGAGAAGGAGATACCAGTGAATGTGGCGCAGCCGGTAATTCTACTTAATATGGGTGTATTTCCAAAAATTTCGTCCATAAGCTCCATATACGGAGCAAAACATGGACTTGGACCTGTGCTGCGGTTGTTGTCCCGCGCCGCCTTATAAGCCTGAAGGGGTGTTCTTATCTTTGACTCCAAACACACCGGAGTTCTGTCTGAGTCCTAAGAGAAGGATATACATATTACAGTAAATCTTAAAATAGAAGTATTACATACGAGATACCCAATGACACCATGTCTTCCAAAACATTGGCGTAGGGCACTCTCTTCTTTTTGGGGTGCTCGAATTCTGCTTTTCGAGCCAGATAGCATCTCAGGAATCCCGTTGTTTCTTCACGGGACCATTTTGTCCCATTCGACAACACTCTTACCTTCAAGGCCTCCGAAATTGTCTCTTAAGTACAAAACCGCACCAAGATCCTCAAGTCACTTGCCGGCAGCACCTGGGGGAAGAACAAAGGAACGCTACTATCAAATTGCAAACCATTTGGCCGGCCGCTCATGGTCCTCACGTCACCAGTCTCAGCGCCTGACTTAAAAAACACAGACTGGAAAATACTGCAGGCAAGCCAAAATACTGCGCTTATAACTGTTACGGAATGAATACAATTTAACTGCCGGACAAAATTTGGCACAGTGCAGTGGACGAAAGTGGTAACTATGGATGGATGGAAGAGCACAATATGCATTGTGATTGCAAATACTATCGAAAAGATCATTTGCAAACTCACGGTGCATCTTGAAATATGGATGCCGCTAATTTAACTGCGCAACAACTACAACTGAGGGCAAAATGCGTGGTATATTACCATTTAAATCTTCATAACCTAAATACCTTTGATTTTCCTTCATGTTGTTCCAAAAAATGACTAGTTTGCGTTGTATTTTAATGTAAAATGAAATATTTCTACAATTTTTGTTGTGTTTTGTTTTGCGGTTTTTGAGTGAAGTTGGCTGCGATATTTCTATATGTCAAAAAATTTCTTTGGTGTATTTTAGACTTCATTCACAATAGAGCAATTTTTTCTATTTTCAACACTACTTTTCAACTCGCTTATTGATTAGCTGACTTTACGAGGACTGGATAAAATAAGCGAGTTAGTGTTATTGCTTTGAATGTAATTCGATGAATAAGCGAGTGTTCTTCTCGTGTTCGCTTAGAATAGAACGCGCCTAATATAAATTTACGTTTATTTCACATTTACGAAGTACTTGTTGAATTCAGGTTTGTTATAGAGATAATACAACACTAAAGATCATCGATAACATTGTATGTTGAATGCATGCTTTACATTCCTTAAGTTTATATTATTATCAAGTCAATATATATATGTTGAGATATCACTGTCAAATACATTCTCATAGTATATGGCAACTCTTTCTTCTTTATTCCTTTTTGCATACATACATATATATGACACAGCAGGTTTTTGCGCAGTTAGCGCAGTTAGCTGGTTCAATTAAATCATCCGTTTTTGTAAAGCACTTTTTCTTTTCTACAATTTTAATAAAAGCGTTCCGTAAAAGCGAACTCTGTAACCAACTTAATCCTGTTACTTTTTATTTGGCTAAATTAATCTATAAAATATTGGAAATCCTCGGATTAATTCCACGGTTATGGGCCCAGGAAATTTGTCCAATAAGCATCAAAAATAAAAAAGAAATTTAGCCACCTCAGGAATAATTTGCAACAACCACAGTCGTCTTGTCATAGCGTATTGGTCAAGCATTCAGAATGGATTCATTCGGCGAGAGAAAAGACGAGAACAATTTCACAGGCCATATTTTAAGAAATTCCTCTAATTATCGTTTATGGAAATTTCAAGATGTAGCCTACATGAAAGCATGTGCATTAACTGATAATATAGAAAACTGAGCGCCAGCCACAACTGCAGCTCAAGAAGTGAAGAATACTTTTGAGCGAAACGAGGGAAAAGCCATGAATGCTGTTATCCAGTCGTTGGATGCTGAGCATGGAAATCTTGTTTTAACATATAAAAATTCGAAAGAAATGATGGAAAAGCTCGGAAGCATTTACGAAAAGAATTCCGATATCCGAGCAATGACTTTATACGAAGAATTTTTTACAGTGAAAATGCGAGATGATGAATCGGTAGCAGGTTATGTAGCTCGAGTTAATCAACTAGCGTCATAAATCGAACAGCAAAATGAAAAACTATCCGATAGATTAAAGATGGCACGTATCATTACTCGTTTAACGTCAAATTTTAATAATTATAAAACAGTGTGGTACAACACTAAAGAAAACCGAACGATTAATGCATTGATGTCAACTTGACAGTTGGAAGAAGAAAATCTAAATCGACTAAATGGAGAAGACGCAGCTAATGTTAGCGCAGCGTTCTCAGCAAAAACTAAGCCGAAACTATATAATTGAAAAAATTCAAAGCCGAAATCAAAAATTTATAATTTGAAGCAAAAAACGAGGTGTAATGCGTGCGGGCAGAAAGGCTATTGGGCTAAAGATAAAGGCGGTCCAAAATATGAAAAAAAATCTACAGGCAAAACCAGCAAAGAAGGTGGTAAAATGGCATGGTGTTCCGTACAGCAAACAATGGAATTACCAGGTAAGGAATGTGATAGTTGGTACGTCGATTCTGCAGCAACAAAACATATGACATTTCATCGAGAATGGTTTTCTACGCTACGAAAGCCCACGAACGGTAGCAAAGTTAAAGTTGCAAATAATAGTTGCTTACAAATCGAAGGAATAGGAACAATTCTAATTGATGTAAAAGTAGACAGTGGAAGCCAGTTCGTCTAGAAAATGTACTGTACGTTCCAGAACTCAGCGAAAATCTGCTATCAACAAGTACGAAACAGATAAAAGTATCACAGTGATAATCTGCAAAGAAGGTTGCAAATTTGTCGAATTGGTTTCGAGTCCACAAATAAAAATGTCCGGTTGTATGATCCATGTAGCGAAAAGGTTTTTATGAGTTGAAATATTCGATTCAACGAGAAGCAACCTGTCAAGTATGTGATTCACGAATAATCAGAAATTGAAGATAGCGAGGTCAGCAACAATAGTGGGCTGAACATAAAAATGAAATCACCTCCCAAGAAGAAAATGTTTTGACAAATGATGAGGAGACGTGTGATGATCATGAATCCTGACAAAACGGGCGATATAATTTTCGACCAAAAGTTAATACACCAAGTCGACTGATCGTTATTCGGCATTAATGTGTGAACCAGTATCATATGAGGAAGCAGTTAATTCAAAAGAAGTGCAACAGTGGAAGCATGCGATGGACGAAAAATATGAATCCCTCATGCTTAATGGCACTTGGAAACTAGTTGATGCTCCGAAAGACAAAAGGTAATTGAGAACCGTTGGGTGTTTAAAGTGAAGCAAAACCCAGATGGCACGATAGAACGACTCAAAGCGCGTTTAGTTGTTCGTGGTTTCACACAAATAGTATGGTGTCGATTATGAAGAAACTTTTAGTCCAATAGTGAAATATACGTTGGTTCGATTTGAAGTGGCTTCATCTTGGAAACTTGCACTTTTGCACTGTTTGATCGTGGGTAATGGCCACGCGCCATCGGCAACTTCATTTATATCCAAAAACGCACTAATTAAAACTCATTTATTTCCTTTATGAAGGGTTGGTAATAAGGCTGTTTTTATTTAAAGTATAAAATGTCACAATACTTTTAATCACGACTTTTAGCTGCGTGCCTAAGTTGGCATCTGCGCGCGTGAACCACTACAATTGACTTGGCTTAATTTCTTTTTCATTTTTTGTCTGTACCTGTATTAGAGCTTTTTAAAGCACGTTAAGTTAGTTGCGGTGGCGCTGCGGCGAATGTCATTAAAGCTAGTTCAATTTCTATTTATATCCTAAGCGCCCTATTATGTTATGTAAGTTATGAATATATTTGCATTGTTGCATTACATCACCCGCCTTTGGAAAAGAAGAGTTTGTCAAGGTGATCATTCTTGAACTACTCTTCTTGACCCGGATGATGTAAATTGTTTAAATGAGCGAATTTATGTTTTACTGAATCCATTCCTCGTTTTCGCTCGTTCAAAACAATTGAATCACGTTCAAAATAAAGTTCACGCCATAAAAGAACTTAAATTTCTATGTTTTAAAGTAAGTTGTTATTACTAGTTACTTTTTAAATTTTTATGCTAATGTGAGTAATATTTAATACTAACTAGTAAAGTTAAAATATTTTTTGTTTCAAGGTAAATATTATGTATTTCGTTTTTAATGTATGTTTAGAAAATATACTATTTATTTGCAAAAAATATTTGTTTTTGTATTCTTAACGCATAACGCATTATGCATGTTCAAATAAACTCCTTTTTGAGTCGCAATTCTCTTATTAATATGACACAATCCGGCTTTAGAATGAATCGGAGCTGTACAACTGCTCTAATCAAGGAATCGAACGATATTAGAGCGAACATTTGCAAAAACCGTGTTACTTTTTTAACGATGCTGGATCATTCAAAAGCATTTTACACGGTCGACCACACGATTCTCGTCATGAAGCTGAAAAATCTGTTCAACTTCTAACCGCCAGCATTATGTTTATTGCTTTCATATCTCAGCGATCGATCCCAAGCTGTATGTGCCGGCAGCACGTTCTCTAATTATTTACTCATAAAAAAGGGGGTCCCTCAAGGTTCGATTCTTGGTCCACTCCTGTTTGTGTTATATGTCAATGACCTCCAAAGCGTATTAAAATACTGTGATATTCATATCTATGCTGACGATGTCCAATTACATGTCAACTGTCCTGTGGTCTCCGTCAACAACTGTATCAGTAAACTGAACTATGATCTTGAAAGTGTAAACAAGTGGGCATATGATAATGGGTTACTATTAAACCCAAACAAATCCCAATGCATCGTAATTTATAAGAAGATTGTTGCGCTTGTCGGCTATGATAATGTAATCCTAAACAACTCAGCTGTAAAATTTGTTCATACTGTAAAAAACCTTGGAGTAATCTTCAATCGAACTTTGAATTGGAATAACCACATATTTAGTCCAATAGGCAAGACCTACGGCATGCTTCGTTCTCTTTGGAACACTCAACAATTTAGCCAAGTTAAAATTCGACTGCTGTTAGCGAAAACATTTATATTACCAACCCTGTTTTATGGATGTGAATTGTATGCCTGTTGTGACTGCCTGTGCCGTGGTAAACTGAATGCCTTATACAGCAATATCGTTAGATATGTATATGGTGTTAAACGTCGTGAACACATATCTGCTTTTGCCATACAACTACCTTCCACAACATTAGATAACCTTCTTAAATTAAAATGTCTGACACTTCTACACAGGGTCATTGTATCCGAAGAGCCTAAATACCTTAGAGAACGCCTTCAATTCATTAAATCCCCGCGATCGCGAATCTTACTCAATATGAAGTTTAGCAACCTAACAACTGATGTCCACCTCTGGAACGCACTACCTGTCCGACTTAAAACTATTCAGAACCCACTGCGTTTCAAAAACGAGCTGCTACATTACTTCGCACAATAACTGACATACATGTATATAACCTTCTAGCTCCAACCAATCTGTTTTTCCTCTTCCTCCCGTTTTCTTTACCCAAGAATTTTGAACAATTGTGGTGTGTCGCAACTCGGCACAGGAGTGGAGGCACCACAATTGTGTTAGGATTAAATTTAAAAGAAAAGAAAGAAAGGCGAGAGATATTTCTCGTTATAATATTTTGGCTTTATTATAGTAAAAATTAAAATTAGCACAATAATTTACCTTAGTATGAAATGAAGATGGCGGGGCTTCTCGGGGATTGTCGAGGACAACCGTTGAACCGTGGAAAAAGTCTCCGGTTTTAAGGGGAAGCTTCCCCACACAGTTGTACCGGCATGCATGTATATGTGTACGGACAACATAACCCTACCTATGTACACATATACATGCATGTGGGCTAACTAGTGGTCGATAAAGTGGTGCTGGTATGGTAGCGCGAGTTGATATGAATTTAGGCTTCGGGCCTAAACATGCCGGCCCCTTGCGATACACAACAGCTCAGACTCGGCCCGAGCGGCCCCGACCACGACTTATCTTACGACTATATTATGAGCTAAGCGGTGCGCGCCGGATGGCGCGACGACATCCTCCTTGCCTTCGCCGTTACCTATAGCTAGGACGAGATATAGGAATGGTAAAGTAAAAGAACACCCATCATATATTTCTTGCCAGTTACTAGAGAAATCCATTTATTGTGAGAAAAAAAAGATGTTATTCACATATATAAAGCTTAAAACTAAGTAACCCTTCAAAGTCATGTTAGATCGGGTGGGTCCCCGAGAGCACCCATCCAAAGATAGTGCTTTGGGCTAGGAGCGAGCCAAACGACGGCGGTAAAGTGGCCGGTGTAATGATTTCAGCGTAAATGTTGCCGCCCAGAACGAGGCGGATTGGTGTTGACGCATAAAATTGTGGATCCGCCAGACGAATGTGTTCGTAAGGAGCTGCGACGCTGGGGTCGATGCTATAAGTTGGTCTGACGCGCCTAAACTCATGGACGCAGACTGCGTGAGTTGTCACCGTCTTGCTCTGTCCATGTTTACCTCTAAATCTAATAAAACAACCGGTTTCGCCGGCGGCGTTGGTTGTCGGCAGTGCTAGCTCTCGCGCCAGCCTGCGGTCGATCGTTGTGCGGGGGGAACATGCATCAATGAGTGCACGGATGAGATGGCTCGGACGACAAGTCCTCCATCGACAGGTACAGCGTGGTATGATGGTTGCTACCACATCTTCGGCACCTGCCCTGAGTCGTGCAGTCTCGGGCACGATGTACCATTGAAAGGCAATTTTGGCCGTACTTGGTCTTTATAATTTCGCGCAGCCGTTGCAGCGGGGACTACGCGCGGTATATCGGGCATGACCTGAATGGATGTTTCGCGTCGCATAAATGGCACGGCTTTGGGTAACGAGAGGCCTGGCGCTCGTCCCTCTTTCGTAGCGAAGCGTAACAAGTCATTCTATTTAGAGAAGATGGAATAAAAATAAAGGGAACTCGTTGATTTATTATGACTATGTTACGCCTTCGGTGGCGAGTAAGCCTTAACTGCGTTAACTAAATTTTTCGTGTGAGTGGGGTGAAACTCGGTAGCTGCCTAAGAAGAGATTCGCGCATGTTATGTGCATGGTCTCTTTCAATACGCGTTATGTGTCTAGGGCTTTAGTGCTATTTTACTTATTTTTGTGTCACCCGGTAACCACGGGCACACTAGTGTTGCAGAAAAATTAGCATTTACGATTTTCGGTTAGCACATTCTGGTACCGAACCGGGTAGAGAGTGTATCACGTGGGTTCTGTTGAGTCGCTGTTATTTGTGTTGTTGGTGCTACAAATCCAGCAACTTTCCTGCCCGCCGCAAAAAAAATGTTTGGACTGTTTTTTTTTTGCCATATAAAGAAAAGTAAAAATGTTTGTTTCGGAAGCGGGGAGAAATTAGTAAAGCGTATAATTATTTATTGGTTTATTTTTTTTGTGTATTGCCCTTCGATTATTTGTTCAAATTTTCCTCAAATTTTCGGGCTTTAGCAAATGAAACGGTTCCCGAAGAGTATTTGGGTCTGATATCGATTTGTCAGAAACGGGGTTTTGGGTACCCGTTTGCATCTTTTTATGCATCCCTAATATAATGTACATTTAAACTCGGCATATATATGTACATTCATTGGATTAAGTATATGGACAGTCAGTGCTTGGACTTTACCACTTTATTTGGATGTGGAACAACTTTTTGACCCATTTTAACTCTCACCTACTACCAACTACTGCGATCATTAGGTAAATGTATGGATATTCTAGCACACCTAAATAATGTTCCAAAGTGACACCGACTCAACCAACCGATTTTTCTAATATTTTTCGCGCTTTTTGAGCCAAAAACTCGAAGTTAACACAGGAATCTTGAGTTCGTTGTTTTCTAAAGGCTGTTTTTAGTGATAATAATCTTATTTGTATATTTTCAATTATTTCCATTGCGAAATCTTATTTGTAACTCCTCGTCAAGGAAAAGCAAGAAATAGATAAGAGGGAGAATGAAAAGAATTGATCGAAAAGTAGTTTGCTTCAAAAGAACCATAATACATATACTATACGCATATACGCAAAATAAATGTATGATTGTGCTACTTTCATCGGCTTGGGTGCACAATTCTGAACGAGAATAAAGTTTAAAAGTGAGATAACATGTCGGTGGTTTTATGGCAGTATTTTTGGCACATTGAAAATATCTGCCAGTACCAACATTTTCATTATTTAAAGTCCGCGCACTGGTACAAGCATACCAGCCGCAAAGGAAAAACGAAAAAAAAAATACTCGCGAACATTTATACATACCTATGTATATAATGTAAATTCCACAGAATTGAAACAAACGGTGAATTCGATTGATTGCGCCGTTGTTTCTTTCTTTGCATTTTTACGCGTGGTTGGAGTACGATGGCAAATTTACAAAGGAAATGGTAAGTACTTCGAAATTGTTCAATTATTAATGAAGCTCGAAGTTATTAATGTGTAACGTAGGAAAATGCTACGTCACAATAACCCACTCACAAGCCCTAACATTAAATATGTACATACCCTAGCATTTAAATATACATACCCTACGATCGCCCTGCACAGCGAACAACCATCCGCACATAATATACCATGTAAATATACATATCCTACGATCGCCTTGCACAGCGAAAAACCACCCGCACATAGTATGCCAAGTACCAACAGCGAACAACCAAACATACTCAGCACGTGTGGTACTGACTATCTGGCGTGCATTTTTCATTCGCTATCATAACGAGGAGTTATTGATGAGCTGAATTCTTAACCATTTTATACGCTAACAAGTATGAAATGGCAAACGCCACCACTCACTGCATACTTCACCTAGGTAAGTGAGGCTGAGGCCAAACTTCCAATGATAGGTATCAAAGGGGCCCCAAGGTGAACGGGGAAGACTCCCAGCGAACCCATCGGGCTCATGGATCCCCCCCCCCCCCTCACCTATGGGAAACCAACCTTTGCACAACGTCCCACGGGGTAGAAGGGGATACGTTCCCTTCCTACTTTGAAGGACGGATGGGCACGAGTAGTTCCCCCAAGGAGCGTCCAGGACCAGTCCTGGGCTCCACTTGAGGGACTTGCCAGGACCAATACATATTAATACGGGTGGCATTTGTCGCGGACAGTCCACCCAGGGTTGCCGAGGATCATCTCGCTCCCCCGCTCCCTGGGTGAGGTGCCGAGCCATATGCAACGGTAGACCTTACTACATCCCTCGCGGTCGCTAGGGCTCTTGTCCGAGGCTCCCTGAGAGGGGTACTGAATCTACCCAGCACCCATGTATACAAATACATCTATATGTTGGGTAGTACTAATAGAAACTTTATACTTCACCTAGGTGAAACTGCGCCCTTCTTGCCCGCCGCCGTCAATCATTAACCGTAGGAGCACCACCGTAACCCGCCTGAACCTATCCGAGTAAGCTTTCTCTGGGGGTAAGATACTATTTGCAGATCATCACCACCGTTCTCTGAGAGCCGCGACCCGTACCGTCATTTTCGAGACCCGCTTCCGTCGCTCCTGCGCTATCATCCGTGGCATCTCCCTCTCTATCTCTCTCTCTCTATCTTTCTCTGGGATCAAAGGCTGCCGGAATCGAAACGCAAAAGCCGCATCGCGTGTGTGTGCGTGTTCGGAACAAAAACAACAACTACTTGTGTTATTAATTGGAAAAGGTTAGTGGGACCTTCGCCTGACCCTGGAGCGGCTGAGCTTACCTCAGCCTTCGACAAAACCCACCTCACAAATGATATATATTTCTTTTATTTCATCATGTCTATCGCAAAACAGCTGAGAAAATTGGACGTGTAAATTTTTTCACGGAAAGAAATTGTTAACTATTCCAAAAATTTTACATTTAAGTGAATGGGATAAATTATTCAGCAGACATGTCGGAAGTTGAAGCTGTTCGAATTATTGCAGAGTCCCTAACGGAGCAAAGTGTAGAATATGTCTTTGGTATAATAGGCATACCTGTTATTGAGCTGTCAATGGCATTTCAAGTGGATGGTCTCAAATACATTGGTATGCGTAATGAGCAATCGGCTTGTTATGCTGCTCAGGCAATTGGTTATTTGACTGGTAAACCTGCTGTGGTTCTTGTGGTTTCTGGACCACGATTGTTACATGTTACAGGGGGCATGGCAAATGCTCAAGTAAATTGTTGGCCCTTGCTGGTAATTGCTGGTTCTACCAATCAGGATCACGAAGGTATTGGTGGTTTTCAAGAATATTCTCAAGTTGAGATGTCTCGTCCCTATTACAAATATGCTGCCCGCCCGCCTACTGCAGCGCTAATTCTCTTGCATTTATAAAAGGCTGTACGTTATGCCACCTATGGACGACCAGGTATGTCCTATTTGGACCTCCCAGGCAATATATTGCAGTCGCGTGCACAAAAGGAAAAAATCTATAAGGTGCTACCACATCCTCCTGCACCGTTGGTATATCCTGCACATGACGATGTTCTACGCGCTGCCAATTTAATACGTACTGCAAAATGGCCTCTGGTTATAATAGGAAAGGGGGCAGCCTATGCGCAGAGAACGTATTACGCCATTTTATTGAAAATACCAATTTGCCTTTCCTGCCACCACGAATGGCCAAAGGTGTTGTATCCGATACAGCGCCACAATGTGTGTCATCGGCACGCTCATTGGCATTGCAGAAGGCGGATGTGGTGTTATTACTGGGAGCACGTCTCACCTAGGTTTTGCATTTTGGCAAACCTCCGCGTAACAGTGAGGATGTTAAGTTTATACAAGTCGATATTTATCCTGAAGAGTTACATAACTCGGTGCAATCTTCAATTGCTATACAATCGGACATTAAGCCATTTGCAGAGCAAATTTTCGAACAAATGAATGCTGTGAGTTTTGAATTCCCCAATGAAAACCCCTGGTGTGAGAGCTCGCAAATAAATGCAAAAACAATCGCGAGCAAGTACGCACCATGTCAATGCAAACTGCTTCACCGCTCAATTATTATACCGTCTTTCATCATTTGAGCTGATTCCACACGATGCTATAATGGTTAGTGAAGGAGCTAATACTATGGATATTGGACGTTCAATGCTTTTCAATATTTTGCCACGCCATCTCTTACATTTGGTACCATGGGTGTGGGGCCGGGTTTTGCTATCGCAGTGGCACTTTTTTGTCGTGATCGTTTTCCAGGTAAACGTGTATTATGCGTGGAAGGCGACAGTGCTTTCGGTTTCTCGGGTATGGAATTGGAGATAATGGTGCGTTATAAGTTACCAATCACTATTGTGATTGTTAATAATAATGGCATCTACGGTGGCTTCGATCAAGAAACTTTCGATTCAATACAAAATGCTGGAGACTTGTCGTTGGTTACACTTCCATTTGAAAAAGTGATGAAAATGTTTGGGTTCAATGGGTATTTCTGCAAGGAAATAACTGAATTACAGGCAGCGCTTAGGGATGCACAACAATTTACTGATAAGCCAACTATCATCAATCCTTCATCCGATCGCAAGCCGCAAACATTTAATTGGCTGACCGAATCAAAATTGTAAATACACGGAACTTGTTATTTTTTGGAATGGTTGTTTTTTGCAAAGTGAAATTGAATAGCCGTGTCATTTGTAAGATTTATTGCACCTTTTCAAGTATTTTGCCAAAAAATTTGCATATTCTGCGTTGAAAAAGAATAATTTTTCACTTTGCAAAACTTTTCATTTGCATGCATTTAATGTGGTTGGATAAAGTGAATGGACTTCATGGATGCAGTTTTTGTGCAGTTGCTGTGAGAATTCGCATTGATTTTGTAGACTGAAGTTTGGAGGTAATTTTGCACGCTTCAGTTTCGTTGAACCTAAATCATCAAAATTTGGAATAATTTGTACATATCGAATACAAATAAAATTACAAAGAATTCTACATTAGTGGATAACAATAACTGGGAAGTTAGCAACAGAAGGGATAAAGAAGCATTTTGGAAGATGAAAACCCGTCCTATTTCAAATGTAAGTTTAGTCACCGATTGGGAGGATAATGTTCTTTTCGATGTTAATAATCCCGATTTTTGTGGTATTTCTCCAAATGTTGGAAATGTTCTTAATACCAATGGAGTGACGGTGTCTTCAGCTAACATTGTTGCTCCACCATCGGGCTTAGTAAATGGTTCAGCTACAAATGTCAGTTTAAATGCATTAAATGTAAAAGTTCCAACAGCAATGTCTTTAGCCAGCGTACATGGTCCACAATTCTCTGATATATGCAGGTCTTTGGGACGCAGCAATATCAGTATATCTTCGTCCTGATCGGATTTAGTAAGTAGTCCTTTGGAAATTTCCGTGGACAATGTACTCACAATTGAGGAATTGCGTCAGCATATGGGCTCCTGCTTCACCTGCGGCGTTTATGGACTGATGATCATGTTTCCCTCGATTGCAGTGAATGTGGTGGCTACAGTTTAGAGCGCCCATGTCCGCTTTGTGGTGGACAGTGTGGCTTACCGTGGAAGCGTGATTTCACCATGTCGCATGCCTGTGGCAAAGCTCGTTGGTGTGTGTCCTAGTTATCAAGAGGCAATGACACATTTGAATCCCCAGGAATCTGCTGTTAATTCCGCTTGCCCTGTTGCTCCATCAACGTGTGCTAATCCTGCTACGCATTTGCGTTTAGCTCAAGAATTATGTCTGCGTTTGGAACAACTTTCGGCTAGTGCTCATACGTGATTAATTTGTTATTTGACATAAGAATGTGTGATTAAAAGGAGTGAAGCAACGTCTCAAAAAGTCCCTAAAGCTCAACATTTAAGTAAATAAATTGGAATTTCTAAAGAGCATAAAACGCATCCCGACCATCTTGAATCTATCTATAACATTTCTATCTAACCATTTTACATAGATACTACATACTTATACATATAATATATGTAAATACATATAAACTGGGCATATGTAGCTAATTTTGTGATTGTATATTATCTACTTTTAAGGCCTTTGTATACAAATACAATTCCATAGATATTCTTTAGCCAATATTGGATTTGTAATTAACTTTCAATATATTTTCATATGTGAGTAGACACATTTGTATAAAAAGGGAAATTTTGCTGCAAAGCCTCTATCATATACACCACACCGTGGGTCGATGGTGGATGCATAAATAAATCTGGACATATATTTGTGACAGATCGACGCAATAACAATGTGCAGGCCTTTGCTGCTGATGGACGTGTCGTAGACAGATTTTGTGGGAAGGGAACTGCTGATGGTGAATTATGTCACCTTCCCGATTTGGTGGCGCTGCGTGCTAAGTGTACTCTATACTTGGTTGGTTTTTGGGATGAAAGCATATCTTTTGGCACACATGGCAAAACGGGCTACGGTTGATCTCATTAAGGTGAGCATGGAAAATTCTTTAGCTACTATTGCTTAACCTATCTAAAACCCTTTGATTTTAGTGTTTTTCTTAACTGTTAGACTCTCATGCACCCTATACTTTCGTTGTCCAATGTGGCGCTGCTGTGACTGTAGGGCATTCACTCCATGAAGCAAGTCACAATCCGGTGGATTTGTCGGTTGCATTGGATTTGGGATATGTTTTTGGTAAGTGGTTTTAAATTTCATATTGTATATCTTCTTTCGCATATTTAACAGCATAAACATGATCGGCTATTTTTTATACACCTACTTTTATGGATTTATGGGTTTTACTATTTTTCTGTGCGTTTTTACTGCCCAAGGCGGTTGCGCAATTTATACCATTTTGACGTTGCTCAATTATGTTTTGTGGCGATGATATGTAAATTATTATCTTTGTGTTCACGACGCATTTTAAGCGTGACCAGGCGGCGTAAGCCAACAGATTTTAGGGCGATATTGCCCTTCAAGTGGGCAGCGTACATATGTATGTATGGATTGACTCAGGGGCGGATCCAGGATCGATTTTTCTTTTTTTTTAATTATTTGAAGGTTGTGGGGTTTTCATTCGAATTATTTGAGTAGTCAAGTGCTGTTCTGAAACGTTCGGATTGACTTAATTAAAATGTCTAACCCTATAAGGAATTAAACTCTGCTAATATCTGGGGCAGATGAGTTTTCTCATCAGCGGTAGGCTTGCGATGTACCTCGTTGCGCGGCAACGAGTGCAGCTGTTTTCTGTGGCAGATCGGTTCGCCCTTCTGCGGTAGGCTTTCTGTTGTCCTCGTTATGGGATAAAGAGTGAATTTTGTGTATGATTTTTTTTTTGAAAATTTAGAAATTGAATGGGCCGGAGAATGCCTTTGGTTTCGGTGGCAGATGCGGATCTGCATTACGGTTGTTGGTTGGCCTCGTTCCGGGCGAACGAGAGCTGGGGTTAATTTTTCTGAAAGGAGGGATGTGGAGGAACGGAAGGATTGTTAAGAGGAGCTCGTGGTCCTCTCACAATCTATCTCCATAGGAAGAAGGATCAGTTTGACCAAAGGTCGTCTGACTTGACCCTTCTCGGTTATGAGGTCGGCCACACGTACTCGGTTATCTTCGCCGGGGTGTACGTTGACGACTCTACCTAACCTCCATCCGTTGGGAGATAAGTTGTCCTCTTTGAGGAAAATAAGAACAGGAGTAGCCAAGCTGAAGCATGGATCCACTGGTGAACGTTGTTCGATATTGGATGCTTCTTTAACTTGAGCAGATACTGCATTGCCGATGCCTGAAACTTGGGCATGCATTTTCCTTGCCGGCAAATTGATTCTGCGTTTGAGTCTTTCTGTCATGAAGGAACATTCAGACCCTGAATCAATTAATGCCCGCGCTGAGAAGTCGGTACCATTATGGTGAATGTGTACGCGAGCAGTTCCTAATAGCACGCCTGTGCTGGAATTAGCATGACATGAATTTACATTCTGGTTCGCAGAAGAATTTGGTTGCCCCGATTCCCGTCTTATGTGTGCTTGTGCTGAAGTTGACGGGATATTATCCGCGTCTTTAAATGGATTACGCCTCGTAGTTTGCTGAACTGTATCCGAATGCAGGAGCGTGTGGTGACGAGAGTGGCATTTGGCACAGTTGTACGAACTGGTGCACCTCGTCACTGTGTGTCCTGGGGATTAGCTGTTCAGGCATCCCCCGTGGATTTGATGAAGTTGATTCTCTCCACTGGGGTCAGATCACAGAATCGGGGAAAATTCCGTAACCTGTGTTCAGCTTTGCACATTTAGCAAAAAACCCTTGATGTTGATTTTGAAGTAGGTTTTGATACCTTCGTTTGGAAGGCACCAAGTCTTTTTATGGGGGTTTCGGTCGTATGCCGAGTATTTGATGGCTTTTGCCCCTTTTGGGCGTTAGTGCCAGTGAAGCTAGACACTGTTTCCAGTGTCTGAAACCTATTTGATAAAAATTTGTCCATATCTTCCCACTTAGATATGTCCATTTTATGGTCTATGCTTTGTTCCCATAGAGCCAGGGTACTTTCCGGTGACTTTGTCGAACACATATATGTTAGTATTGCATCCCAATTGGATGTGTCGATTTTGTGACACTTGAGGGACGATAGACAATTGTTTATATCGTTATGTAATTTCTTTAACGCGCTCCCACACTCACTCTCTACCTTCTTTAAATTAAAAAGAATTTGCAATTGCGTTTGACTAATATACGCTTGTTTTCATACCTTTCGCGCAGGTTTTTCCAGGCCACGTCGAATCCACCGTTTGTTAGAGGGCTTTTTTTACAATGTCTTTGGCCTCGCCCTGTGTCTTGTTTTTCAAATGGAATAGTTTTTCCACCCCCTGTAGGTCGGAATTATTTATGTATATGGCCGTAAACAGATCACGAAAGGTTGGCCATGATAAATAATCACCTTTGAAAATCTCCGTGTCGCAAGGAGGGAGGCGGATCTTATGCCCGCGAGGTTCGGCTGGTGGTGGTTACTCCGATATAGCACTATTTTCTACTTGTTTAAATTTCTCTGCCTCAGCAGATCTTGTGGATGAGCATCGCATATATATTGAGTAGGTTGTCATATATCTTTTCCGGACGGCCAACACATCATTTGCGTCGACCTCCTCTGATCCCATCAGTGAGTCAAACACAGACTTAACCTTCTTCCATAATGAGCGCAACTCTTCTTGCTGTATCGCAAGAGTGTGCTTATTAGGATTTTCCTCTGGAATAAGGCTGTACTGTTTCTCAAACTCTGTGATTAACTCAGCTGATCGGATATAATTTTCCATTTTCTCAACAAATTATTCCTACCCAACTAAAACCAAACTAATTCTTTGAACAAAAATGGAAACAATGCTTTGAAAGATCGCTTTTATTTATTTATTTCAGACTTGGCCGACTCGTCTGAGATTTTTTGTTTTTTTTTTTTCAAAAGGAAGAATAAGCAATGGTGTAACCTACTCGCCACCCGCACGCAAATTATGCATATGTATATATTGATATTTCTGGCTATTAAATTATAAGGGTTAGACTAGGCCGATTCGTCTGGTTTTCCCAAGAAAAGAGTAAAGCACAACAGTGTGGCTTACTCGCCACCCGCACGTAAATTTATATATATGTATTGGTGTGTGTGTTAATTTATTTGTAAGAGGTTGTGGCTCAGATAAGGAGCAAAGTACAGAGTGCGTGATATAATAAACCGTCTCGTACTAGTGAAAATTACCAGTGCAAAAATTTGTGAAACTAAATTATTGTGTTCGTGAGTGGATATACGTGCAGAGTTACTCTAGTTGCTTGCAAGAAAATATTTGGTGCTTTTTTAAAAAAGTGAGGTTATGGTACACTTGTGTATCAAATTGCCGTGGCCGTGGGATACTCCGGATCGACACACGCCGTAGGGGGAAAGCAGTTGCACAAACCAAAAATTGAGGCACTATATCGCACAGAGTGGTCACTGATAATTTTAAATTTTCACTGTTTAGAAGTTCGGAGCACTCGCGGCACTTTTTAAATAAAAACCTAACCACAAAACTAACCAAAAAAAGGAAAGTGGCAAGAAATATATCACTTATGTAGCTGCTGCGTGAAGGAGTGTTTCTTGTTGTATTGATGCGGTAAATTGACTAGTTGTGTATTGCCACCAGAAATTAAAAATAACACCACGATAACTTGCACCAGGAGTGTACCACCAAGCGTGTATATCACCAATAAAAATGTTGAGTGTATCACCACGTAATAAAAACTGGTATCACCTCTGCAGTGTATGAGTGTTCGCTTAATTTGGAAGGCGCGTATCACCAAGATGATCCAAAAATATCACCAAAAATGCGTATTAAGTGATAAATTTAATGGATGTGGACTGTAACTGTGTATTGGCGTTGGTTCCTTTTTCGGGGAGAACGGACCATGAACAATTGTGGTGTGCCGCAACTTGGCACGGGAGTGGAGGCACCACAATTCTGTTAGGATTAAATTTAAAAGAAAAGAAGGAAAGGCGGGAGATATTTCTCATTATAATATCTTGGCTTTATTATAGTGAAAATTAAAATTAGCACAATAATTTATCTTAGTATGAAATGAAGATGGCGGGGCTTCTCGGGACGGCTGGTTGTAGTTCGCTCAATGATCGCTGGAAAAGTAGACGGTTGCCTTGTCGAGGACAACCGTTAAACCGTGGAAAAAGTCTCCGGTTTTAAGGGGAAGCTTCCCCACACAGTTGTACCGGCATGCATGTATATGTGTACGGTCAACATAACCCTACCTATGTACACTATACATGCATATGGGCTAACTATGTTGTCGATAAAGTGGTGCTAGTAGGGTGGTGCGAGTTGATACGAAATTAGGCTTCGGGCCTAAAAAAACTTGTTATGCCTAGACTATCACACATCTACCATTCTAGTCCCATACTCTAATCTTATTGCTACGTCCCTTCAAGACGGAGGTGTTTTGGCCCAATGCCTAACTTTTACTTGATTGACGGCGCCCCTCCCTAATGTTTTAATAACACTTCCGGCCACCCACACTCTCATATGTATGTGTGTGTGCAGGTTGTCAGCACCCATGCACGTATATGTGGGGGTGATTGTGTGTGTGGCTTGCCCCTTCTTAACACCAGAGGACGTTTTTCGCGGTTTAGCGGTTGTCATCAACGGGACAACCGGCCTCATTTTCGATCGACTGCCAACAAGCACACATCGCCAAGGATCACCGTCATCACTTGCGACCTATAGGTGACATTATAACCATTGTACATTTTCTCACACTTTAATTAAATACAACTTATAACGAGGAAATCCTTTTTGTGTTCTCTTTTACTGTATTTCTGAGTGAACCTTCCCGAGAACGACCCGTGTGCGCCAACCCACTGCTGGTTCCCGACGCACCCAGGCGGAACATTGGTCCTTACTCACCGAAAAAGGAACTAAAAGCCTAAAATTACAGTCCGTTGCACCAGATAATCTACCTGCAAAGCACAATTTATATACTACAAAAATTTTTGCCAAAGGATTTGCCTACTAAAATTTATTTGCCACAGCACATCTAAACAGAACCACCAAAGAAGTTCGCAAGCATATAATACACGATATTAGCAGCCACCGGAGCCACAGCCATCAAATCAATTCCTCCAGCAAAAATAAGAAGTAATTGTTGTATTCCTTGCCACTTTTTTTTTGAGTGTCGATTAGTGAAAAATAAGGAAATAACACGCATTGTGCGTGAAAAAAGTGAAATCAGACAAAGTGTAAATAGTGAAGTTTATTTTAGTGAGCACCAGCTTATCCTTCTTTTACTTGTTTCCCAAATTTAAATCACTTTTGTTTTAATTTATTTCGTCTCTTTTTTTGTTGTTGCCGCTGAGACAAAAGTTTGTAAAATAAAAATTTTGCAGTTGTCGCTGCTGTGACACAAGGTCCATAAAACAAACCCTTTTTCGTTGTCGCTACTCTGACAAAGTCTGAAATAAAAGTAATACATATAAAACGTCGAAATTCAAAAGTTTTATTTATGGCTGGGAAGGTATTTTAACTCTGAAGAGTTCTATTTCTCTAATCGGCAATTATCTCGTCAATAAATTCAAATAGGACCATGGAAACCTACATCCGGTTAGTGGAATTAATCGCAGAGTTTGAGACAGATTACAGCATTATTCGGGAAAGCGACCATAGTAAACACACTCTTGCGATACAGCAGGAAGAGCTGCGGTCCTTGTGGAAGAAGGTAAAGTCTGCGTTTGATTCGCTACTCGGATCGGATGAGGTGCCAGGGGATGACGTTATGGCGATAAGAAAGAAGGAAAAAGCAGCATACGCAATCTACATGCGATGCTTAGCGTCTATATCTGCTGAGGCAGAAAAATACAAGAAAGAGGACAAGAACGTCAACCCTGGGCAAGAACCCCATGGGCATAAAATTCGCCTCCCTGCTTGCGACACGGAATTTTTTAAAGGGGATTATCTGTCTTGGCCAACTTTTCGTCACCTGTTCACGGCAATTTATATAAATAATTCTAGCTTGAAAGGGGTGGAAAATTTATTCCATCTCAACAACAAAACGCAGGGCGAAGTAAAAGAAATCGTTAAAAAATTCCCTCTCAAAAAAGAAGGTTTCGAGATGGCCTGGAAAAACTTGTATGAGAGATACGAGAACAAACGTATCTTAGTAAACACACAACTACAAATTTTATTTAATTTAAAAAAGGTAGAAAGGGAGTGCGGCAGTTCAATCAAGAAGCTGCAAAATTATATAAATAATTGTATTTCGTCCTTCAAATGCCACAAAATTGACACTTCCAATGGACTTGCCCCTGTGCTGCGGTTGTTGTCCCGCGCCGCCTTATAAGCCTGAAGGAGTGTTCTTATCTTTGACTCCAAACACACCGCAGTTCTGTCTGAGTCCTAAGAGAAGGATATACATATTACTGTAAATCTTAAAATAGAAGTATTACATATATGTTCATAACATACCGAGATACTCAATGACACCATGTCTTCCAAAACTTTGGCGTAGGCCACTCTCTTCTTTTTGGGGTGCTCGAATTCTGCTTTTCGAGCCAGATAGCATCTCAGGAATCCCGTTGTTTCTTCACGGGACCATCTTTGCATTTTTTATCCTCAAACATAAATTAAGATAAAGAGTCATATTTTTTTAAAAATTATTAGTAACATTTGCTGAGGAAAACTGAACAGCTAAGTCGCAGCACAGCTGGACATTTTTGAAATCTGTCCAGCAGGGGTTTCACCGAGCCTGGTAATGCATTGTACAAACGGGCCCTTGAAATTGTCCACATGTTGTTTCTAAAATTTTCCGAAAGCCATTCTGATATTTGTCAAGCTCCGGGTTTGCACTGAAAAAGGGGAGCAGTGTAGCTTCTTGACTACAAGCTATAAGAGAGATATCGGACGATATGATATCTCCATCGTTAGTTAGTTTACCAAACTTTAGTAGCGGTACCACCACAGCTTCCGACAGTAGCGAAGACTTTAGAACCCGTTATGCTCCCTCATTTTACGGCGAATTTCGGTTAGACATTGCTTCCGCAAAATGCACAGCACTACCATCGCGCTAAACGCCATAAACACGAACTGAACCAGAGAAACCTCACCATAGGACAGGGATCATGGCACTTGACCTGTCAAAAGGTATTGAAACAGTCAACCACGGAACACTACTCCAAGAAATAGAAGGTTCACCCCATCCCCCTCATCTAAAAAGATCACCCACTAATTATCCTAGTGGTCGGCAAGCGTCGGTTAAACAGGGGATATCGCAGGGTGATATTTTTCCCCACTTATGTTAATTTCTACATATCAAAGCTGCCTTCCTCACCAAAAGGAGTTACCATAATTTCCTATGCTTACGACAGCACAATAATGACAACAGGGTCTGCCCCCAATATAGACGAATTTGTTTCCAAATCTCCCGTCTTTCTGGTTCTGTCTACTCACATAATCTGGTGGTATATTACCATTTAAATCTTCATAACTTAAATACCTTTGATTTTCCTCCATGTTGTTCCAAAAAATGTTCCTCCACCAAAGAAATGACTAGTTTGCGTTGTATTTTAATGTAAAATGAAATATTTCTACACTTTTTGTTTTGTTTTGTTTTGCGCTCTTTGAGTGAAGTTGGCTGCGATATTTCTATATGTCAAAAAATTTCCTTGGTGTATTTTAGACTTCATTCACAATAGAGCAATTTTTTCTATTTTCAACACTACCTCTCAACTCGCTTCTTGATTAGCTGATTTCACGAGGACTGGATATGGACTGGACTGGAGTGTTCTTCTCGTGTTCGCTTATAGAACGCGCCTAATATAAATTTACGTTTATTTCACATTTACGAAGTACTTGTTGAATTCAGGTTTATTATAGAGATAATACAACACTAAAGATCATCGTTTACATTGTATGTTGAATGTATGCTTTACCTTCCTTAAATTTATATTATTTTCAAGTCCATATATGCATGTTGAGATATCACTGTCAAATACAATCTCATATTATATAGCAACTCTTTTTTCTTTATTCCTTTTTGCATACATATATATATATACATATGACACAGCAGGTTTTTGCGAAGTTAGTTAGTTCAGTTAAATCATCCGTTTTTGTAAAGCACTTTTTCTTTTCTACAATTTTAATAAAAGCGTTCCGTAAAAGCGAATTTTGTAACCAACTGAATCCTGTTAATTTTTATTTGGCTAAATTAATCTATAAAATATTGGAAATCCTCGGATTAATTCAACGGTTATGGGCTCAGGAAATTTGTCTAATAAGCATCAACAATAAAAAAGAAGTTTAGCCACCCCAAGAATAATTTGCAACAACCACAGTCGTCTTGCCATAGCGTATTGGTCAAGCATTCAGAATGGATTCATTCGGCGAGAGAAAAGACGTGAACAATTTCACAGGCCATATTTTAAGAAATTCCTCTAATTATCGTTTATGGAAATTTCAAGATGTAGCCTACATTAAAGCATGTGCATTAGCTGATAATATTGAAGACACAGCGCCAGCCACAACTGCAGCTCAAGAAGTGAAGAATACTTTTGAGCGAAACGAGGGAAAAGCCATGAATGCTGTTATCCAGTCGTTGGATGCTGAGCATGTAAGTCTTGTTTTAACATGTAAAACTTCGAAAGAAATGATGGAAATGCTCGGAAGCATTTACGAAAAGAATTCCGATATCCGAGCAATGACTTTATACGAAGAATTTTTTACAGTGAAAATGCGAGATGATGAATCGATAGGTTATGTAGCTCGAATTAATCAACTAGCGTCATAAATCGAACAGCAAAATGAAAAACTATCCGATAGATTAAAGATGACAGGTATCATTACTCGTTTAACGTCAAATTTTAATAATTTTACAACAGTGTGGTACAACACTAAAGAAAACCGAACGATTAATGCATTGATGTCAACTTGACAGTTGGAAGAAGAAAATCTAAAGCGACTAAATGGAGAAGAAACAGCTGGTGTTAGCGCAGCGTTCTCAGCAAAAACTAAGCCGAAACTATATAATCGAAAAATTCAAAGCCGAAATCAAAAAATTATAATTTGAAACAAAGGCTATTGGGCTAAAGATAACGGCGGTCCAAAATATGAAAAAAAAATCTACAGGCAAAACCAGCAAAGAAGGTGGTAAAATGGCATGGTTTTCCGTACAGCAAACAGTGGAATTACCAGGTAAGGAATCTGATAGTTAGTACGTCAATTTTGCAGCAACAAAACATATGACATTTCATCGAGAATGGTTTTCTACGCTACGAAAGCCCACGAACGGTAGCAAAGTTAAAGTTGCAAATAATAGTTGCTTACAAATCGAAGGAATAGGAACAATTCTATTTGATGTAAAAGTAGACAATCGGGGGAAGCCAGTTCGTCTAGAAAATGTACTGTACGTTCCAGAACTCAGCGAAAATCTGCTATCAACAAGTACGAAAGAGATAAAGGTATCACAGTGATAATCGACAAAGAAGGTTGCAAATTTGTCGACCAATTGAACAAAGTTGTTGCCGTAGGAAAATGCAACGAACTGAATCAAATTAAAATGAGTTTTCGATTACATATTGATGAATATGCAAACGTTGCCGCTGTATCATTGCAGCATTGGCATCGTCGTTTGGGACATGTGCATGCTGACGCTATCATGCAAATGTGTAATATGGGTCTAGTTACTGGTGTCAGTTTGTCTGACAATGAAAGTTTTTTTTGCGAAGATTGCGTATGTGGTAAAATGACCAGAGCAACACACAAAACGTCTTTTAAGCGAGCATCAGCAAGAGGCAAGTATATGCATTTCGACTTGTGCGGCCCGAGTGAAATTAATGGAGTAGGTGGTATTCGCTACTTTATATTAGTGAAAGATGAAGCCACAAGTTTTCGTTTTGTATTTTTACTAAAGTCAAAAGAGGAGGCTTATAGTCACTTGAAGTCATTGGTACCGCTTGTTAAAAATATGAATGGTGCACAAATCAAGCATTTTCGATTCGATAATGGAAAAGAATTTATCAATCGAAAAGTATTGATAAACTTATTAAGAAATGAAGGTATTCAGCTTGAAGGCATCGCGCCGTACACTCCCGAACAAAATGTGCTCATCGAACGCGACAATCGTACTGTCAAAGAAAGCGCGAGAACATTGCTCATTGCAAGTGGTTTGCCGAAATCACTATGGCCAGAAGCAGTACGCACAGCAACATATTTATTGAATCGCACAACAAACAGAAATTGCGTTGAAAGCACGCCATATGAAAAATGGTTTGATCGCAAACATTTAGGTTCTGTAAAAATTTTCGGAACCGAATGCTTTGTACAGATTCCGAAACAAACGGGTCGTAAGAAATGGGACCCGAAATTAAAAAAAAGGTTTATTTAATTGGTTTCGAGTCCACAAATAAAAATTTCCGGTTGTATGATCCATGTAGCGAAAAAGTTTTTATGAGTTAAAACATTCGATTCAACGAGAAGCAGCCTGTCAAGTATGTGATTCACGAAGAATCAGAAATTGAAGATAGCGAGGTCAGCAACAATAGTGAGCTGAACATAAAAATGAAATCACTTCCCAAGAAGAAAATGTTTTGACAAATGATGAGGAGATGTGTGATGATAATGAATCGCAACAAAACGAGCGATATAATTTTCGACCAAAAGTTAATACACGAAGTCGACTGATCGAATCAGGTTATTCGGCGTTAATGTGTGAACCAGTATCATATGAGGAGGCAATTAATTCAAAAGAAGTGCAACAGTGGAAGCATGCGATGGACGAAGAATATGAATCACTCATGCTTAATGGCACTTGGAAACTAGTTAATGCTCCGAAAGATCAAAAGGTAATTGATAACCTTTGGGTGTTCAAAGTGAAGCAAAACCCAGATGGCACGATAGAACGATTCAAAGGGCGTTTAGTTGTTCGTGGTTTCACACGGTAGTATGGTGTCGATTATGAAGAAACTTTTAGTCCAGTAGTGAAATATACGTTGGTTCGATTTGAAGTGGCTTCATCTTGGAACCTTGCACTTTTGCACTGTTTGATCGTGGGTAATAGCCACGCGCCATCGGGAACTTCATTTATATCCGAAAACGCACTAATTAAAACTCATTTATTTCCTTCATGAAGGGTTGGTAATAACTCTCTTTTTATTTAAGGTATAAAATGTCACAATACTTTTAATCACGACTTTTAGCTACGTAGGTAAGTTAGCATCCGGCGCGCGTGAACCACTACAATTGACTTTACTTAATTTCTTTTTCATTTTTTGGCTCTACCTGTAGTAGAGCTGTTTAAAGCACGTGAAGTTGGTTGCGGTTGCGCTGCGGCGAATGTCATTAAAGCTAGTTCAATTTCTATTTATATCCTAAGGGCCCTATTATGTTATGTAAGTTATGAATATATTTGCATGGTTGCATTACATCACCCGCCTTTGGAAAAGAAGAGTTTGTCAAGGTGATCATTTTTGACCTACTTTTCTTGACCCGGATGATGTAAATTGTTTGAATGAGCGAATTTATGTTTTACTGAATCCATTCCTCGTTTTTGCTCGTTCAAAACAATTGAATCACGTTCAAAATAAAGTTGACACCATAAAAGAACTTAAATTTCTAAGTTATTATTACTAGTTACTTGTTAAATTTTTATGCTAAGGTGAGTAACATTTAATACTAGTAAAATTAAAATATATTTTGTTTTAAGGTAAATGTTATGTATTTCGTTTTTAATGTATGTTTAGAAAAGATACTATTTATTTGCAAAAAATATTTGTTTTTGTATTCTTAACGCATAACGCATTATGCATGTTCAAATAAACTCCTTTTTGAGTCGCAATTCTCTTATTAATATGACACAATCCGGCTTTAAAATGAGTCGGAGCTGTACAACTGCTCTAATCAAGGTATCGGACGATATTAGAGAGAACATTTACAAAAACCGTGTTACTTTTTTAACGATGTTGGATCATTCAAAAGCCTTCTACACGGTCGACTACACGATTATCGTCATGAAGCTGAAAAATCTGTTAAACTTCTCACCGCCAGCATTATGTTTATTGCTTTCAAATCTCAGCGATCGATCCCAAGCTGTATGTGCCGGCAGCACGTTCTCTAATTATTTACTCATAAAAAAGGGGTTCCCTCAAGGTCCACTCCTGCTTGTGTTATATCTCAATGACCTCCAAAGCGTGTTAAAATACTGTGATGTTCATATCTATGCTGACGATATCCAATTATATGTCAACTGTCCTGTGGTCTCCGTCAACAACTGTATCAGTAAACTGAACCATGATCTTGAAAGTGTAAACAAGTGGGCATATGGCTTACTATTAAACCCGAACAAATCCCAATGCATCGTAATTTATAAGAAGATTCTTGCGCTTGACGGCTATGATAATGTAATCCTAAACAACTGAGTTGTTAAATTTGTTGATACTGTAAAAAACCTTGGAGTAATCTTCAATCGAACTTTGACTTGGAATAACCACATATTTATTGCAATAGGCAAGACCTACGGCATGCTCCGTTCTCTTTGGAACACTCAATACTTTATCCCAGTGAAAATTCGACTGCTGTTAGCGAAAACATTTAAATTACCAACCCTGTTTTATGGATGTGAATTGTATGCCTGTTGTGACTGCCTGTGCCGTGGTAAACTGAATGCCTTATACAACAATATCGCTAGATATGTATATGGTGTTAAACGTCGTGAACACATATCCGCTTTTGCCATACAACTATCTTCCACAACGTTAGATAACCTTCTTAAATTAAAATGTCTGACACTTCTACACAGGTTCATTGTATCCGAAGAGCCTAAATACCTTAGGGGACGCCTTCAATTCATTAAATCCCCGCGATCGCGAATCTTACCAAATATGAAGTTGAGCAACCTAACATCTGATGTCCGCCTCTGGAACGCACTACCTGTCCGACTTAAAACTATTCAGAACCCACTGCGTTTCAAAAACGAACTGCTACATTACTTCGCACAATAACTGGCATACATGTATATGACCTTTTAGCTCCAACCAATCTGTTTTTCCTCTTCCTCCCGTTTTCTTTACCCAAGAACTTTTTATGCCTAGACTATCACACATCTCCCATTCTCCTCCCATACTCTAATCTTATTGCTACGTCCCTTCAAGACGGAGGTGTTTTGGCCCAATGCCTAACTTTTACTTGATTGACGGCGCCCCTCCCTAATGTTTTAATAACACTTCCAGCCACCCACACTTTCACATGCATGTGTGTGCAGGTTGTCAGCACCCATGCACGTATATGTGGGGGTGATTGTGTGTGTGGCTTTCCCCTTCTTAACACCAGAGGACCTTTTTCGCGGTTTAGCGGTTGTCATCAACGGGACAACCGGCCTCATTTTCGATCGACCGCCAACCAGCACCCATCGCCGAGGATCACCGTCATCACTTGCGACCTAAAGGTAACATTATAACCATTGTACATTTTCTCACACTTTAATTAAATACAACTTATAACGAGGAAATCCTTTTTGTGTTCTCTTTTACTGTATTTCTGAGTGAACCTTCCCGAGATCGACCCGTGTGCGCCAACCCACTGCTGGTTTCCGACGCACCCAGGCCGAACATTGGTCCTTACTCACCGAAAAAGGAACTAAAAGCCTAAAATTACAGTCCACTGCACCAGATACTCTACCTGCAAAGCACAATTTATACACTACATAAATTTTTTCCAAAGGATTTGCCTACTAAAATTTATTTGCCACAGCACATCTAAACAGAACCACCAAAGAAGTTCGCAAGCATATAATACACGATATTAGCAGCCACCGGAGCCACAGCCATCAAATCAATTCCTCCAGCAAAAATAAGAAGTAATTGTTGTATTTCTTGCCACTTTTTTTTTGAGTGTTGATTAGTGAAAAATAAGGAAATAACACGTATTGTGCGTGAAAAAAGTGAAATCAGACAAAGTGTAAATAGTGAAGTTAATTTTAGTGAGCACCAGCTTTTCCTTCTTTTACTTGTTTCCCGAATTTAAATCACTTGTGTTTTAATTTATTTCGTCTCTTTCTTTGTTGTTGCCGCTGAGACAAAAGTTTGTAAATTAAATCTTTTGCAGTTGTCGCTGCTGTGACAAAAGGTCCATCAAACAAACCCTTTTTCGTTGTCGCTACTCTGACAAAGTCTGAAATAAAAGTAATACATATAAAACGTCGATATTTATGGCTGGGCAGGTATTTTAACTCTGAAGAGTTCTATTTCTCTAATCGGCAATTATCTTGTTAATAAATTCAAATAAGACCATGGAAACCAATATCCGGTTAGTGGAATTAATCGCAGAGTTTGAGACAGATTACAGCCTTATTCCGGAAAGAGACCATAGCAAACATACTCTTGCGATACAGCAGGAAGAGTTGCGGTCCTTGCGGAAGAAGGTAAAGTCTGCGTTTGATTCGCTACTCGGATCGGAAGAGGTATCAGGGGATGACGTTATGGCGATAAGAAAAAAGCAAAAAGCAGCATATGCAATCTACATGCGATGTTTAGCGTCTATATCTGCTAAGGCAGAAAAATACAAGAAAGAGGACAAGAACGTCAACCCTGAGCAAGAACCTCGTGGGCATAAAATTCTCCTCCCTGCTTGCGACACGGAAGTTTTTAAAGGGGATTATCTGCCTTGGCCAACTTTTCGTGACATGTTCACGGCAATTTATATAAACAATTCTAGCTTGAAAGGGGTGGAAAATTTATTCCATCTCAACAACAAAACGCAGGGCGAAGCAAAAGAAATCGTTAAAAAATTTCCTTGTGAGGGATACGAGAACAAACGTATCTTAGTAAACACACAACTACAAATTTTATTTAACTTAAAAAGGTAGAAAGTGAGTGCGGCAGTTCAATCAAGAAGCTGCAAAATGATATAAATAATTGTATTTCGTCCCTCAAATGCCACAAAATTGACACTTCCAATTGGGATGCAATCCTGACTTATCTCTGCTCAACCAAGTTACCAGAGAGCACGTTGGTTCTTTGGGAGCAAAGTATAGACCATAAAATGGACATATCCGTGTGGGAGGATATGGATAAATGCCTATCTAATCGGTTTCAGACACTTGAAACAGTGTCTGGTTTTACAGAGGATGCCACTTCGAAAGTGCAAAAACCAAACGCGTCGCAACAATGGACAGAAACCCATAGGAAAAGACTTGGTGCTTTTCAAACAAAAGTATCCAAGCAAACAATAAAATCAATTTGTAAAATGCGCAAATCCCCTGAGCACAGATTACGAAACTGTTCACGCTTTTGCGAGTTAACCCCAGTAGAAAGGATTAAATTTATAAAATCCACAAGTGGCTGCCTGAATTGTTTATCCCCATGACACACCGTGACGAAGTGCACCAGTTCCTACAACTGTTCCAAAATTCACTCTCGTTACCACACCCTCCTGTATGCCGATAGATCTCAGCAAACTGCTGTGCGCAATCCTTTCAAAGATGCGGATAATATCCCAACAACATCGGCACAGGCGCGACAATCTGCAAACCATAATGTAAAATCCTGTCATGCCAATTCCAGCACAGGCGTGCTATTAGGAACTGCTCGCATACACATTCACCATAATGGTACCGACATCTCCACGCGGGAAATAATTGATTCCGAGTCTGTATGTTCTTTCATGACAGAAAGACTGAAACGCAGAATAAATTTTCCAGCGAGGAAAATGCATGCCCGGTTGGATAGTAACCGGTCGAATAGAAGCACCGAGTCCAACGAAGAGCATCGTGTCATTTTACGACGAGGTTGCGTTGGACAACCAATTAAAAGCTTTCTGGAAGGTAGAAAATGTTCCCAAAAATAAAATGCTTAATAAAGAAGAAAGGTATTGTGAACAGTTATTTAAAGAAACAACAAAACGTGATCAAAATGGGAGATATACAGTTTCTCTGCCATTCAGGCAGGATTACCCTGAGAATATTAATTTGGGACCGTCCCTAAAGCGAGCACGTTCACAAATCTTCAGAAATGAGGGGCGTTTACAAAAAACACAGAGCTAGGGAAAGGGTATGTTCGGGTGTTGTCAGAATACGAAACGCTCGGACATATGAGAAAAATAAAAAACAATATTTCCTCCGATGATTTGGATAATTATTTCCTGCCCCACCACGCGGTTGTAAAGGCGGAAAGTACCACTACCAAGGTGCGCGTCGTCTTCAACGCATCAAGTCCGACGGCAAATGGCATTGGTCTAAATGACATACTACACCCAAGCCCAGTACTCCAAGCAGACTTTCCCATTTTAATTCTACGTTGGATACTGTACCGCTTTGTCTTTAATATTGACATAGAAAAGATGTATAGGCAAATTTGGGTGGCCGATAATCACGCCATATTTCAAAGAATTGTCCATCGAACATCCCCAACGAACCCATCAGTCTTTACGAACTAAAGACCGTCACAGTTGGTGTAAACTGTGCCCCCTACCTCGCGATACGGTCACTTCTACAATTGTCTGATGATGCAGAAAATAACCACCCAATAGCATCGGGTATATTACGAGAAAGTATGTATGTCGACGACGTTTTATCTGGAGGACATATAATAGCGTCAACCATCAGAGCAAGAAACGAGATTCGCGAAGCATTACACTCATCTGGCTTTCCATTGCGCAAGTGGATATCAAATTGTGAGGAAATCCTTCAAGAGATTCCCAAAACGGATCTGCTCAGCGAGGACTTCCTAGCGTTCGAAGAGGCTAGCTCGGTGAAGGCACTCGGAATACGATGGAACGCGCACTCAGACATGTTTTACTTCAAAGCAGGAGCTTTAGAGAATGGCGAGAACATCACCAAATGCGCAATCCTATCCGCTATAGCCAAACTTTTCGACCCTTTAGGCTGGCTTGCACCAATGGTCATAGTGGCAAAAATCCTAATGCAGAATATCTGGTTAGAAAGCACCGGGTGGGACGAGCCGGTATCCCCAACTACCTTAGAACGGTGGGAAACTACACCAACACTATAGTGAGATAGATAACATTAGGAAACCGCGGTGGGTAAATTTTTCACCGGAAGACGACATAGAAATTCACGGCTTCTGGAACGCGTCCAAGAAAGCATATGCGGCAGCACGTATACATACGCGTGAAAAGAGACAATCAGGTGGTCATACACTTACTTTTAGCAAAAACCAGAGTAGCTCCAGTGAAAACCATCTCGCTACCACGTTTAAAATTCTGCGACGCCGTGCTGCTCGCAGCAACCATGGAATCAATATTCAGAAACATTCATTTGGGACCAGCAAAAGTTCACCTCTGGACGGATTCAGTCACCATACTCGCATGGATACGAAAGCCGCCCTGTTCCTGGTCAACCTTCGTCGCACACCGAATCACTAAGATCATCGACACGGTCGGTAGCAAGGACTGGCTTCACGTGGACTCGGAATCTAATCCAGCGGATCTAGGAAGCAGAGGACTAATTGCATCAGATTTGGTCAACAGTTCGTTGCGGTGGCAGGGACCTTCTTGGCTGCAAGAAGACAACTCCCACTGGGCTGCATAAGGCACCGAATACAAAACGACCGTTGAGGAGGAGAGGGCACAATCATATGCCACAACGTAGCGTTACAATAGTATGACCCCCACTGTAACCCTTTTTCTCCTACGCCTGAGACCCCCACTCTAACCCTTTTTCACCTACGCCTGAGAGTGTACATACATAGTACATTAAGAGGTAGCCAACAGTGGCGATAACAATAATATGCACACAGTACGCCAACTCACAGTAAATGGCAAACTGAAGTACCCAATTAGCGGTTCAATTCTCATTCGCATCATAGCAGAAGCAGTATAAAAGAGAATGAATTTGCTGTTATCACTTCATTCCTCGCAGGTTAGTCAGAAGAAGTGGTGGCTTTATTAAGCAACCCAGTCACTCCTCCTGACTAGCTGAGTTGAAGGGGTGCTGCCTTGGCACTGGTCACCCCTTGCTTGCGGGGACAATGGGTTGTCGCCTTTATGGTTTTCTCGCCCGTGTCCCAGCCAAGTAAGGGGGGGGGGGCCCGCCGCCTTAGGGCTACCACACCCCTTCCTCTCAGCTAATACTCCAGCCGACCCGGTTCGGCAGCTGCGTAGCGTGGTGCTTTCGGGCCCCAGTTTCTCCTCGCATCTTATGAACCGGCAAGGACAGAGCTGGTGCACCGCCCCCGGCACCTTACCATAGTGTGCAACCACGGTGTGAGCGATGTCCAGCGAACGAGCCAATCCCACCTCCAGAGGGAAAGGGGGTGCCGCCACGGCACTGGTCACCCCTTGCTTGCGGGACAACGGGTTGTCGCATTTATGGTTTTGTCGCCCGTGTCTCATCTAAGTAAGGGGGGCTCGCCGCCGTTCGGCCAACAGATTCCTTCCCCACAGTCCTGGATCAGGCAGTAGAGCGACCCGTCGGCTAAAGGGGCTACCGCTGTGCCGTCAAGGCGCACTTCCCCTCAGCCCACGGATCGACCTACAAGGAGCCGGCTGGTACAACTCCGCGTCCAGCCCTGCCATCGTGCAAGCATGGAGGCGATGTTGTCTAGCTAGCGAGCCAGCACTGGAGGCGAGTGAGCCAACCACACCACGGAGTGGAAAGGGGCGCTGTCCGGGAACGGGTCACCCTCTCTTGCGGGGACCACGAGTTGTCGCCTTATGGTTTTCTCGCCCATGTCCCAGCTAAGTGGGGGGGGGGGGGTTCGCCGCCTTACGACCACCCGGCCCTTTTTCCTCCGCACCGGCTTCGGCCGTCGACCGGTCCAGCAGCTAAAGGCGCTACCGCTGTGCCGTAAGGTGCACTCCCCCTCAGCCCATGGATCGGCATTCGGAATTCCGGCGGAACTCCGCGTCCAGCCCTGCATTCGTGCGGGCATGCAGGCGGTGGTGTCCAGCTGGCGGACCGGTATTAATCATAACTCTTTTATCCAATCCTCGCAGGTCCCTCCACCGCCGCCACTGAGACAGCGTCGTTATCGGAAGCCGCCCGCAACAGCCGCCACTGGAAACCCCCCCGAGAAGGTAATCACGTGGAACGGTTGCCCTGACACCTCGCCCTGACCGCACCACTGGTACGCGCTCCGTTGCGCTTTTGTTGTTGTCGCTATCCTACCGCCGATACGCTGCTGCTACGACAACCGTCAGCCGCCCGCTATCCTACCCCCGTTACGCCGCTGCTACGACAACCGTCAGCCGCCCGCTATCCTACCGCCGTTGCGCCACTGCTACGACAACCGTCAGCCGCCCGCTATCCTACCGCCGCTGCGCCGCTGCTACGACAACCATCAGCCGCCCGCTATCCTACCGCCGTTGCGCCGCTGCTGCGAAAAACGCCAGCCGCCCGCTATTCTACCGCCGTTGCGCCGCTGCTACCTTATCACCGTCCATCCAGTTCGCTGGTGCCATCACTGCGTCCATACCGCTACCTCCATCCGTCCGCTAATACTGTCCGCCGTCCAGCCGCCGTGCTAATCCCGCCACTGCGCACATACCGCTGTGCCAATCCGTCCGCTAATACTGTCCGCCGTCCAGCCGCCGTGCTACTCCTGCCACTGCACTCATACCACTGTACCAATCCCTCCTAATACTGCCTGCCGTCCGGCCGCCGCGCTGATCCCGCCGCTGCTGCCGGACCACCGTACTATCCCGCCCGCTACTGCACCGCCGTTCAACCACCGTACCGACCCCCCGCTATTACTACGCCTGTTAGCCGCCGCTCGCCACCCTCCCCTGCCATCTTTGTACGGAAAGCTACTACCCTCACTACACTTCAAACCGTGTGTGTGTGTGTGTATTCGTCATTAATACATAACTACTGTGCTCTTATTAAGTGGGGGGTTTGTGGGACCTCTACTTGACCCTGGATTGACTGAGTGCTACCTCAGCCTACGACAAAACCCACCTCATAAATGGCGCCCGAGCAGGGACCCTCCTCCGCATATGACAGTGGAAAACCCAACACCACAACCACCAACACTGCCGGGGCGGGTTTGACGAACACACTATCAGAAACGGTAAACATACCGGGCCCTCTAGGTACAACGCTGACCACCGAATCGCTCAACTGGATCTACCTACTCAAGAGGGAGAGGCTAATCGAGGAGTGTAGGAAACACCATATCAAGTTGGAAGGCCAAACCGTAGCCGAACTGCGTCGCGTACTGAGCGCATATGTGCCAGCCAAACGCACACGAAAATCAAGCCAAGACCTGCTAAAGGAGCTAGAGAGATAAGTGAATGAAGAAGAGAGGAATTCCGCTACTCTATCCCAGCCAACAACAAAACAGATTCCTTCGATCCAGATCCACGGCAACAAAGAGAACACGCATCACCGAAGCGAAACGAAATGAGCGATGGTGAGCTGATGAACACCGTTCGCCGCTGGGATTTGTATTTTTCGGGCGAAGAGTCGCTGCACGATTTTCTTGAGAGGATAGAGGAGCTCGCCGAATGTCACCGCATCCCCGTCGATCGACTCCTCCCAACGCTGCCGGAACTTCTGCAGAGGAAAGCACTACAATGGTACCGCGTCCGCAAAGAACACATACACCGCTGGAACGATTTTCGGAAGGAGGTGCACCATTTTTTTTTACCTAAATGTCACTTACGACATCTGGAAGATGCCATCCGACAACGCAAACAGCAAGGCTGCGAAAAGGCCAAGGACTACATCCCCGCGCTAGAAACACTAATCCGCCAGCACCCGACGATGTGTGGGGAGAATCACCTCGAACGGATCTACGACGGTCTACG
Source organism: Eurosta solidaginis (assembly GCF_040869045.1). NCBI lineage: Eukaryota > Metazoa > Arthropoda > Insecta > Diptera > Tephritidae > Eurosta > Eurosta solidaginis. Next base: position 38,117,484 of record NC_090324.1, on the reverse strand, counting down.
CGTGGAATACCGCCTTTTCGTCAAACGCAGCGAGTTTAGGACGATAGAGGAGCTCCAGGAGCTAACGGCGAGGAAGCAAAACAGGGAAAGATGGTGGTCCACAGCCTATACCACCTGCACAGGGAGTACGACAGAAAGGAGTGCTGTTGGCGCTGCAAGGAACGCGGACACCATCGCTTCCAATGCAAGGCCTACTGGAGGAAGTTCTGCTCCCGGTGTGGCCAAGACAACATCCTCTCCAGGTACTGCCCCTGCACACCGATGACCCCAATTACCGAGAACGCATCCAGGACGCCGCCCAACGCTATTAAAGGAAACCGCAAAGAACCATACGGCCGACCAGAGAAACCGAGGGAACCACCCGCCAGCAACCCAACCGCAAAAGCACAAGTAGATGGCCGATTCTATATACCAGTGGTCATCGAAGGAATGAGCGTATGTGCACTAGTGGACACTGGCGCCACCCTATCCTACGTGGACGACACCGTACGGAAACACCTGGAAAAGAACAACATTAAGGCGCGCCCCAACAAGCGAAGCATTCAGCTGGCAGACCAGACGTGCGTCTTTACCTCAAACTCCTACCCGGCAAAAATTGCGTATCAAGGACGAAAAACAGATGCAATTCTGTACGTCATCCCGAACTAGGCTGAGCAGGTAATCCTGGGAATGTACTTCCTATGGAAAAGGGGAATTATCCTTATGCTAGATGGCCAGCCGTTGGAAGCCACCGTGACCAAGAGAGCACCCGAACTAGACATGCTATGCGCCTTAACGAGCCGAGAACACTTGAGCGACGACCAGAATACGCAGCTGCGGAACTTCGTGGCACACCACCAAGAGCGGTTTGGCGAAATTACCGGACCAAGCACAGCAGCCGAGCATACGATTCTCTCCAAGCACAACCGGCCACTGAAGCAACGATACTACCCCCGCAACCCGGCCAGCAACAAGTCATCAACGAAGAGGTGGACGAGTTACTAACGGGAGGAAGAATAGAGCCGACGCGAAGCGCATACAGCTCGCCAATCGTGCTAGTCCGCAAAAAACAGGGCACTTGGAGAATGTGCATAGATTATCGTCAACTGAATGCCGCCAGCGAACCGGATGCGTATCCACTACCGCAAATTGGAGCCATCCTCGACCAGCTGAAGGAAGCGAAATTCATCTCTACTATTGACTTGAAGAACGGCTACTGGCAGATTCCGCTCGCCAAACCATCGCGACCATACACCGCATTCACAGTTCCTGGCAGGGGATTGTTCCAATGGAAAGTTATGCCATTCGGCCTACACTCTGCTCCGGCTACGTTCCAACGCGCTCTGGATTCAATACTGGGACCGGAACTCCAACCTCAAGCATTCGCCTACCTGGATGATATCATAGTCTTGGGAGACACCTTCGAGTAGCAAATGACTAAGTTGAATGAAGTTTTCGAGCGACTCCAGAAACACAAAAATGCAGGTGAATTTCGACAAATGCAGCTTCGTCCAGCAACAACTCCAGTACCTTGGAGACATCATCAGCGCCGAAGGAATCCACACATCAAAGAACTCCGCCGCTTCCTCGGACTCGCTTCATGGTACCGCCGTTTCGTCGCCGAATTTTCCACCATCGCCGCACCGCTCAACCAATTACTGAAGAAAGGACAAGCCTGGACATGGGGAACGCCGCAAGTAAACGCCTTCCAGGTGCTCAAAGGCAGGCTCACCAATGCACCCGTACTCTGCTGCCCCGACTTCGGCAAGCCATTTTTTCTACAAATCGACGCGGGCGGGGAAGGACCCGGCGTCGTGCTCTACCAACGCCATTCCGACCAAGAGAACGTAATAGCTTATGCCAGCCGTAGCTTAACGGAACTTGAAAAACGATACTCGGCCACAGAACAGGAAGGCCTAGCCGTGCTGTGGGGAATACGAAAAATGAAACCATATCTAGAGGGATACCGTTTCACTGTTATCACTGATCACCATTCACTAAAATGGCTACATTCATTGCAAAATCCCTCAGGACGGCTGGAGCGATGGGCCCTAGAGCTGCAACAATACAATTTTGATATAGAATACCGTAAGGGAGCGCAAAATGTTGTAGCCGAAGCGCTTTCCCGGTGCCCGCTGCCATCTACCGACAGGGATACACAATACACAATAGACACCGACGCGAGCGACTGGTATAGAAAAAAATCCAAATAAGTAAATCAGCAACCGCAGGCGAATCCAGACTACCAGATGATAGAGAACCGCCTTTTCCGCCACATCCCACCACAAAATCAAATATCACGAACGCTACAATGGAAACTATGTGTCCCAACCGACAGACGAGAAGACGTCCTACGAGAAGTCCACGACGCCGCTGCCGCCGGTCATCTTATCGCGAAGAAAACACTCAAAAGAGCGTAAGAAAATGACTACTGGCCTGGAATGTTCCGCGACGTACTTAAGCATGTACGTGAATGCATCAAGTGCGCCGAATACAAGGTTGAACAGAGACGCCCGGCAGGATTGATGGCAACGATGCAACCGCCGACTTCATTGGACCACTACCGCGTTCCAAATTAGGCAACACGTGCCTCCTCGTCATGGTGGACAAATTTTCCAAGTGGGTAGAGATGATCCCAGTACGCCAAGCAACAACTGCCAGCGTTATCAAAGCGCTGAAAGAAAGGATAATATACCGATTTGGTTGCCCGAAGACCTTCCTCACTGACAATGGGAAACAGTTCGTGGGGAAACCGTTGAAATCATTCCTGAGCGACCACCACAACGAACATAAGTTCACCGCAGCATACGCACCCCACGGGAACCCGACGGAGCGAACCAACCGGGTCATCAGCGTTCCAAGGAAGACCACCGCACATGGGATCAAGAGATTCCCCAAATCGTGTTCGCAATGAATACAGCAAGCCACGAGTCCACGCAAGCTTCCGTGGCGGAAATAAACTTCGGACGGAACCTAACAGCACCACAACATATACGAACGGAGGGAGCAGTACCAGTGGAGCCACCTACAGTACCGATATCCATCACCAAGCTATGGGAAGAAATAAAGACCCACCTGCAAGAAGCTTCAAATCAACAGAAGAAATATTACGAATTGCGCAGAAGGCCGTAGAAGCCAAAGATAGGAGACAGAGTGATGAAACGTGATCACCCACTCTCCTCTGCAGCAAACAGCTTTGCCCAAAAACTCGAACCGAAATTGTCTGGCCTATACCTGGTGGTGGAGCACATCTCAACAAATACGGTGAAACTGGCCCACGTCGAACAACACAAACAACCGGTGCACGCGCACTTACAAGATTTGAAGCCGTGCGAATTTTAAAATACAGTACTCACGTGTTCTTATTCCTTCCAGGAAACGCAAAACGATCGAGAGCATGGGCAGAAAAAACCGTCAACCAGCCCCACCAGACTCGCCAAAGCCGATCCGCCAATGGCGCCCCCCATTTGAAGCAACTCCATGGCCACCCAACAAGGCCAAAATACAACGGGTGCAAATCTTTTACGGGCCGCCGTTGGTCGACACACTGATGTCCATAAAAGAGCCACAGAGCGACGAACAAACGCCGACGGAAGCCCAAAGCAAACGCGCTCCGAACCCAAATAGAGAAGCATTTACACCAGAAAAAAAACAAAAGAAGGTGGACCCAGAAACAAGCTTCAGGGAGTTAAAAATAAGCCGTCGCCACAATGAACGCAGCAAAAATTGGACGTTCTCCTGGAAGGGCCACCAAGTCAGGGTGAAAGCGAAGACAAAAGACCACGTGTTGGTGACCATAGCGGGGATGAAACGCCTGATAAGCTACACCGACTGAGAAGCAGCAGCCAAGGAGAAAAGCAGGATAAAACTAGGATTAAGCACTGAATTTATTTATTTGAAATTAATACATTATTATATTATTGTTATTATATTAGTAACAAAGTTGAAGTACTATATATATAAACAAAAAAAAAATGATGAATGAAAAAATGAAGAGGGAATTTTTTTTTCTGCCATAGGCACACATTAAAGGGGTCTCCGCTACCCCAACAAAAAAATTACCTCAGGAATCTTTCTTTTTATACATATACCCTTAGTTTTAAAGAAAATGAAATTTATTAAACCTGTAATGTTAGCATTAACTTAATTAGACATAAATGGAATAACTCTGTATATTTTTTGAAAAAAAAAATTCAATAAAACGATGCACGCATACACACCGGCAAAGCCGGCATAACGGCACACACACAACCGCTAGGCCAGGCCTGGCGTGATACTCCTCTTCCTCACAGCAGCTTTCCGTCAACCGAAGTGGGAGGGGATTGTAACGTAGCGTTACAATAGTATGACCCACACTGTAACCAATTTTCTCCTACGCCTGAGACCCCCACTGTAACCCTTTTCCACCTACGCCTGAGAGTGTACAAATATAGTACATTAACAGGTAGCCAACAGCAGCAGCTACATACCAATGCATGCGAATAGCATCTGGCGATAACAATAATATGCACACACTACGCCAGCTCACAGTAAATGGCAAACTGAAGTACCCAATTAGCGATTCAATTCTCAATCGTCATAGCAGAAGCAGTATAAAAGAGAATGAATTTGCTGTTGTCACTTCATTCCTCGCAGGTTAGTCAGAGGAAGTGGTTGCTTTATTAAGCAACCCAGTCACTCCCCCTGACTAGCTGAGTTGATGGGGTGCTGCCTTGGCACTGGTCACCCCTTGCTTGCGGGGCAACGGGTTGTTGCCTTTATGGTTTTCACGCCCGTGTCCCAGCTAAGTAAGGGGGGGGGGGTAGGGCCCGCCGCCTTAGGCCTACCCCGCCCCTTCCTCTCAGCTAAGGCTCCAGCCGACCCGGTTCGGCAGCTGCGTAGCGTGGTGCCTTCGGGCCCCAGTTTCTCCTCGCAGCCTATAAACCGGCAAGGACAGAGCTGGTGCACCGCCCCTCGGCACCTTACCTTAGTGTGCAACCACGGGGTGAGCGATGTCCAGCGAACAGGCCAATCCCACCTCCAGAGGGAAAGGGGGTGCCGCCACCGCACTGGTCACCCCTTGCTTACGGGACAACGGGTTGTCGCCTTTATGGTTTTCTCGCCCGTGTCCCAGTTAAGTAAGGGGGGGGGGCTCGCCGCCGTTCGGCCAACAGATCCCTTCCCCTCAGTCCTGGCTCAGGCAGTAGAGCGACCCGTCGGCTAAAGGGGCTACCGCTGTGCCGTCAAGGCGCACTTCCCCTCAGCCCACGGATCGACCTACAAGGACCCGGCTGGTACAACTCCGCGTCCAGCCCTGTCATCGTGCAAGCAGGGAGCGGTGGTGTCCAGCTAGCGAGCCAGCACTGGAGGCGAGTGAGCCAACCACACCACGGAGTCAGGGAACGGGTCACCCTCTCTTGCGGGGACCACGGGTTGTCGCCTTATGGTTTTCGCGCTCGTGTCCCAGCTAAGTGGGGCGGGGGGAGGGTCGCCGCCTTATGACCACCCGGCCCTTTTCCCCTCCGCCCCGGCTCCGGCCGTCGACCAGTCCAGCAGCTAAAGAGGCTACCGCTGTGCCGTAAGGTGTACTCCCCCTCAGCCAATGGATCGGCCTTCGGATTTCCGGCTGGTACAACTCCACGTCCAGCCCTGCATTCGTGCGGCCATGGAGGCGGTGGTGTCCAGCTGGCGGACCGGTATTAACCATAACTCTTTTATTCAATCCTCGCAGGTCCCTCCACCGCCGCCACTGAGACAGCGTCGTTATCGGAAGCCGCCCGCAACAGCCGCCAAACCACTAACCAACCTAACACGGGGTGAACACGCACAATTAAGAGCAATACAATCGAGAAAAGTAGCAATAATAATGGATGAAGAAGCACGAAAGGCATTCAATAATCTTAAGGAAATACTGACGACCGCGGAAGTCCTGACATTCCCCGTCGTAGCTGATGCTCTCTCTCGACTAAAAACACATGTAAATCAACTGACAATGACGTCCGAATCCGAAAATGCCAGAGAAAATATGTACCGAAGTACAAAGCCGCAAAAATAGTTTCATTTTTACTTTCATTTATAGCTACTTTTTGTTTTTGATTGATATAGTTTTATTTTCCTTTCCACCACTGTTCCGACTTCAAAACTTTAAGTAGCACAGCTCATGTCATAAGCATATGTTTTGAACTGAGTTATCGGCACATTTTGGGAATGCAAGTGTCTAGTACCATTTCCTGCAAAAATTTCCCCTTTTTTAAATCTATATCACTTTAAACAAAAATATAAAAACTGCGGTATTTTATTTATTCTACCAGATTTCTTTCGAGAATTCCTCGCAGAAAAGTTGTATCATATGCATGTGGGTTGCTTGTTCGAACCACAAGCAACCCCCTCCCTCATATCCCTGCATTTCGCCTTCAAATCATAATTCTACTAAAATGCTGCAAAAGTTGCTGAGATCTGCCTAGGGCCACTCTTGACCTATCTCCAAGTCCAGCTTGATCGAGATTCCCCCCCCCCCCCCAGCTTTGGAATTTTCAAAATAAATGAATAACAAATCCTCTCAAGTATTCGCATAAATATTAAAATATATAAAAATGTAAAATTTGGCATATAGTTAAAATGTATGAAGAAGAAGTTAAAAATTAGTATACCGAAAAGAAAAGTCATAAATGCAACAAAACTGTGGAACAAAAGGTTGCTAATATGAATGTATACGAGAGAAAGATGTTGCGAAATTGAAATTATTATTATTTCCAAACAAAAACATCGATCAATTCAATTAAATTAAAATAATACCTAGATTTAGTCCCATTTAGATTTAAACCAACTGTGGAAAACAAAAAAAGTTAAATTTAAAATATCCATTCGATTTTCATAATCATTTTTCATATAATAATTATCAACGTGAATGTGGAATGTAATAAGCGATCGATCATCACCATATGCCTATGTTGTTCGTGTACAGCAACCTCTTAAACATGCGACAAATATAAATTGCAAGGAATGAGAATGATTGAACATGTTTGAGAGAGAGTTGTATGACGTGGTTTGAACCCAAGTTGTAGCTTAAATAAATTTTTGCTGCGATCTCTCTTAAGCATTTTGTATGAATTCGGATGGTTGCCGTCATTCGCCAATTTATTATAGATGGGTAATTTATATTTAAAATAATATTTGAATGCTTATGATATTCCTAATGCAGCAACTGCAAGCGTGAAGGCCTTCGATGCTACGTAGCAATGCAATATATATAAGTTTATATATATAATATATACCTATATCTACTTTTTTTGATGCCCCTAAATATTCAAGCACACCACGTACATATGCATATCTAGTTATAAGATTTTATTAATGCTACTTAAATACATATTTTTCATAAAACATATATATTTTGTTGTTGTTGTACATACCTATTGTATGTACATAAGCATGTGCGGATATACGAATGAAATTTCAACTTAAGTGAAATTGGAAATTTTTAATGATAAATATTTTGTTTTTGCAAAGTGAGTTTTTGTTTTTTTGCATCTACACACTTATATATTTAAATACATATGTATAAAGCTTTTTGTTGAAACAGAAATTAAAGAAAAAAAACGAGTATGCTTGTAGGAATCATTACAGTTCAGCCACCTCATACTTTTTTTTGTATTTTTATGAAATAATTGGCAAACTAAGCTAAGATCCTTAATATTGTAATGGATTGATTTTGATAAAATAATAATTGTTATAATGGGTAGATAAAATGTGTTTGAGACACAGCAGTTAGTGGTAATGTATCGGAGCCTCAATAACATCTATGAGGCCAATGGTAGGGCGGGTACAGAGGCAGCCACCCATCGTTGCACCAATGAGCAGCCATGCATAGAGGTAGGTATACGGTGTGTCATATTGATGAAGTGTGGAATGGAAGTGCGCTGGTTGTTTTTTTATTTTCCTTATGGTAGAGTATCCCAGTGTGCAAAACAAATTATTCTGTTTGACCATTGCTGGGGAGAGTAGCGATGTGTAGTGATCATGTTAAAGAATCCACGAAGCTCAAGCTCTGGGCCTAAACGCCAGTGCACACGCCGTGGTCATTGCACCTTGTCACAAGCACTGCTGCTCTTTTCTTCTTGAATGTGCCTGTTGCACACTCAGTCGATGGATATCATAAAAAACGCAACCATGGGCTCAACATCGTACTTGGCAAACGACGGCAGTTCAACCTGCTACACCGTTCATAGTGCAGATCGGGATAACTCAGATTTAATTCCATTCGTCGAGGTACCTTTGAACGTGTTCAGGAGTCAGATTGTGTTTGGGGGTAAGTTTTCCAAGTGGGTAGAGATGATCCCAGTATGCCAAGCAACAACTGCCAACGTTATCAAAGCGCTGAAAGAAAGGATAATATACCGATTTGGTTGCCCGAAGACCTTCCTCACTGACAATGGGAAGCAGTTCGTGGGGAAACCGTTGAAATCATTCCTGAGCGACCACCGCATCGAATATAAGTTCACCGCAGCATACGCACCCCACGGGAACCCGACGGAGCGAACCAACCGGTCATCAAAACAATGATAGCGCAGCGTTCCAAGGAAGACCACCGCATATGGGATCAAGAGATTCCCCAAATCGCGTGCGCAATGAATACAGCAAGCCACGAGTCCACGCAAGCTTCAGCGGCGGAAATAAACTTCGGACGGAACCTAACAGCACCACAACATATACGAACGGAGGGAGCAGTACCAGTGGAGCCACCTACAGTACCGATATCCATCACCAAGCTATGGGAAGAAATAAAGACCCACCTGCAAGAAGCTTCAAATCAACAGAAGAAAGAACAGAGTGATGAAACGAGATCACCCACTCTCCTCTGCAGCAAACAGCTTTGCCCAAAAACTCGAACCGAAATTTTCTGGCCCATACCTGGTGGTGGAGCACATCTCAACAAATACGGTGAAACTGGCCCACGTCAAACAACACAAACAACCGGTGCACGCGCACTTACAAGATTTGAAGCCGTGCGAATTTTAAAATAAAGTACTCGCGTGTTCTTATTCCTTCCAGGAAACGCAAAAGGATCGACAGCATGGGCAGAAAAAACCGTCAACCAGCCCCACCAGACTCGCCAAAGCCGATCCGCCCATGGCGCCCCCATTTGAAGCTACTACATGGCCACCCAATAAGGCCAAAATACAACGGGTGCAAATCTTTTACGGGCCGCCGTTCGTCGACACACTGATGTCCATAAAAGAACCACAGAGCGACGAACAAACGCCGACGGAAGCCCAAACCAAACGCGCTCCGAACCCAAATAGAGAAGCACTCACACCAGAAAAAAACAAAAGAAGATGGACCCAGAAACAAGCTTTAGGGAGTTAAAAATAAGCCGTCGCCACAATGAACGCAGCAAAAATTGGACGTTCTCCTGGAAGGGCCAACAAGTCAGGGTGAAAGCGAAGGCAAATGACCACGTGTTGGTGACCATAGCGGGGATGAAACGCCTGATGAGATACACCGACTGAGAAGCAGCAGCCAAGGAGAAAAGCAGGATAAAACTAGGATTAAGCACTGAATTTATTTATTTGAAATTAATACATTGTTATATTATTGTTATTATATTAGTAACAAAGTTGAAGTACTATATATATAAACACAAAAAAACAAAAAAAAAAAAAAAAAAAATGATGAATGAAAAAATGAAGAGGGAATTTTTGTTCTGCCATAGGCACACATTAAAGCGGTACTGTACGAAAACGGCAATAGTCGAGTACTCACCGCCACCCAAACAAAAAAATTACCTCAGGAATCTTTCTTTTTATACATATACCCTTAGTTTTAAAGAAAATGAAATTTATTAAACCTGTAATGTTAGCATTAACTTAATTAGACATAAATGGAATAACTCTGTATATTTTTTGAAAAAAAAATTCAATAAAATGATGCACGCATACACACCGGCAAAGCCGGCATAACGGCACACACGCAACCGTTAGGCAGGCCTGGCGTGATACTCCTCTTCCTCACAGCAGCTTTCCGTCAACCGAAGTGGGAGGGGGACTGTAACGTAGCGTTACAATAATATGACCCCCACTGTAACCCTTTTCTCCTACGCCTGAGACCCCACTCTAACCTTTTTCACCTACGCCTCAGAGTGTACATATATAGTACATTAACAGGTAGCCAAAAGCAGCAGCTACATACCAATGCATGCGAATAGCATCTGGCGATAACAATAATATGCATACTCTACGCCAACTCACAGTAAATGGCAAACTGAAGTACCCAATTAGCGGTTCAATTCTCACTCGCATCATAGCAGAAGCAGTATAAAAGAGAATGAATTTGCTGTTATCACTTCATACCTCGCATGTTAATCAGAGGAAGTGGTTGCTTTATTAAGCAACCCAGTCACTCCCCCTGACTAGCTGAGTTGATGGGGTGCTGCCTTGGCACTGGTCACCCCTTGCTTGCGGGGCAACGGGTTGTCGCCTTTATGGTTTTCACGCCCGTGTCCCAGCTAAGTAAGGGGGGGGCCGCGGCTTAGGGCTACCCCGCCCCTTCCTCTCAGCTAATGCTCCAGCCGACCCGGTTCGGCAGCTGCGTAGCGTGGCGCCTTCGGGCCCCAGTTTCTCCTCGCAGCCTATGAACCGGCAAGGACAGAGATGGTGCACCGCCCCCCGGCACCTTACCTTAGTGTGCAACCACGGTGTGAGCGATGTCCAGCGAACAGGCCAATCCCACCTCCAGAGGGAAAGGGGGTGCCGCTACCGCACTGGTCACCCCTTGCTTACGGGACAACGGTTTGTCGCCTTTGTGGTTTTCTCGCCCGTGTCCCAGCTAAGTAAGGGGGAAGGGCTCGCCTCCGTTCGGCCAACAGATCCCTTCCCCTCAGTCCTGGCTCAGGAAGTAGAGCGACCCGTCGGCTAAAGGGGCTACGCTGTGCCGTCAAGGCGCACTTCCCCTCAGCCCACGGATCGACCTACAAGGACCCGGCTGGTACAACTCCGCGTCCAGCCCTGTCATCGTGCAAGCAGGGAGGCGGTGGTGTCCAGCTAGCGAGCAAGCACTGGAGGCGAGTGAACCAACCACACCACAGAGTCAGGGAACGGGTCACCCTCTCTTGCGGGGACCACGGGTTGTCGCCTTATGGGTTTCTCGCCCGTGTCCCAGCTAAGGGGGGGGAGTCGCCGCCTTATGACCACCCGGCCCTTTTACCCTCCGCCGCGGCTCCGGCCGTCGACCAGTCCAGCAGCTAAAGAGGCTACCGCTGTGCCGTAAGGTTTACTCCCCCTCAGCCAATGGATCGGCCTTCGGATTTCCGGCTGGTACAACTCCGCGTCCAGCCCTGCATTCGTGCGGGCATGGAGGCGGTGGTGTCCAGCTGGCGGACCGGTATTAACCATAACTCTTTTATTCAATCCTCGCAGGTCCCTCCACCGCCGCCACTGAGACAGCGTCGTTATCGGAAGCCGCCCCCAACAGCCGCCAAACCACTAACCAACCTAACACGGGGTGAACACGCACAATTAAGAGCAATACAATCGAGAAAAGTAGCAATAATATGGATGAAAAAGCACGAAAGGCATTCAATAATCTTAAGGAAATACTGACGACCGCGGAAGTCCTGACATTCCCCGTCGTAGCTGATGCTCTCTCTCGGCTAAAAACCCATGTAAATCAACTGACAACGACGTCCGAATCCGAAAATGCCAGAGAAAATGCGTACCGTAGTACAAAGCCGCAAAAATAGTTTAATTTTTTTACTTTCATTTATAGCTACTTTTTGTTTTTGATTGATATAGTTTTATTTTCCTTTCCACCACTGTTCCGACTTCAAAACTTTAAGTAGCACAGCTGATGTCATAAACATATGTTTTGAACTGAGTTATCGACACATTTTGGGAATGCAAGGGTCTAGTACCATTTCCTGAAAATATCATCTTTCTTTTCCTCTGGAGATCTGAAACAAGTAACATGGTTTGCAAAATTGTCGCGGTCATATAACTTATTTTTGTGATAGAAGTTAAGCAAAAGTGAAGCTTTCTAAGGTTAATCAAATAATTTAAATAGCGTGAGTGAGCATAATTATATTTGACCAACAAAGACATCCAAAAGTAGCCGTCAACTTCGGGCCGGAGCCCTTGATATTTACTCTCTAAATTTTGAATATATTTACATGGTAAGTGTGCAAACAAGTTCATATACCCATAGGTGAAAAATTTCCCCTTTTTTTAATCTATATCAGTTTAAACAAAAATATAAAAACTGCGGTATTTCATTTATTCTACCAGATTTCTTTCGCGAATTCCTCGCAGAAAAGTTGTATCATATGCATGTGGGTTGCTTGTGCGAACCACAAGCAACCCCCTCCCTCATCTCCCTGCATTTCGCCTTCAAATCATAATTCTACTAAAATGCTGCAAAAGTTGCTGAGATCTGCCTAGGGCCACTCTTGACCTATCTCCAAGTCCAGCTTGATCGAGATTCCCCCCCCCCCCCCCAGCTTTGGAATTTTCAAAATAAATGAATAACAAATCCTCTCAAGTATTTGCATAAATATTAAAATATATAAAAATGTAAAATTTGGCATATAGTTAAAATGTATGAAGAAGAAGTTAAAAATTAGTATACCGAAAAGAAAAGTCATAAATGCAACAAAACTGTGGAACAAAAGGTTGCTAATATGAATGTATACGAGAGAAAGATGTTGCGAAATTGAAATTATTATTATCTCCAAATAAAAACATCGATAAATTCAATTAAATTAAAATAATACCTAGATTTATTCCCATTTAGATTTAAACCAACTGTGGAAAACAAAAAAAGTTAAATTTAAAATATCCATTCGATTTTCATAATCATTTTTCATATAATAATTATCAACGTGAATATGTAATGTAATTAGAGATCGATCATCAACATATGCCTATGTTGTTCGTGTACAGCAGCCTCTTAAACATGCGACAAATATAAATTGCAAGGAATGAGAATGATTGAACATGTTTGAGAGAGAGTTGTATGACGTGGTTTGAACCCAAGTTGTAGCTTAAATAAATTTGTGTTGCGATCTCTCTTAAGCATATTGTATGAATTCGGATGGTTACCGTCATTCGCCAATTTATTATAGATGGGTAATTTATATTTAAAATAATATTTGAATGCTTATGATATTCCTAATGCAGCAACTGCAAGCGTGAAGGCCTTCGATGCTACGTAGCAATGCAATATATATAAGTTTATATATATAATATATACCTATATCTACTTTTTTTGATGCCCCTAAATATTCAAGCACACCACGTACATATGCATATCTAGTTATAAGATTTTATTAATGCTACTTAAATACATATTTTTCATAAAACATATATATTTTGTTGTTGTTGTACATACCTATTGTATGTACATAAGCATGTGCGGATATACGAATGAAATTTCAACTTAAGTGAAATTCGAAATTTTTAATGATAAATATTTTGTTTTTGCAAAGTAAGTTTTTGTTTTTTTGCATCTACACACTTATATATTTAAATACATATGTATAAAGCTTTTTGTTGAAATTGAAGTTAAAGAAAAAAAAACGAGTATGCTTGTAGGAATCATTACAGTTCTGCCACCTCATACTTTTTTTTGTATTTTTATGAAATAATTGGCAAACTAAGCTAAGATCCTTAATATTGTAATGGATTGATTTTGATAAAATAATAATTGTTATAATGGGTAGATAAAATGTGTTCGCTTTGGTTTGAGACACAGCAGTTAGTGGTAATGTATCGGGGCCTCAATAACATCTATGAAGCCTATGGTAGGGCGGGTACAGAGGCAGCCACCCATCGTTGCACAATGAGCAGCCATGCATAGAGGTAGGTATACGGTGTGTCATATTGATGAAGTGTGGCATGGAAGTGCGCTTGTTGTTTTTTTTATTTTTCTTATGGTAGAGTATCCCAGTGTGCAAAACAAATTATTCTGTTTGACCATTGCTGGGGAGAGTAGCGATGTGTAGTGATCATGTTAAAGAATCCACGAAGCTCAAACTCCGGGCCTAAACGTCAGTGCACACGCCGTGGTCATTGCACCTTGTCACAAGCACTGCTGCTATTTTCTTCTTGAATGTGCCTGTTGCACACTCAGTCGATGGATATCATAAAAAACGCAACCATGGGCTCAACATCGTACTTGGCAAACGACGGCAGTTCAACCTGCTACACCGTTCATAGCGCAGATCGGGATAACTCAGATTTAATTCCATTCGTCGAGGTACCTTTGAACGTGTTCAGGAATCAGATTGTGTTTGGCGGTAAGTTACAAATATGCGAGGAACCTCATCCTGGTTACCTGCGACACTATGTAGGAATATAGGGTATAGGTGAACAGGAACTCGTTAATGCGCTTAAAGAAAAGCTTAGACCGAATGTAATCAAAGGCATAAAAATTCCCGAAAGTCGTTTAGGGTTGCTTCAGAAGGTATATTTATAAAACTTTTTACAATATAAATTACGGGTAGCTCAAATTCTTGTAGAAGACCTACGAAACCCAGATAGTGTTCTTGAAGTCATATGGGAGGAGCATAGAAGGGCGCATCGAAACCGCACTGAGAACAGAAAGCAAATCCTAGAAGGATACTACTTTCAGGGATTAGAGCATGTGTTTTATCGTGCGAAACATGTAAACTTATACTATGTTCAAACAGAAAAATAAATTGAAGCAATTTCAATTTAAATTGAGTGGTGTTCATACAACTCAATTTAGCTTACACAATAGTAATTTGATAGCCGGTTGGCTCATCTCTACAGCAACAACATACCTTTGTTCAGAATGTCAAAAAGTGCGTGTTGAAATTAGGCGAATGGAATGGAATGAAAACATAAAACTTTGATATTTTTGTGTGTTGTAAGAAAATGTGTTCAGTGTTTTGTTTTCATTTTGATTTTGCCATCTTCTTTTGACAGTCCCTACTCCAGTGAAATGAAAGACATAAAATCAGCTGATGAAATGAGCCAACCATATAGTTCATCCATGCGTAAGTGACGTTTAAATATACTCAATATACACACTTTACAATGTTGCATTTCCAGGTTGAAACAATTTATTACGCAATTTTTTTTAAATTGGCAATTTATTATTACAATTTATTATATGACAAATTGCGTAATAAATTGCCCAAACAGTATAAATTGCCAATTTGGTGTGTGTTTGAACCTAGTATTAGGTAAACTTAGCAAGTATGATAGGCAGCCAATCCCATCACGTCCCTGTGAAATCATTCACATAGACATATTCGAAATTCAAGGGGAGAAGTTTTTAAGCTGCATAGACAAATTCTCAAAATTTGCTAAACTTTTTCACATTAGAAACAAATCCACTCTGCACCTTAAGGAGAAAATGGTGAAACTACTACACTATTTTACCACCCCTAGAATTTTGGTAACCGACAATGAACGAGGATTGATAAGCCCGATAATACAAAATTTGCTAGAACCTTTAGGAATCAGCCTTTATCGTATGCCATCCCAGAGAAGTGAGGTGATTGGCCAAGTAGAAAGGCTCCATTCCACCCTTATCGAAATATTTAAGTGTTTAAAATTAGACAATCCCATTTTCAAGACAAAAGAGCTGGTAAATGTAGCAGTAAATCGCTATAACAATACCATTCACTCGGTAACAAACCGAAAGCCAAGTGAGATATTTTTTAATCGTTCAAAAGCTTCTAATTACCAGGAACTCCTAGAAAAAAGTAGGAAGATAAATAAATACCTGAAAATACTGCTAACTCAAAAGCAAATTGCCCAGATCGAACGGCACAACAGGGAAAGATCCCTACCGGAGCGTTATGACGAAAATGATGTCATATACATGCAGGAAAACAGATTAAGGGAAAACAGAAATCACCTTTCCAAAATCCATAAACTGCACATAAAAAATTAAAAAAAGGCGGCAATGCACATAATGAATAGAAACCATTTGAAATCAAAGCTACAAGAGCGGGCTTATTAGTGCGACCAATCGTGCCTTAGTAGGTGGTGGCGCCATCGAAATTAACAAATTGCTACGTTACTCCCAAAAGGGATAACCACGATCCCCCTAAGCTGGTTCCAGAACAGCACGATGAAAAAGAAAAAAAAAAAACAAAAAAAAACCAAAGAAACGTATTTCTGAATTCCGTTATTACTTGCTACAACAAAAAAGAAATGTAGTTTTGAATTTTGTTATAACTTGCTACAACAAAAAAGAACAAAAAAAAAAAAAACAAACAAAAAAAATAACCAAAGAAATGTATTTCTGAATTCCGTTATTACTTGCTACAACACAAAAAAAAAAAAAAACAAAAAATTTACAAACTTAAATATTAAAACATTGAAATTATTAGATATTACTATGTAGAACAAACACAAAACCGACAAAAACCAAACATACAACAAACCCAAATGATATGTACAGGAAAAAAAAATAAATAAAATTAAAACGAAAAAACATTCCTTTTTCCAAAAATTTTTTCACGCCCACTAATCTCCTAACCTCACAATAACATTTACCCAATTTCTAAGAACAACTAACCTACTAACACCAATAACGTTAGGTATGATCCTTTCATTTGCATACTCCCGCTGTTGGCGTCGGCCATTAGCGGCCTCCACATTTTTCACTATACGGCACCAATCATTAGTATACAGAGCGGAAATGGGTGGATCATCAGCGGATCCTTCAAACTTATACATGCTATCAACCTCCAGCAGCACGCTACTATCATATCGAAGATGGAAAACTGGCTTACCAACTACTAAAACGAACTGACGACCAGCTCCTAGCGCAAGTCTATATCAACCAAACTCTGCAGCGCCTCGAAGAGCTGGCGGGGAACACGAAAAGAATCAGACTCTCCCGCTCTATTGACTGGATAGGCTCTGCGTGGAAATTACTAGCAGGATCGCCCGATGCCACTGATTGGGACAATATCCTCCACAGCCAGGGTGAAATCATAGAAACCAATAATCACCAATGCAAAGTAAACAAGGATATATTCACGGCAACTTTAGAAATATCGAAAAAAAATTTATGAAATTGTAAGCCGTACCAATTTGGTAATGAAGGAAGCTGACGCAGAACAATTCGAGCAGAGCGCCCTTCATAATATCGTGCTCCTCCGAGAAGAAGTCAATGATGTAGTACGGTTATGTTAACTAGCTAAACGTGGAATTATTAACACTAACCTACTCGACATGGACGAAGTTAATCAGATTCTGTCAGAAATAGAAACACTACCTTACCAAAATATAATTGAGGCAATTGATTAAATATATACAAATGGGACTATGCTCCTCTACGTTCTATCAATACCCAAAGTAACAGAGAAGAAGTACAACCTACTAGTTACTCGCGCCGGTATCTACGAAGGCAAACAACTGGATGCTCATCAACCAGGATGAAACATATGGACTCAAGGAAAATGGAATGATAATCGAATAAACGATAACACAATTTTTGTCTGAAACTACCAAGGTAAAGTGGAAAGTAGTAACGATGCTAGCAATATAAATGACACTACGTTATCCAGTTAAATAACGAAACCATAAAAATTGGCAACCAAGTGTTCTCCAGCAACGAAACAATCACAGCTCAAGCCTTGCCAGCCGTACTAGCAAATGTCAAAAACCACACTACAAAGATCAATCTGGAATACGTTCATGATATCTAGGGTATGTAAATGGGAAAACTAACTTCTCGTTAGTCACGGAAGCTGCTTCGATATTCGCAATAGCCCTCATAATCAGCATGCTATGGAAATGGTATACTAGGAAGTTAGATATTCCACTAGTTCAAATTCCGATTCAATGGGCCACAAACACAAAGATCTTCAAGGGCCAATCTGCTCATGAAATCCCTAACCTGGACGACAGCGCACCAGTCAGAATCAACATTACGCCAAGTAGCCAGATCGACTCTATAAAAAATATAACCCCTTCACATTTTTCATGCTTCGATTTGCGGGAGGCAGATCTTTAAAGGGGGAGGAGTTATAACAGCAGTGTCCAGCGGTTGACCCATTTACTCACGTTTCTGCACTTTAATTTTTTATCGCCTCGCCCGCTGTGAGGTTTAACTTACATAACAATTTGAGTGAACGGAGATCAACAGTAAGGCGCCAAAATAAGCGCCTTGCTGCTGATCTCCGTTCACTTAAGTTATTATGTATGTTGTATTTGTAACTGGGTACATTGGATTTTGAGTGTGCAAAGGGTTGATCGACCGCTGCATTTTTATGTTTTGTGCGTATCTACTTTCCAAATATTTAATGCATGTTAGGGTGATCCTATATTCAAAATTTATGTTTGCGAAAATGTAAATATTTGGCTTGCGTGCAAAAGTGCGCAAGTGTAATTTGCTCTTCAATTTAATAATTATAAATTCAATGTACAACAGAATATATGTATTTAGGGCATAATTCATAAAGGTATACATGTGTATGTTTCTGGTGCTTCATGCAAAAAATATATAAGTGATAAAAATTCAAGTATAAATTCCAAGTTATTTCCAAAGTGATAAAAATTCAAGTATAAATTCCAAGTTATTTCCAAATGTATGTTATTTGCAAAAATATATAGATATGTGCATGTTGTGAGGATACAAATCCTCGGCTTTGGGGTCCTCACACTCCCCCCTCACCTTCCGCAATGAGACTCACCGTCACCAGGTCGGTGCGCGTGATCCGTACGCGGAAGTGGTGTTTGCCCATGCTGCTTCGTCGTCGCTGCCGTCGCTGGCCATCAGGCTCAATATGTCGCTGTTTTTGTCGTTGAGGCTGCCGTCGACCCCGCTGGCCTTACGGCTTAATATTTCGCTGTCGTCGTTGGTTGTTGGCGTTTCGCTGCCCTTCCCGTCGGCGGTATGTGTGATGCCAGTCTATAAAATAAATGAAAAACTGGTGGATTTTCCTTAGGGTGTTCCCGTCATGTATGGTGGATTTTAAAAAAACGTGGTATATCATGCGCATAGTTAAAGAGTATATTTATGGGATATTTATGTAATTGTGGTTAGAGTTTACCGAGTTTTTATTCGTTGATCTGACTTCCGGGTAATTCTTGATATGAAATTTCTTCGTGTATAATTTGACACTGTCTCGGTTGGGCATGTCCGTTACTACCGATTTCATCCGGATTGAAGTAGAATCTTACAAAATAGTCTGTAATTCCGCAGTTGTCTCGGGGTGTGTGTTCGTTTAAGGCTGCCATAGCGAACTGCCTTCCCAGGTGTAATCTTGTTCCATGCGCCGGTTCTCTGGCGATCTGTAATTTATTTTCTGGAAATATTCGTACCTGATTCTCCGCAATGTTTTGTACTTGACCGTCTCTGTATGCTATCAGCTGTTGACTTGTACCTTGGTTCTCTCCGTGTTGTCTCTCGGTCTCTTCGCTGACTCGTGTGAGCGTACCGCAAATGGCTACCTCGCTGTTATTTTTCTGTTGTTGTAATTGTTTCCGTTGTCCGTAATAAATACTTTTGGAACACCGAACCGTGCCAAAATCCTCTCTCGAATTCCTCTTATTAAACATTCTGTCGTTGCCTTTCTGATTGGTATTACTTCTACCCATTTTGAAAATTTGTCTAAGAATACTAGTGCCATTGTGTTTCCATGCTTCGATCGTGGCATTGGACCAACAAAGTCTGCACAGACTTTTGCCCAAGGCTCCTCTGCAATCTTCGTTAGCATCTTACCTGCGGCTGGCTGTTGACTCAGTTTGTAAATTTGAAATGTGTGACACTGCTGTACGTACTTTCTTACATCCCTGAACATTCCTGGCCAATAGTAACGTGTTGTTGCTCTTGCTATCGATTTTCGGATGCCCATATGCCCTGCGCTCGGTGTGTCGTGAATCTCCTTAGCACTCTGCGTCGCTGTGAAGTCGGGACACACAGCTTCCATGGCACTGCATCTTCGCCATCCACCTGACTTCCTATGCGTCTGTACAACGTTCCTTCCTCGATAACGTACTCTGGGAATTTCTCCGGGGCCTTCCTTACATCTTCCATCTTAGCTTTAAGCCACTTGCACTCGTCTTTTCCGTCGTCCATCGTCAACGTACCCAACTGCTCGTCCATCGGTTGTCTTGATAATGCATCTGCCACAACGTTCAACTTTCCTTTTCGATACTGTACGTCGAATGAGTATTGCTGTAGTTCCAGCGCCCATCTCGCAATCCGACCAGTCGGGCTCTCTATCGCATTCAACCATTTCAACGCTAGGTGATCTGTTATTACTGTAAACGTGTATCCTTCTACGTACGGCCTCATTTTTCGTATTGCCCACACTATTGCCAAACACTCCTTTTCTGTTGGTGAGTAGTTCATCTCTGCCTTGTTTAACCTGCGGCTTGCGTATGCTATTACTCGCTCTTCGTCGCCTGAACCTTGCGTAAGTACTGCACCAAGACCAAAATCACTTGCATCCGTCTGTAAACTAAACTTCCTCGAAAAATCAGGACAAGCGAGTACCGGTGCCTGCGTCAGTGCTGCCTTGAGTGCTTCGAATGCTGATTGTTGCTCTTCAGACCACCTCCACTTACTACCTTTCTTAAGCATAGATGTTATCGGGTGTGATACTTGTGAAAAATCCGGCACGAATCTTCTATACCATGACACGACTCCTAGAAAACGTCGTAACTCTCGTATATTCTTCGGTGGTTGCAGTTCTTTGATGGCTGCTATCTTGTCTGGGTCGGTATGGATGCCTTCCTCGCTAACGACATGACCTAGATATTTTAACCTTTTCTTAAAAAACTCACATTTTTCCGGGTTTATCCTCAGGTTCGCTCTATGCAGCCTTCGAAATACTTCTGTTAAATGTGCAATGTGCTCTTCCAATGTTTTGCTTGTAATGATAATATCGTCGAGGTATGCAAACGCGTATGGCTCCAGTTCTGGTCCTATGACACGATCAAGTGCTCTCTGAAAAGTTGCTGGAGTTGAGTGCAAGCCAAATGGCATCACCCTCCATTGGTATAGTCCACGCCCAGGTACTGTGAATGCGGTGTATTGCTTGCTGCTTGCTTCCATAGGGATTTGCCAATATCCATTTTTCAAGTCGAGGCTACTAATAAATCTCGCGCTTCTTAATTTGTCCAAGATATGTTGTATACGTGGTAAAGGGTATGCGTCTGGTACTGCTCTTGCGTTTAGTTGGCGGTAATCTACGCAGAGTCTCCATTTTCCATTCTTCTTCTTTGCCAAAACTATGGGTGCGCTGTGCGGGCAATTGGATGGTTCGATGCAACCTTTTTCGATCAGCTCGTCGACTTACTTGTTGATAATTTCTTGCATTTTCGGATTCTTCAGATAGTACCTTTGCTTAATTGGACGGTCGTCTCTCATAACTATTTTGTGTGTGGCCACGTTGGATACTCCTGGCATCTTTGCAAATACCTGTAATTCTTGGCTCAGAAATTTACTCACCGCATCTTCTGTCTTGCTAGTTGCTATCGCCGCCATTGGGTTGTGTTCCTTGAAATCTTCGCTATTTGTTTCGACCATAGTTGTACCTCTTGCTTCCCTTCGTCTACTCTCAACGTTATTTCTTTACCACCACATCTCATCTCCAAGTTTACCTTCGCCAGATGGTCCGTGCCAATTACCACATCGTCGCCCAGTCCCGGTAGGATTAGCATCTCGTTCCTCTGTACTTTACCACCCATTCTTAATTCTGCATCTACCGCTTCTTTGATTATTATTGCTCTGCCATCGCCCATTCTTACTCGCGTCTTTACTTCCTTGAATTTGCCAGTTTTTAATCTTCTCACCATTGCATCACTTATAAAGCTCCTCGTCGCTCCCGTGTCAATCGCTGCTACTGCTTCTTCTCCATTCACATACGTTGTTACCGATATGCGGCCCTTTGTGTATTTGAACATGTCTAATCTCTCCGAAGATCCCATCCCTCGGTTCCAACGTGGTCTCTGGTCGTTTCCCTGTGGCTTCCTACAACAAACACGAGTGAGCACGCCTATCTTACCACAAATCCAGCAAAATTCTCTTCTTATGCCTCGGCACCCGTATGAGAAGTGACCACCTCTTCCGCATCGTCTGCAGGCCGTTCTTGTATCTACATATTCTTGTTGTGGCTCTGACCTCTGCTGTTGTTGGATTTCTACTCGCTCTTCCTGTCTTTGTTCTGCCTGGAGACAATGGTACTGACATTCTTTCCGCCGTGGTATGAATGGCCTTGTGGTTGGTCCCATTGGTTCCCTGTCAGGAATAATAATTTCATAGTCTTGAGCTAAACTTACCAGCTCCTCAAGATTGCTGACCTCGCTTCGCTTTATATATAGTTGGTACTCTCTGCGCGAGTTTCTGTAGATGCGGGTTAATTTCTGCTCCTCGGTGTAGCCCGCGTGACGCATGATTCCTTGTAGTGCCAAGACATAATCTTTAAATAGCTCACCTTGTCGTTGTACGCGCATACGAATTTCATCTTCCAATTGCTCTAAGTATCGGGAGCTTAGAAAGAACTTCAGGAAGTCCTTCTTGAAGGCGTCCCACTCCTGCCAATGCCGGTTGTTATTCCTGTACCATACCAGCGCTTTGTCCTTCAACAACTCCGGCAGCGCTTTCGGAATTGTGTTGCGGTTGATTTCATACCCATCTGCTAGCTCCTCCACTCTTTCGATGAATCCTAGGGGATCTTTGCCTCCGTCGTACTTTAATCCCCACTTCCTTACTCTGTCCATGGTTGTTGCATATGTGCCAGGCTGTTGAATATAATTTGTCGTTGCGTACATACCAGGCTGCTGAATAAAATGTACCGGCGGTTGTCCGACCTCCAATTGATTGGGTGCACCATTTGCCTGCCTATCATTTCTTGGTGAATTTAGTTCGCTGTTTATCTTTGATGCTTGTGGATTTGTTAGTCGCGCGTGCCGAATCGCCAACTCTGTGAATCGATCCCGTAAATTCTCGTTATCCTTCTCCTCTTGGATGAATGCCGCCAATCGTTTTCTTAGCTCGTCAACCGTTCCGCCATCCTCTAGTCCAAATTCCGTGCTGTAGGCTACCAGATCCTCTCGAGTGAGATAGTATACCCACGATACCTTTACCATTGTTTTGTTTTATATCCTCGTCGTATTAACCCATGTGTGTGAACCTTGTTTCCCCTTTGTTTCTGAGTTTATCATAAAATTGCTCTATTTAACCTGCTCGGGCGCCAAAATGTGACGGACTTTTCCTTGACTTTGCCGGGGTTGGTCTCAGTCCGTCCAGGGTTCCTGGAAGTAGAAATTCCTAACGGTCCTTCTGAAAGAATAACTCTGTTTTGCTCGATACAAAACGTTATAAAAAATTATTTATTTGATAAAATTCTACTTTTCTACTCCTAGGCTGATTTCCTTGCTCTATAAGAGGTGACGGAGGTGATAAAGCCCTCGGCCAACCTCTGCGGTCGAATGGAGTGATAAAGCCTCCAGACGAGTATACTCTAAGTACAAATGAAGTGAAAAAGCCTTCAGGTGTACTCTTGGTCGGTAGTGATAAAGCCTACCGACTCGTATGCCTGTCTCCTAATCTCTGAATTTCAATGCGAACTCGTCGGCCTTATATACTAATTTTTGCACGCAGGCAAACGGTTATTTTATAATAACAACTTTCAACTAATAGTATTAACAATATAAAACAACTGTTGTTCCGGTAAATATTTCCTTCCCATGAATTTCCATGCACCATAATGCTCCTTATTGAATACAATGCCTTTGTACTTGCTCATACTGTGCTTTCCAGGCTTTGGTTTATATATTGTGTGTTTGTATATTTGTTTGTGGTCACCTGATTCTAATGTTGTGTTTTGCTTTGCCCAATGCTTCTGCCTTCTGTTGTATGGCGTGCGTTGGTGTGTTGTATGCTAGTGCGTAAATATGTATAACGAAATTTCAATTAGTAGCGGCGCTTATTTTGACGACTTGCTGCTGATCTCCGTTCACTTAAGTTATTATGTATGTTGTATTTGTAACTGGGTACATTGGATTTTGAGTGTGCAAAGGGTTGATCGACCGCTGCATTTTTATGTTTTGTGCGTATCTACTTTCCAAATATTTAATGCATGTTAGGGTGATCCTATATTCAAAATTTATGTTTGCGAAAATGTAAATATTTGGCTTGCGTGCAAAATTGCGCAAGTGTAATTTGCTCTTCAATTTAATAATTATAAATACAATGTACAACAGAATATATGTATTTAGGGCATAATTCATAAAGGTATACATGTGTATATTTCTGGTGCTTCATGCAAAAAATATATAAGTGATAAAAATTCAAGTATAAATTCTAAGTTATTTCCAAAGTGATAAAAATTCAAGTATAAATTCCAAGTTATTTCCAAATGTATGTTATTTGCAAAAATATATAGATATGTGCATGTTGTGAGGATACAAAGTCCTCGACTTTGGGGTCCTCACATAACCAAGTGCGGCGAAATGAAATGCTAATCCTACCAGGACTTTTCGACGAAGTGGTGTTTGGAACGGATTACCTGGCGAAGGTGAACATGCAGTTAAGATGAGGAGAACAAACACTAACCTTGACAATAGGCAATCAGAAGGAGGAAACGGTTACATGTATAACAATGGTCGAAAGTAGTCACGTAGATAACAGCCCAAAAGTTGCGAATATAGGAAAGCCGGTGAGTAAATTTCTCAGAAAAGAATTACAGATGTTCCAGCAGATGTCAGGGGTACCCAACGTGGCCACGCACAAGATAGTAAGGAGAGACGACCACCCCATAAAACAAAGGTATTACTCGAAGAATCCAAAGGGAAAGTTAAACGTGGTGGCAGATGCACTTTCGAGACAACCGAATGGACGAGCAACTAGGCACGTTGACGGTAGATCAAGGCAAAGACGAGTGCAAGTGGCTGAAAGCAGAGATGGCAGAGGTAAGAAAGGCTCCGGAGAAGTTCCCAGACCATGTGATCGAGGACGAAAGCTATACAGGAGATTGGAAAGTCAGGTTGATATTGAAGACGCAGTACGGTGGAAGCTATGTGTACCGACCCCACAGAGACACAGAGTGCTGGCGGAAATTCATGACACACCAAGCGCAGGACACATGGGCATTCGAAAATCGATTGGATGAGCGACGGCATGACATTACTGGCCCGGAATGTTCAGAGACATAACGAAGTACGTACAGCAATGTCATGGATGTCAGGTATACAAACCTAGTCAACAACAGGCTGCGGGTAAGATGTTAACTAACATTCCAGAAGAACCGTGGGCAACAGCGTGCGCAGACTTTGTTGGTCCAATGCCATGCTCAAAACATGGTAATACAATGGCATTAGTTTTCGTTGACAGATTTTCAAAATGGGTGGAGATAATGGCGATTTGAAAGTCAACAACAGAGAACGTAATACGAGGATTTAGGGAGAGAATTTTGATACGATTTGGCATTTCAAAGGTATTAATCACAGACAACGGAGCGCAGTTCGTGAGCAAACGTATTAAGAAGTATTTGGAGGAGCTTGGCGTAAAACACCACCACACTAACAGCACCATACACACCGCGGGAGAACCCGACAGAGAGAGCGAACCACAACATCAAGAGGATGATAGCACAGTTTTCAGGGAATGAGCAGAGAACATGAGACGAGCTAATACCAGAGATAACACAAGCGTATGTGAATCCACCGGGTATAGTCCAGCATATGTAGTACAAGGCAGAACACCAAGGATTCCCAACAGCCTTTATGACGAGCATACATTCGGTACATCCATGAAGATAAAGGAGATATTCGAGATGGTACGACGGAAGCAAGAATGAGCATCAGCAGAGCAGACAAAGCATTATAATTTAAAAAGGAGGCAATGGCGGCCGGCTATAGGCGACCTAGCGCTGGTACAGGAGCATCAGCTGTCAAAAGCGGTGGATGACTTTGCAGCCAAACTAGCGCCCAGGTACAGTGGATCTCACCGGGTAACAAACTTTGTATCACCAGTGATCGTGGAGCTAGACAATGTTTTCAGAGGAAGAAGGAGGACAGCCCACTTAAGTGAGCTGAAAGCATAGCACCCAACCGACGCCGCCGACAAAAACAAATCCAGGAAGCAAAGTCATAAACAGAGCAATAAGAAGAGCGCTAGTGAAGATCAAATCCCGTCTACATCGTCCAATCGAACAGCAAACAATATTTCCGAGGTAAAACAAAAGAGAGAGAACAGCGAAGTAGCAATTTGCGGTACCCTCACACGAGGCACCGAAGAGACCGAGAGACAACACGGACAGAACCAAAGCACAAGCCAAAAGCTGGTAGCATACAGAGACGGTCAAGTGAGAAACATCACGAAGAATCAGGTACGAATATTTCAAAAAAATCAGGTACAGGTCGCTCGAAAAATCCAGGTACAGATCACCAGAGGGCCGATACATGAATAAAGGTTACACCTAGGCAGTTAGCCAAAGCGGCCTTAAACGAACACACACCCCGAAACAACTGCGTAATGACGGACTATTTTGTAAGATTCTATTTCAACCCGAATGAAATCGGTAGTAACATATACCCCCCGCCGGAACAGGGTCAAATCAAGCATGAAGAAATTTCATTTCAAGGAGTACCCGGGCATCGGATCAACCACTAAATCCGGTTAACTCTAACCGCAATTGCATAATCACATCAATATACCCTTTAACTAGGCTCATGCCATACCTCATCTTTTTAAATCCACCATATACGGTGGGAACACCCTAAGGAAAATCCACCGGTTTACACTGGCATCACACAGACCACCGACGGGAATGGCAGCGAAACGCCAAAAGCGAACGACGACAGCGTAATATTAAGCCGTATGGCCAGCGAGGTCAACGGCAGCCTCAACAACAGCAACCAACAGAACGATAACAGCAAAATATTAAGCCATATGGCCAGCGACGGCAGTGACGACGAAGGCAGCATTGGCGAACAGAACTTCCACGTACGGATCACGAGCACCGACCTGGTGACCGTAAGCCTGGCAGCGGCAGGTGAGGAGGGAATGTGAGGACCCCAAAACCGAGGGTTTTGTATCCTCACAACATATACTTACATATACATTTTAACATATATTTTTGTAATACAATAATTGAACTTATAACCTTGAACTTACCATTTATACATTTTTATGAAGTACCCGACATGTACATATATCTTTATGAATTACACGCCAAAATACACATATTCTGTTGCATATTGAATTAATAATTACTGGATCGAAGTACAAATTAGACTTGCGCACTTTTGCACGCAAGCAAAATATTTACATTTTCGCCCACATATGTATTAAATATAGTATCACCCTAACATACACTGAACATTTGGAAGGGAAGTGGATACGCACAAAACATAAAAAATCATCGGTCAACCAACCTTTTGAACACGCGCAACGCGCATCCAATGCACCCAACTACAAATACAACATACATAATAATTTGAGTGAAAGGAGATCAACAGTAAGTCGCCAAAATAAGCACCGCTACTAATTGGAATTTTGATATACATACTTAGGTACGAGCACAAAACACACCAACGCACGCCGTAAGCAGAAGTCGAAAGCATCAAGCGAGGCCAACGCACCATCAGAACCAAGCGACAGCGAACATACGCATAAACAAAAATAGTTGAATACAATAGGTAAAGCGAAGGTTGAAAAACACCGCAGGCATATGGATAAGCATACTAACGTATGTACGACATTAGAGACACTGATTTCTATGTATATTAGGGCTACCGAAATTAGGGTGAAGCTGAGTGCCGGGACCACGGATTATCCTATGTGACTGAAGGCATGCATATGTACATACACACAAACCAGAGGCATGACAAAGGAAAAGGGAAAAGTATGTTAGCATGTAATCGTATGTAGATATTAGTAGATTACAATGAATTATTATTCGAGTTCATCACTCTACTTTCTTATAATTGTTATTGCAAAATTACTGACTTCCTGCGCGCAGCTCTACATAATTTTATAACGGAAGGATTGTTACTAATGAATTGTTTTTAGAAACTAACCGTCCGCCGACGTACGAAATCGTATATAAAGGCGACAAATTAGCATGTTAGATCAGAAGCTAGGAGATAGGCATACGAGTCAGTGGGCTTCTACCACTCATCAAAACGCTACCTGAAGAGGTTTCCACTCCAACTGACGGAGAGCTTGCCAGAGGGGTTCTACCTCAGCTACTCTTGTCGAGACAGGGCCAGAGAATAGGAGTAGCTATTAAGGGCATTTTATTTTTAAACAAATATTAAAACGTTTTTCGGAACTTCTCTCTTTTAATTCTTGCAATAGGAATAGGTTCTGCCATTGA
Organism: Eurosta solidaginis; assembly: GCF_040869045.1. Classification (NCBI taxonomy): domain Eukaryota; kingdom Metazoa; phylum Arthropoda; class Insecta; order Diptera; family Tephritidae; genus Eurosta; species Eurosta solidaginis. The sequence goes on along the minus strand of NC_090324.1, from coordinate 38,089,217 downwards.
TTATAGGAACCCTGGACTGACTGGGCATACCTCTGCGGAAAATAAGTCCGTCACAAGCCTCTTATGTACATGAAATTGCAACTTAAATTAATACAGTTAATATAAAAAAATTAAGTACTTTAATAATAACATAAAAAATATATTAATTTCCTTGAGCTATATTGCTGCAGCAGCTAACTTAAAATTTGGACAATTCAGAAGTGTATCATATTCATGTAAAAATTGAGCTATTTCCATGGTTTCGAATATAAAATTTGATTATTTAAATCAATTTAAGTCTATAACTTAAAGCAAAGTATAATGTTAGATTTCAACTATATACACTGTTTTTTTCAGATCAAAAATATTCAGGGGTGTCATGGAATCCGGTTGCTGTTGGAATTACATTTGAAAGCGATATTTCTCCATGAACTTCAAAATGTAGGACTAGTAATTGAATAAGACTTATTATTGTTCCAAATCTGATCATTCAAACAATAATTCTGCAACCCTTAGCAGGAATATTAGCCGTGTTTTTTCTACACGCGTATACGTTTACGTTTTCGCGTAAAAACCGCTTATCCTCGCTTAGATAATTCTTAGGAGACCCATATAGTGGCAGTGGTTAAACAACTAACTACAGCACAGGGTGTACCGTAAAGCGGAGTTACAACCTTCTGTTGTATGTCTGTGTATAACATATACCTGAATCAGTTGCGATGAATTGTGAGCATGCACCATTTTTAGAGGTGATACATAGAAGAAGTGTAGAGGTGAAACATAGACACATAATTCAGTTACATCTGAGTATAATGCGTATTGAAATTGAGTAGTAATAATTTTATGTGCAGCAATTTCAGAGGTGCGTTTAAAATTTGACGCTTAGCAGTCCATATAAAGTTTAAGCTTAAACGTCTATAGATGTAAAAAAACACAGCTATTGACTGGTTTCAAATCTAATTCCGACAGCAATCGGTTCACCGCATACCTTATTTTATATGTACATGAAATTGCAACTTAAATTAATACAGTTGTTATAAAGAAAAGTACTTTAATAATAAATAAACTCGCTTAATTGGTTTTTGTTTTCCAATTGAAATCTTTTCCAAGCGAGCAGAAAATAATTTTAAGCTTTAGAAAAAACTCCAATTATTTGAATCAATTTAAGTCTACAACTTAAAGCTAAGTCGAAATTCAGATTAGATTTAATTTTTGTTTTTCAGGTGTCGTGGAATCCAATTGCTTTTAACTATATGTTATTTTAAATTACATTTCGATCAAAACCTTTTTTACATCGTTTGGCAAAGCTCTGCCGAAGAAGTGGTAGTGTTTTTGTAGTAAATTTTTTTTATCCGTTGCAAAACTAGCACAGCTGTACCGAGAGAATTCAATGTTCATATCCAAGATTATACAAAGTTTTCAAACAACCAAAGTAATTTATAGCAGACACTTTTTTATATTTCTCTCGAAATTCCATGCTTTAGAAAGTTTTGAAGTGTCAAGCTTTTATCGATTAGGTATGTTATAAGGAGGTTGCTTAATCGTTGAGTAAACGATTGTAAAGTACTTCAGAATTGGTGAAGATAAATCGAAAGTGGAGCAGTGGGGCAACTCTTCCTTATGATGCCCATCAAATTTGTTTGCATTGAAAGACCGTTTCATTTAATTTGAGCTAGCGAATAGTCTTTTGACACTGAATGGGTCTTTAGTACTTTATAAAATGTGCGACTTAAAAATTTTAACTTTATTCTACTTATATTTTTTTTTATAGACATATTGTATGTGGATATAAACAATAGAAAGGATTAAAATAATACACTAAGGCGGCTCATTGCTGATCTCCTACATCCATGTACTGCATCCACTGCATTTGTTCTTCTAAACGCGTAACAGCTTCGCTATACGAAAAATTGTACTTATCCTTGAAAACGTGAACCAGCCACTCAGGCATTAAGGCATTGGCAAATAGCGTAGAGTACTGTAAATAAAAAAGCTAAAAGGTTTTTAAAGGAAGTAAAGATATTACGCCTTTCTTCTCTATCTCCATTTTAAATGGCACTATTACCTCATAAAAATATTATTTGGGATCAGTTAAGCTAGTTCAGAGGATGTTGCTCTTAAAGTTGCTTTTTTTGTAACCCCAAAAACAATCCCCAAGAGTTAGAGGTGTAGGTAACCTATGATCAACCGAAGAGTCTTTCTCAAACCCGACTAAGCGCAATGACAAAATATCCATCGCTTTGGCGATAAAGTGCTATCGGATGCAAAAAATTGCGCGACCGCTTTCTGCACACAATCCTCCGTCGATAAATCCAGACGGCAGTCCAAAAGACACCCACATAAGCATAACACAGCGTGTCTCCTATTACCATCAACACCACAGAGGTTAAAGAAGCCATCGAATACTCTAAATCATCTAAAGCAGTAGGCCCGTTCCTGAATGCCTCACAAATTGAAAATCGCGAGAGTGGTACCGCTTCTAAAGCCTGGGAAACGTAGCCTGGCTAACGTAGTACTTTCATATTCTATGAACTCTCTCCTATCACCATAAGCCTGCGACTTGCCAATCATCAGCATGGCTTTCGCAAATTACATACAACCCTGCGCTAAATGTCTTCAACAAACAAATAAATTGTGAAATGAACCATGAACCCCATTATAACAGCACTCCTAGCTCTAGACTTATCAAAACCTTTGACACGGTCAATCACAGAACGTTGCCGCAAGACTATGAAGTGTCTACCCAATCAAAAATCGGCGGGAATCGGTGCAGTTCATGAACGTAACATCAAAACCTGGAAGAATTAAGCCAAACCCTCGACAAAGTGTATGCGGCAATTGTCGACAATATTGGATACCCATGTCTATGACATTACGCATGTAGGTCACTACACCCAATAATACTGGGTATGACTTGCCGGAAGCACTTGGAAAGTGACCATAGTTACTTATAAAGCAATTCGCCTACCGGTTGTATGCTACGCGTCTCCAATATAGTACACGATCTTAAAAGAAAAACACTGTAGGAAACTGCAGCGCTTCCAAAATGTCGCACCGATTACTGCTACGGGATATATTCTTATGTCTCCAGAACATCTTTTACATAGTAAGGCGAGAATGCTCCTCATAAAGGAGAGAAATAAAATGCTGAACAAACCGTTTCTGTTGACCCTCAGAGACATCTACAAAAAGTCTTCATATGCTCACAGTTCCCGGTGGACCCAGTTCTTAAAGACAAATACCCTCAACCCGCATCTGGATACTGTAAAAGTTAAACTCTTACTTATTCAGAATCAACCGGCTACTACCTTAATGGTGCTTGTTACCGGAACTTACCGGATCTATATCCGGCAAATGATCATCCCCAAAACCTTCGCTAAAAAACAAAAGCACCAACCATCTTTTCAATTGCAATGTGGAAACAAAGCATCTTACACCCTTATGTCTTAGCAAGTTTCGTCGGACTCCAAGTTTCCCGTAAAAGGATATTGATGTGTGAGTGATCTCAACTTTTGGATGAGGCGAAACACTGCTACAACCAATTAAACAATAAGGTAAGTGGTATTATGGATACGGGAGTCCTTTCCCGGATATGAATTCGTAAGATCAGGTACCAGGCCGCCTGATGAGGGAATAGATTTTGCACCCCTCGAATCTTCGGGTCTGTATGTTTTAGTTGCCTTTTACGACTGCAATGTTCTACCGTGGGAATGATGTGAGGCCCTTAGGACCTAAAATATTAAAAAATTAAAATCTGCGTGGTGTCAGCTTTTCTTATTTTAATATGATAGGTTTTATAAGTGATCAAAGTACAGATAATTTTTCAAAAACCATTAAACGGGATATATTTGGAAGAGCCAAGGTTAGTTTGCCTAATAATGCAATATACAGATATTTTACATACCAACGGAGTGCCTTCTGTGTCTTTTTCATACACTTCACCAAGTGTGTATGGAGGATCCATTTTATGGATCCGACAAAAAGGGGTTCTGTGCACTGCTGCACGCTCTAACGCCGCACTTACGTTTAAAACTTTTTCTGTCTTTTAGCTTCTTCTCCTTTTTTCAAATAAAATGAAATTGTTTAACTTTTTATCTATAGTTTTTCTTTTATTTATAACATAGTTCTAACACTTATAATATAACTTAGTTTCATATATATATATAAACTTAGTTTCATTTGTATAAAACTTTATTTTAACAACTTTTAGTTATTCTTCACGTTCTCGGTAGAATGTTCTTTTAATTATATTTTTACTATCATTTTTCTTTTCCGAGTTTAGTTTTCACGCTTTGTGCGCTGGCCGGTTTACTTTAAACTGAACACTGCCGCTAACGCAACTCTGTTGCTACGCAGCTTTTCTTTAGGTTGCCTAGCAACGAAATTAATGATGGCGTCGAGCAACGGCAGTTTGAACAAATCAGAAACTCTCCGCGCTGCTCGACTCTAACATTTTTAGTGATGCCAAGTGCATCTGATGCATGGTTGCATCTTGCACTTTTCCAAAGAGGGGAGTTGCCAGCTGCAATTTAATTTAATGCACTTTACTATGGCAATACATAATCCCCCTTTAGAAAACAAGAATTTGGTAAGATTAGTAATTAATCTTACCACATTCTTCTTTAGGCTTTAATATGTTGTTGCAATGTTATGAATGAATGAGTTTGCTAGCATTAGGGTGCTCTAACCCGGGACTCAATCGTTCATCACAGCGCAACTTCTAAAAAGATATTAAAATGAAAAGAAAATTTTGAATAAAATGAAATATATAAAAGTTAGTTTGAAATATTTGATTTACTGTTTGAAGTAAACCTGTTTTGTTTTTTCTTATTGTAGAATCTACATAATTAAATTTGTATTTATTTGTTACATTTTTTAGCCTTCATTGGCGGATTTTTTAAATATATTTATATCCAGGCGGCCAACGTGGTGTGATGGTAGTGTGCTCCGCCTACCACACCGTATGCCCTGGGTTCGCACCCCGGACAAAGCAACATCAAAATTTTAGAAATAAGGTTTTGAAATTAGAAGAAAACTTTTCTAAGCGGGGTCGGCCCTCGGCAGTGTTTGGCAAGCGCTCCGGGTGTATTTCTGCCATGAAAAGCACTCAGTGAAAACTCATCTGCCTTGCAGATGCCGTTCGGAGTCGGCATAAAACATGTAGGTCCCATCCGGCCAATTTGTAGGGAAAAATCAAGAGGAGCACGACGCAAATTGGAAGAGAAGCTCGGCCTTAGATCTCTTCGGAGGTTATCGCGCCTTACATTTATTTATTTATTTTTATTTTAATTGGGACAACGATTGGTGGAGTTGCAGAAATTGTGATTGAACAGCATAATCTAGTTTCAGTTACGTAAACTATTTTTTATACAATAATTGGTTAAGATAGCATAATTACTTTAACATAAGAACTTAGCTGCTAGGTAAAATACTTTGTTCGAGTTAGTTCAGTTTGGATCGTGCAAGAGCACTGAATAAATTTTATAACGTTAACATATTTCTCGTGTTTATTGTATTTCGGTGAACGGGCAGTTTACCGCAACTTTAATTTTTTATCGCCTCGGCCGCTGTGAGGTTTAACTTACATAACAATTTGAGTGAACGGAGATCAACAGTAAGGCGCCAAAATAAGCGCAGCTACTAATTGCAATTTTGATATACATACTTACGTACGAGCATAAAGCACACCAACGCACGCCGTAAGCAATAGTCGAAAGCATCAAGCGAGGCCAACGCACCATCAGAAACAAGCGGCAGCGAACATACGCATAAACACAAATGATTGAATACAATAGGTAAAGCGAAGGTTGGAAAACACGGCAGGCAAATGGATAAGCATACAATCGTATTTACAACATTAGGGACACTGATTTCTATGCATATTAGGGCTCCCGAAATTAGGGTGAAGCTGAGTGTCGGGACAACGGATAATCCTACGTGACTGAAGGCATACATATGTACATACACACAAACCAGAGGCATGACAAAGGAAAAGGGAAATGTATGTAAGCATTTAAGCGTATGTGTAGATATTAGTAGAATACAATGAATTATTATTCCAGTTCATCACTCTACTTTCTTATAATTGTTATTGCAAAATTACTGACTGAATTGTTTTTAGAAAATAACCGTCCGCCGACGTACGAAATCGTATATAAAGGCCACAAATTAGAATGTAAGATCAGAAGCTAGGAGATAGGCGTACGAGCCAGTGGGCTTCTACCACTCATCAGAACGCGACCACTTCATTTCGTGCTTAGTTTTATATTCAGTAGGAGGTTTCCACTCCAACTGACGGAGAGCTTGGCAGAGGGATTCTAACTCAGCTACTGCAGAAGTCGGACCCTGCAACAAGATATATCGATACAAGTGCGGCATGCAGAAGATGCGGAGGAGGCGGCCATGTCGCATACGGTTGCCGTAGTGCTCGCACCTAATTCTACTGGACGCTCACACGAAACTATTGTAGACGCACGCAGAGAAACGGCCAGAGACCTCATTGGCACCGAGGAGTGTGGTCTCCGCAAACGCAACCTCGGGTAAACTAAACACGTTACGACATAAAAAGAGCCGGATCTTGGCAAACATCACGTTAAATGGCGAGGAGGCGGTGAGTGCATTCCACACAGGAGCGACGCGAAGTTTTATAAGTGGAACAATGGCAAAGAGTCTGAAGACAGGCGTATTCAAGGCGAAAGAAACGCGAGTAATACTGGGAGATGTAGACCTAAGGCGATCGTTCAAGCTGTAGATACAGTAGTGAGAATGGGTAACCAAGTGCGGCGAAATGAAATGCTATTCCTACCAGGACTATTCGACGAAGTGGTGTTTGGAACGGATTACCTGGCGAAGGTGAACATGCAGTTAAGATGCGGAGAACAAACACTAACCTTGACAACAGGCAATCAGAAGGAGGAAACGGTTACATGTATAACAATGGTCGAAAGTAGTCACGAAGATAACAGCCCAAAAGTTGCGAATATAGGCAAGCCGGTGAGTAAATTTCTCAGAAAAAAATTACAGATGTTCCAGCAGATGTCAGGGTTACCCAACGTGGCCACGCACAAGATAGTAAGGAGAGACGACCACCCATAAAACAAAGGTATTACTCGAAGAATCCAAAGGGAAAGTTAAACGTGGTGGCAGATGCACTTTCGAGACAACCGATGGACGAGCAACTAGGCACGTTGACGGTAGAACAAGGCAAAGACGAGTGCAAGTGGCTGAAAGCAGAGATGGCAGAGGTAAGAAAGGCTCCGGAGAAGTTCCCAGACTATGTGATCGAGGACGAAAGCTATACAGGAGATTGGAAAGTCAGGTTGATGGTGAAGACGCAGTACGGTGGAAGCTATGTCTACCGACCCCACAGAGACGCAGAGTGCTGGCGGAAATTCATGACACACCAAGCGCAGGACACATGGGCGTTCGAAAATCGATTGCATGAGCGACGGCATGACATTACTGGCCCGGAATGTTCAGAGACATAAGGAAGTACGTACATAAATGTCATGGATGTCAGGTATACAAACCTAGTCAACAACAGGCTGCGGGTAAGATGTTAACTAACATTCCAGAAGAACCGTGGGCAACAGCGTGCGCAGACTTTGTTGGTCCAATGCCATGCTCGAAACATGGTAATACAATGGCATTAGTTTTCGTTGACAGATTTTCAAAATGGGTGGAGATAATGGCGATTTGAAAGGCAACAACAGAGAACGTAATACGAGGATTTAGGGAGAGGATTTTGGCACGATTTGGCATTTCAAAGGTATTAATTACAGACAACGGAGCGCAGTTCGTGAGAAAACGTCTTAAGAAGTATTTGGAGGAGCTTGGCGTAAAACACCAACTAACAGCACCATACACACCGCGAGAGAACCCGACAGAGAGAGCGAACCACAACATCAAGAGGATGATACCACAGTTTTCAGGGAATGAGCAGAGAACATGAGACGAGCTAATACCAGAGATAACACAAGCGTATGTGAATCCACCGGGTACAGTCCAGCATATGTAATACAAGGCAGAACACCAAGGATTCCCAACAGCCTTTATGACGAGCATACATTCGGTACATCCATGAAGATAAAGGAGATATTCGAGATGGTACGACGGAAGCAAGAACGAACATCAGCAGAGCAGACAAAGCATTATAACTTAAAAAGGAGGCAATGACGGCCGGCTATAGGCGACCTAGCGCTGGTAAAGGACCATCAGCTGTCAAAAGCGGTGGATGACTTTGCAGCCAAACTTTGTATCACCAGTAATCGTGGAGCTAGACAATATTTTCAGAGGAAGGAGGAGGACAGCCCACTTAAGTGAGCTGAAAGCATACCACCCAACCGACGCCGCCGACAAAAACAAATCCAGGAAGCAAAGTCATAAACAGAGCAATAAGAAGAGCGCTAGTGAAGATCAAATCCCGTCTACATCGTCCAATCGAACAGCAAACAATATTTCCGAGGTAAAACAACAGAGAGAGAACAGCGAAGTAGCAATTTGCGGTACGCTCACACGAGGCACCGAAGAGACCGAGAGACAACACGGAGAGAACCAAAGCACAAGCCAACAGCTGGTAGCATACAGAGATGGTCAAGTGAGAAACATCACGGAGAATCAGGTACGAATATTTCAAAAAAATCAGGTACAGGTCGCTCGAAAAATCCAGGTACAGGTCACCAGAGGGCCGATACATGAAAAAAGGTTACACCTAGGCAGTTAGCCAAAGCGGCCTTAAACGAGTACACACCCCGAGACAACTGCGTAATGACGGACTATTTGGTAAGATTCTACTTCAACCCGAATGAAATCGGTAGTAACATACACCCCCAGCCGGAACAGGGTCAAATCATACATTAAGAAATTTCATTTCAAGGAGTACCCGGGCATCGGATCAACCACTAAAATCCGGTTAACTCTAACCGCAATTGCATAATCACATCAATATACCCTTTAACTAGGCTCATGCCATACCTCATCTTTTTAAATCCACCATATACGGTGGGAACACCCTAAAGAAAATCCAGCGGTTTACACTGGCATAACACAGACCACCGACGGGAATGGCAGCGAAACGCCAAAAGCGAACGACGACAGCGTAATATTAAGCCGTATGGCCAGCGAGATCAACGGCAGCCTCAACAACAGCAACCAACAGAACGATTACAGCGAAATATTAAGCCATATGGCCAGCGACGGCAGTGACGACGAAGGCAGCATTGGCGGAAAGAACTTCCACGTACGGATCACGAGCACCGACCTGGTGACCGTAAGCCTCGCAGCGGTAGGTGAGGAGGGAGTGTGAGGACCCCAAAACCGAGGGTTTTGTATCCTCACAACATATACTTACATATACATTTTAACATATATTTTTGTAATACAATAATTCAACTTATAACCTTGAACTTACCATTTATACATTTTTATGAAATACCCGACATGTACATATATCTTTATGAATTACACGCCAAAATACATATATTCTGTTGCATATTGAATTAATAATTACTGGATCGAAGTACAAATTAGACTTGAGCACTTTTGCACGCAAGCAAAATATTTACATTTTCGCCCACATATGTTTTAAATATAGTATCACCCTAGCATACACTGAACATTTGGAAGAGAAGTGGATACGCACAAAACATAAAAGATCATCGGTCAACCAACCTTTTGAACACGCGCAACGCGCATCCAATGCACCCAACTACAAATACAACATACATAATAATTTTAGTGAAAGGAGATCAACAGTAATTCGCCAAAATAAGCACCGCTACTAATTGGAATTTTGATATACATACTTAGGTACGAGCACAAAACACACCAACGCACGCCGTAAGCAGAAGTCGAAAGCATCAAGCGAGGCCAACGCACCATCAGAACGAAGCGACAGCGAACATACGCATAAACACAAATGGTTGAATACAATAGGTAAAGCGAAGGTTGGAAAACACGGCAGGCATATGGATAAGCATACTAATGTATGTACGACATTAGAGACACTGATTTCTATGTATATTAGGGCTACCGAAATTAGGATGAAGCTGAGTGCCGGGACAACGGATTATCCTATGTGACAGAGGCATGACAAAGGAAAAGGCAAAAGTATGTTAGCATGTAAGCGTATGTAGATATTAGTAGATTACAATGAATTATTATTCGAGTTCATCACTCTACTTTCTTATAATTGTTATTGCAAAATTACTGACTTCCTGCGCGCAGCTCTACATAATTTTATAACGGAAGGATTGTTACTAATGAATTGTTTTTAGAAACTAACCGTCCGCCGCCGTACGAAATCGTATATAGAGGCGACAAATTAGCATGTAAGATCAGAAGCTAGGAGATAGGCATACGAGTCAGTGGGCTTCTACCACTCATCAAAACGCGACCTGAAGAGGTTTCCACTCCAACTGACGGAGAGCTTGCCAGAGGGGTTCTACCTCAGCAACTCTTGTCGAGACAGGGCCAGAGAATAGGAGTAGCTATTAAGGGCATTTTATTTTTAAACAAATATTAAAACGTTTTTCGGAACTTCTTTCTTTTAATTCTTGCAATAGGAATAGGTTCTGCCATTGATTATAGGAACCCTGGACGGATTGGCATACCTCTGCGGAAAATAAGTCCGTGTACAAGCCTCTTATTTACATGAAATTGCAACTTAAATTAATACAGTTAATATAAAAAAATTAAGTACTTTAATAATAACATAAAAAATATATTAATTTCCTTGAGCTATATTGCTGCAGCAGCTAACTTAAAATTTGGACAATTCAGAAGTGTGTCATATTCATGTAAAATTTGAGCTATTTCCATGGTTTCGAATATAAAATTTGATTATTTAAATCAATTTAAGTCTACAAATTAAAGCAAAGTATAATGTTAGATTTCAACTATATACACTGTTTTTTTCAGATCAAAAATATTCAGGGGTGTCATGGAATCCGATTGCTGTTGGAATTACATTTGAAAGCGATATTTCTCCATGAACTGTAACGACAGCCTGTCTCCATACTGGCCTAACTGAGTGGCAGTGTATATGCGTCTATGTGTTTATGTGTTTTGTGTCCAGGTCCGTGCCGTAGCCCCAATGTTGCCATTAACATCATATTAACATTAACATTGACAACATTGTACCGATAGTGAACACAATGTTGCAGCGGAAATAATATGTTGCGCTTGGCATCATGTTGTAATAACAAATAAGATGTCACCATACTGCTAACAACTTAGCAACATTGATGAATGCCATGCACCTATGTGTTTGTTTTGTTCTGTATTATGTATGTTGATGTGTATTGGTACAAGGCTATGAACGTGTGAATGCATCAGTGCGAGCGGTCAAGGCACGAACCAAATGTATCTGTGTAGGTGTTCGTTTTGTGGAGCGATAAGCGTATGAATGTATGAGTGCATGATTGTATAGATGGAAAATACGGGAAAGCCGAAAAGAAAGTTTGGCATGTAATGGTAAAAATTTTCCGTTTCTGGGTAACGTTTCTTACCACGGCGGTGGCTATAAGAAGGGGGAAAATCAGCCAACGGGCCAAAGTATCATTTTATCAGTGCCAGTGCGTGTAAGTGCAAAGTGTGAAATACTTAAAATTATTGTAATTACACCAAGTTTTTAGTGCGCGCCTCAAACCGGAGTTAAAGCCTGTTTTCTAAATCGTTTGGCCAGCTAAAGTTTTTTTTTGAGTAGTGCGCGGCGAAAAGTGTATCGCGAACGTTAAAACCAAATAAATCTGGTTTTCCACCTCGCACCCGATCCGGACCATTACAGCAGAAATAAACTAAACTACAACGTGTGTCACAACAGCTGAAAACCAGGTAAGTCTAATGGTTTCCTTTGGCTTTGGATTTGTTTTTTTTTCCACTTGGCATGCCCACTGGGAAGTTGGCTTCTATATAGCCAATTTGCCAAGCAAGCCAAAAGAAAACTTGCATCGACATATACATCTCTGCATACAAATATACATATGTATGTAGATGAATATATGACTATGCAGACAAGAAATCCGTAGGCAATTGTGTACATGTACATAGATACGCTTTTACTTTTGAATTTCTAAATAGGTTTTCTTTTGTATTTAATTTCAGCGAACAATTGATTTTTCGTTGGGAAAGACCCACTGGGCGCTGATTTCGGCGACATAGCGCCCAACAACAACTGCCACGCACTACAATAAAATTTTAATTGGTAGCGCACTCCACAACAAAAACCACTACAGCACCTTTTTTATTGGCAATATACCGCAACAACCACAACCGGTAGTTATTTTTATATTATTAAATAACGCTCAACAACTACTACATTCGTACCGGCGATATATTGATATCACAACAACAACGGCAACACCAAAATCTTCCAGCAAGAGATACAACTTCTTCTTTTTGGCGGCGCAACGCCAACAACAACAACTGCGATGCATGCTTTTGGTGATACTCGGTCCCAGCAGTAACGACAACTACAGCTTCTGAGTTCGAGGATTTTTTTTCTATCAGCCATACTCACGATCACTGGTGATATCAGCTTTATGGTATCAAGCGCACAACATCTCCCTTGCGACCGCGATTGCAGAGGCCACCAACAACCACAACAACATCAACATCAACTTTTTGGACTTCTTTTAGTTATGGTACATATATATGTATATGACTTATATCTTAATTTTTTGTGAAAGAAAGAAAAGAAACTTAGCAATATCTGCTCAGCCTAGGGTCACAAAAACGAAGGAAAAGGTACTGCAACAGGGGTATAGGGGCATAAGGGCATTTCAACTTTTTGCTGCTTTAGTTTTCTCATAATTTTAATTTTTCGCTTTGAATCCCTTCGATTCGTTTTAGGGTTATACATTTTTTATTCAATTCCGTAAATTTTTTTCTCTTCTTCGGGTAAGTTTTTTACCTACACAGTTTTATTCATGTCATTCGTTTTTGATTCTTTTATTCAATTTCCTATTTCCTTTGACATTTGCCTCCGACAGGCCAACTCTCCTAATGTTTCATATGTTTTAACTTTTTTCTTATGCGCTTGAATTCCTACTTGCTTTCAGAATTCTCTAAGCACATGCCTTTTTTTCTTTTTTTACCTTTTTGTCGGCAAAATTTTTTCTTTTAATTTTAAACACATCGGTTGGCACTAAAAGTATAAAGCTTTGTTGTATACTTTTGGTATCACCTGCCTTCTTTGTTTCTTATAAGTTTTCTGTTCGTTACCTTTTTATTAAGCATCTTTGCATACACCAGTGTTTGTTTCATTTGGCCGCGTGCATTATCGTCCGGACATAAGCAACATACTAATTAACTCATAAAGCAAGATCGCAAGCGAGCGATCTGGCTGAGTAATTGAGGGTAGCTTTATGTATGTATGTATATATGTATGTTTGAGTTTTTTTTCAGCTACTCAACTGCAGCGGCGCCGTTGGATAAGAAGAGTAACTTGGTGAGTGTTTTGAGTGAAACATTAAAATTTATCAAAATACACCTGTTTAGTTGTATGTACATGTGTTAGCACAGATTCCTGCTCTTGCAAAAATAGAACAGAAATTAGCAAATCAGAAAAATAAAAACAGATTGCAACGAACATATGTACATGCATGAAAAACGTCACAAACGCACATTTGTACTTACATACATACCTTTTGTTTCCATATACACATAAGTTCTTTTCCTTGTTGACCTACTTTTGCTGTGTACATAATTGATCTTATGTTTATTTGAGCGGTTGCGGTAGGTCAGGGATTAGGGTACTTGAATTTTTTTTTATTCGCCCTCTTATTTTATTTTATTTGAATTTGTATCTTTAGAATTAGAATTAGCTCCTATTAATAATACCGCATTAGGGTGGCCCTAAAAGTTTAATTTTTTTCTTTGAGACCAGACACTTTGTCTATTAGTCGTAGGTATTTTTTTTATAGAATTGAATTTGGAATGTATCTACTGGTTCTTGCACTCTTATGAATTTTTAATGTTCGCCAGTAATAGAAGTTAGCATTAAGTTTGAGCAATTTTTTATTGTTACTTTGAGTAAACTTTTGAAGCCCTTGGAAAATTATTTTGTAGTAAACTTTGAGTTTAAAGTTTTATTGAAATTATTGAACTGGTAGTAGGGTATTAGTCGGTAATTTGTAAACCAAAAATTTTGTAAATAAATTATAAGAATTATGTTTGGATGAAATTTTAAGACATTCATAATGCAGGGCTAAGTCGAATTTTGGTGTTGGTGCTGCGCTTGCGCGCGGTAAGGTAAGGTGAAGGTGAGTAATAGGGAAATGACTTATTGACGGATGGACAGACTCATGTCAGGATTGGGGGGACTGTAAGGTAAACAGGAGTCAGCACAGTGCCCACGGTGCAGTGCAAGTTGCACTGCAGAGGGAGGGTAGACTCCACCTGACAGGACAGGCCTCCGTCTTTTTCCCCTCTTAACTCTGCCCCTCACGTTTATTTTTATCTTTTTCAGCTTTTTCTCCCCTTTATATATACATGCAGGTATGAACCCTTTTTGTTCATGTGGCTGCGGGTGAGGTCGGTGGTGCAATACCCCGCCCAAGACGACGAGCTAGCCTGGGCCCGCAAGCATACCTGCTTGCCGCCGCTCCTCACCACCCAAACAGTCAGCCACGTAACAATGGCGCCCAACGTTAATAGCCCGGTAATCTTTTTTTATTTCCCACACTTTACAAATCACTCTATCTTTCACTATTCTTTAATCATCCCACTTTTCTTCTAGATTTCCTGTGTTTTTTTTTTATCCCAAGTCCATCCAAACCCAATCCCTATTTCCGTCTTTTGACAGGACAGGGACCGTCATGATGGCAGCGCCGATTGAGCTTGCCTGGTCGACAAGTGTCGTTATGACAAAGGTATAGGGAGTGGTTGAGTATTCATGCCAGGGTTCCTTCTTTTGGTTTCTACAACTGGACTAAGTGGTACCTGGTATGACGCTCAGCCAAAAGACGGACGTTAGCAGCAGGTCGTGGCGAGCTGTTTAAGCTACCTTACCGGGAGTCCAGCACTGCCGGTAGGTGAGGTTTACAGTCGTCGCCACGATAGATAGGAGTAGGGGGGTGTGGCAGCCACACCTGGAAACTAGTTGATAGGTACGGTGCGCCACACTTCCACTGACAGCACGAAAACTGACTTGACAGTAATTAGATACAGACCAACATACCGCCTTCACTGAACCTTCGCCAAGGCAGCACCAAACACACCAAGACTTATATATATATTATAACTCAGGTTCAACTCATATCCAAACTTTAAGTTAATATTTCTAAATCCCTGCCTTTTATAAAAAAAAAAAAAAAAAAAAAAGGTCGGAAAGTCTAGAATTTTTCAATAATTTTTTTTTTTAATATATCCTTCAAGTTTTCTTTTGTAGTTGATTTTTTTTTTTCTTCTTATTTTCATCTTGGTTTTTAAGTAGCCATTTTTGTATATTGCATTCTTATTTTTATATATTTAATTTATAGTGAAAATTGTTATTTTTCTTACATATCTACACACACATCCTTAGCATTTAATTTTCTTACACGTCTTATACATACAGGCATTGCCTGTTATTCCCTTTATTAATTTTGTTTATTTTGCAATTTCCAATTGTAGGGTTTTCGATAGGTTTTTTTTATATACCCCTGGTCGATGCATATAACCTCAATACATTGCTTATATATTTAGTTATTCGACAAACAGAAAAATATTTAAGTTTTCATTTTTGGTTTTGGGTTCATAGACATTTAAGGCAATTCACTGAATTCTTTCTTATCTCTAAGATACACACATATACACATTGTCTGGATTTTTACACATATTCACACATATTTGAAATACACATCCATTTAGTAACACACATTATTTACAATAAATAACTTAGTTACATATAATTTTTTTTCTTGCTCGTTACTCGGTTAGGTGTGGGGTTTTATTTTCCTTGGATCCATTACACGTAAAATTTTGAGTCTTGATTTTTTTTCTTTCTTTTCTCGTTTGAACATTTGCTTAAACGTCCTTTTTTTTGCTGCTGCAGACAGTGAATGTCTGACCAAGACCAGGGCAAACATACCGAGGAAAGACCTTTTGGGGGATTGGGGATCTTAGATCCGAATAGGCGCTTAACTAGGAGCCGTGCGCGAGCCCTGGAAAACCAGATCGCCGGGTCCGTGTTCAATCAAATTGACACAGGGATTCCGAGGCCCATAGACTTTGTGCCGACGGATTATTTCAATAGGTGCGCTTCGCGGATTTTCGGTTCGTTTGGCCCTGAACGCCCGATTAGGCTCTCTTTCGCGAACGGGGTGTCGTTCAACGACTCGGAAAATAGTTTAAATTTTTCCCAGAAGATTGATTTGGTGTGCCAAATGTCCGATAGCGACAACGTGGGTGCACAGGGGGGCGATGTTACATCGCGAAACGCACCAGCAATGGTTAACGGCGGCATGAATGCTCCTCGCACCGACGCTAATGAGCATGCAACCAATGTTGAACAGCTGAGCCGCATGATGGCGATGATGGCGCAACAACAAGATTTGGTGGTGCAAATGGCGGGTGAAGTGCGAAGCATCAAGACCAACGTCGATCATCTTGGTGGTCGCGTGGCAGCGATGGAGGCATCCAGTCACGCGGTGGGACATCGGTCCGCTGTGGCATCCACGCCCGAGCCTCAGAACCGTAGGGGGGAGCCTGCTACCCGCAACGGTATTTCGAGTGGCAGTCGGATTACTGAGCGAGATGGTGGTGACCCTCCAAGGTGGAAAAAGTTAGATTTGGAAAAATGGCACATCAAATTCGATGGAACAAATAAAGGTATAAGCGTCGAAAGCTTCATCTTTCGGGTGGAAAGGATGCGCGAGCAGCATAATATTTCCTACTTCCAGCTCTTCACGGACTTTCATAGTCTGGTTTCCGGCGGTGCTTTGAAGTGGTATTGGCAGGTCCTTGAGGACCACGCGGACGAACCCGATTTCGGCTATTTCGGGCTGAAAGCAGAAATGCTAAGCCACTTCAAATCCGCCGAGTCCGACTATGAAATCATCCGTGAAATCATGGAGAGGAAACAGCTGCCCGCGGAAGCTTTCGACGACTTTTATGCCGAAGTCCATAACATGACATTCCGTTTGCGGAAGAGAATCCCTGAGAGGGAATTGGTTGGCATAATTAGGGGAAATCTTAAACCGTACCTAGCCAACCTGACCTTCGCCATTAAAATGGACTCGTTGGCGGAGCTCAAAGCTGAGTGTAAGAGAGCGGAAAAACTCATCAAGGAAAATAAGAACCGGCCCAAACCAGGTAATGAGATAGGGTTCGAACAGCCCGATATACTGGGAGAGAGAAAGTTAGAAGCTTTTGATAGGGAGCCTCAGCGCCCATCCCAATACCAACCACAACCTCAACCCCTACACCAAACCCCAGCCAACCCCAATAGTGTTCGTCCTTCTGTTAGTCCTGCGTCTAAGTCGACTGTGAATTCCTTTTGTGCTTCTCCCTTCCACTTGATGCTGTGTTTTTCGTGCGGTATGCCGGTGGATCACTTTGTGAAAAACCCGGCGGAAGCCCAAAAGCCGAATAAGTGTACGTCCTCGTTTCACAATATGGTCTGTTTTGCTTGTGGTAGTGATTCGTCCTTTTGTGTATTTAAGCCTCAGCAGGGAAACCCGAGACTGGCGGAGTTGACCGGGGACTCCAGCCAGAGGACAGACAACCCGGCAACCCAGCAGTAAAGATTTTGAAGAAGGAAATGAAAGAGAATAAAGTTAAGGTAGAGGAAAGGATAACAGAAAAACGGGAGGTCAAAAGTTTGCACCAGAGGAAGTTAGATTACGAGGAGGCAAGACGTAGGATTTTTTGTGAAGCAATACTAAACAATAGGAGAAATAGAAATCTTAAAAAGATAGAAAAGATGAGGGAGAAGGAGAAATATTTCAAACGTTTAAGAAATAAAATAATTTCAACAATTGTGACTGTAAAAGGCGATAACAGGTTTTTCGCCAAAACCGCGATAGGAGGTAGGGAAGTTTTAGCTCTCTTGGACTCAGGGCCGAGTGTCAGCTGTTTAGGGAAAGGCTCAGCGGCACTCCTGTGCGGTAAAGAGGCCTTGATTGTGCCAATCAGGGGCCAACATATCCGGACCGCGAACGGGGAGGAAACCGCCGTGGTAGGGGTCATAAAGTTACCAGTCGTGTGGGATAATACGACCAGGGAATTAGAATTTTTGATAGTTCCTGATCTGCAACAGGAAGTATATTTTGGGATAGATTTTTGGCAGGCCTTTGGTATGAGTGTTGTGAATAAGGGTGTGAGTGGTAGTGTGAATGGTGCCAGTGTGGCGGAGCTCGTGCCTGCCGAGGGTGACTTGTCTTTTGAAGCTGTGCAGCACGTTTTATCGCCGGAGCAAGATGATATGTTGGAGCGCGTGAAGACCCAATTCCCGTCCTTCGCAGTACTGGGGTTAGGCCGGACAGACAAAGAGGAACACGTCATCGAGGTGGTGGACGAGAATCTACCGGTCAAGCAACGCCATTATCCAATTTCGCCGGCCATACAAAAACTCATATACGCAGAGTTAGATCGAATGTTGGACATGGGAGTCATCGAGGAGTCCAACAGTAGTTGGAATTCCCCCGTATCACTGGTCATTAAAGGAACGAAGAACCGGCTGTGCCTAGATGCTCGCAAAGTGAATGAAAGAACTATAAAGGACGCATACCCCTTACCACATATTGATGGAATTTTGAGCCGCCTACAAAACACGAGATATATCTCTGCAATTGATCTCAAGGACGCTTTCTGGCAGATTCCCCTCGAGAGAAAATCACGTGAGAAGACTGCCTTCACTGTCCCTGGCCGACCCCTTTACCAATTTACCGTCATGCCTTTCGGGTTGTGCAATGCAGCACAACGAATGTGTCGTCTCATGGACAAGGTCATTCCGGCCGCTTTACGTGAAGGTGTTTTTGTTTATCTTGACGATTTGTTAGTTTGTTCTGTAGATTTCGAGTCCCATATGTGTTTATTGGAAAAGGTCGCTCGGTGTCTTCGCGAGGCTAAGTTAACAATTAACGTAGAAAAAAGCAAGTTTTGTTTTAAAGAAGTTCGCTATTTAGGATACGTAGTCGGGGATGGTTGTATTAGGACAGACGCCAATAAAGTGGTGGCTGTGAGGGACTTTCCAGTTCCGAAAACCCCGAAGCAACTACGACGGTTCCTGGGTATGTCGGGCTGGTACCGACGTTTCATACAGGACTATGCGACTATTGCAGCCCCGCTGCACGACTGCCTCAAGAAAGACAAAATCAAAAAGTTTGTAATGACG
Organism: Eurosta solidaginis; assembly: GCF_040869045.1. Taxonomy (NCBI): domain Eukaryota; kingdom Metazoa; phylum Arthropoda; class Insecta; order Diptera; family Tephritidae; genus Eurosta; species Eurosta solidaginis. Next base: position 38,069,923 of record NC_090324.1, on the reverse strand, counting down.
GAAGAAGCAATAAAATCATTTGAAATTTTAAAGCAGAGTTTGGTTTCTGCACCGGTGCTCACACATCCCGACTTTAAGCGTCGTTTCTATATTCAATGTGATGCATCAACGGACGGAGTGGGAGGGGTTTTGTTTCAGTTGGACGATGACCAGAACGAAAGACCGATTGCCTACGTTTCGGCAAAACTAAATAAGGCGCAGAAGAACTACAGCATCACCGAACTGGAATGCTACGCCGCGATCGTGAGTGTGAAGAGATTCCGACCTTACGTGGAGGGAACCCCGTTCACCATCATCACTGATCATGCCAGCCTCAAATGGCTCATGAATCAGAAAGATCTGTCTGGGAGGTTGGCAAGGTGGAGTTTGAAACTCCAGGGTTATGATTTCGATATCCAACATCGAAAAGGTGCGCAAAACGTGGTTCCCGACACACTCTCACGAATACACATGGACGAAATACTGACGAACGACAGAGCCATAGACGTGTGTCTCGAGTCACCGTGCTTCGAGTCGGAGGAGTATACGGAGTTAAAAAAGACGGTGACCGAGAACAAAGATAAGTTGCCAGACTTATGCATATCGGACGGTTACGTTTATAAACGGACGCAATTCGACAAGGGGGACGATCTTCTAGCGGACCAGACCTGGAAGCTCTGGGTTCCGTCGGAACTGCGACCGGGGCTGGTAGATTCGTCTCATAGCTCACCGTCCGCTGGTCATGGTGGCATCCACAAGACACTATCACGACTACGTCAAAAGTATTACTGGCCAGGTATGGCTACAGACGTAGATGCATATATCAAAGATTGCGAAATTTGTAAAGTAAATAAGACTCAAAACGTTTTTAAACAACCGATGATGGGTAAGCAAAAGCTCACAGAGCGACCTTTCCAACGTTTATTCATTGATTTTATGGGTCCTTATCCTCGTTCTAGTGATGGTAACGTGTATGTCTTTGTTTGTCTAGATCACTTTACTAAGTTTGTGTTCTTAAAACCTATGAGAAGGGCCACTTCAGCTGAGGTTATAAAATTTCTAGAGAAAGAAGTCTTCCACGTGTTTGGTGTGCCCGAATATGTCCATTCGGACAACGGCAAACAATTCGGCTCGGAAATATTCAAAGAGTTTTTGGAGAAATACGGCACGACACACGTGAGAACTGCATTTTATTCACCTCAGGGTAACGCTGCGGAAAGAGTCAATCGATCTGTGCTGCAGATAATTAGGTCCTTCATAAATGGCAACCAAAAGAACTGGGACAAATGCGTCAGCGATGCCGCATTTGCACTACGCAGCGTTACTCACTCAGCCATCAACATGACACCATACTATGCCACTTTCGGTATGCCTATGATACAGCATGCTGCATCATATGAGCTATATCGGAAGATGGCGGCGTTGAAGGATGGTGACGTGGAGATAGATATGGCTGGTGATAAGATGCAGCTCATAAGAAAGAGAATTATGAAGGAGCTGAAGCTGGCCCACGATAGAAGTCAAAAGGTCTACGACACCAGGAGTAAGGATATAAAGTTTCAGATTGGACAAGTGGTATATCGCCGAAACTTTAAACAAAGTTCCCAAGCCGAAAATTACAACGCTAAATTAGCTCCAAAACAAGTAAGATGTATTGTTTTAAACGTTATAGGGAACTCTATGTATGAACTTGGCGACAGCAATGGGAAAAAGATCGGCGTATACCACGCTAAAGACATTTTTGCAAAATAGCTTAATATTTTTTTTTGTAGTGTTAGTACTCTTGTTCTATGTTATTTATTTATTTGTCGACGTATTTTATTTATTAATTTATTGACGTATGTGATTATATTATTAAGTTATTTTTATTCATTTTTTTTTTTGACCTTTTTATTTATTTGATTATTTTCGCATTTATTTATTTTTTTATTTATTTTACCTACTTGACTATTTGATCTGTGATATTTTTTTTTATACATTTTTTTTTGCCATCTGTGATATTTTATTTTATAAATTTTTTTTTTGTTCTGCTAACTGTGATATTTTATTTTATTCTATTTTATTTTATTTTAGTTTTATTTATGGTTTTTGTTATTTATTTTATCTGTGATATCTTATTTACTAGTTGAGATGTATAGTAGTATCTGTGATATAGGTTTAAGTAGTAGCATTAGCCCAGTGATGTAGTTCGTAGTTAAGCAGTGTGAAAATTTAAAGGCGTGAAGAGAAATAGGCCCGGCATTGAGTCGTGGGTCGAGGCCACACGTTGGACGCGGGAAATAATACTTAGCAGGCTGCGTTTGAATTCTTTACGCCCACGCTCCATAGTGCAGGCACCATCGGCGGTTGCGAGCCTGTAACGACAGCCTGTCTCCATACTGGCCTAACTGAGTGGCAGTGTATATGCGTCTATGTGTTTATGTGTTTTGTGTCCAGGTCCGTGCCGTAGCCCCAATGTTGCCATTAACATCATATTAACATTAACATTGACAACATTGTACCGATAGTGAACACAATGTTGCAGCGGAAATAATATGTTGCGCTTGGCATCATGTTGTAATAACAAATAAGATGTAACCATACTGCTAACAACTTAGCAACATTGATGAATGCCATGCACCTATGTGTTTGTTTTGTTCTGTATTATGTATGTTGATGTGTATTGGTACAAGGCTATGAACGTGTGAATGCATCAGTGCGAGCGGTCAAGGCACGAACCAAATGTATCTGTGTAGGTGTTCGTTTTGTGGAGCGATAAGCGTATGAATGTATGAGTGCATGATTGTATAGATGGAAAATACGGGAAAGCCGAAAAGAAAGTTTGGCATGTAATGGTAAAAATTTTCCGTTTCTGGGTAACGTTTCTTACCACGGCGGTGGCTATAAGAAGGGGGAAAATCAGCCAACGGGCCAAAGTATCATTTTATCAGTGCCAGTGCGTGTAAGTGCAAAGTGTGAAATACTTAAAATTATTGTAATTACACCAAGTTTTTAGTGCGCGCCTCAAACCGGAGTTAAAGCCTGTTTTCTAAATCGTTTGGCCAGCTAAATTTTTTTTTGAGTAGTGCGCGGCGAAAAGTGTATCGCGAACGTTAAAACCAAATAAATCTGGTTTTCCACCTCGCACCCGATCCGGACCATTACAGCAGAAATAAACTAAACTACAACGTGTGTCACAACAGCTGAAAACCAGGTAAGTCTAATGGTTTCCTTTGGCTTTGGATTTGTTTTTTTTTCCACTTGGCATGCCCACTGGGAAGTTGGCTTCTATATAGCCAATTTGCCAAGCAAGCCAAAAGAAAACTTGCATCGACATATACATCTCTGCATACAAATATACATATGTATGTAGATGAATATATGACTATGCAGACAAGAAATCCGTAGGCAATTGTGTACATGTACATAGATACGCTTTTACTTTTGAATTTCTAAATAGGTTTTCTTTTGTATTTAATTTCAGCGAACAATTGATTTTTCGTTGGGAAAGACCCACTGGGCGCTGATTTCGGCGACATAGCGCCCAACAACAACTGCCACGCACTACAATAAAATTTTAATTGGTAGCGCACTCCACAACAAAAACCACTACAGCACCTTTTTTATTGGCAATATACCGCAACAACCACAACCGGTAGTTATTTTTATATTATTAAATAACGCTCAACAACTACTACATTCGTACCGGCGATATATTGACATCACAACAACAACGGCAACACCAAAATCTTCCAGCAAGAGATACAACTTCTTCTTTTTGGCGGCGCAACGCCAACAACAACAACTGCGATGCATGCTTTTGGTGATACTCGGTCCCAGCAGTAACGACAACTACAACTTCTGAGTTCGAGGATTTTTTTTCTATCAGCCATACTCACGATCACTGGTGATATCAGCTTTATGGTATCAAGCGCACAACATCTCCCTTGCGACCGCGATTGCAGAGGCTACCAACAACCACAACAACATCAACATCAACTTTTTGGACTTCTTTTAGTTATGGTACATATATATGTATATGACTTATATCTTAATTTTTTGTGAAAGAAAGAAAAGAAACTTAGCAATATCTGCTCAGCCTAGGGTCACAAAAACGAAGGAAAAGGTACTGCAACAGGGGTATAGGGGCATAAGGGCATTTCAACATTTTGCTGCTTTAGTTTTCTCATAATTTTAATTTTTCGCTTTGAATCCCTTCGATTCGTTTTAGGGTTATACATTTTTTATTCAATTCCGTAAATTTTTTTCTCTTCTTCGGGTAAGTTTTTTACCTACACAGTTTTATTCATGTCATTCGTTTTTGATTCTTTTATTCAATTTCCTATTTCCTTTGACATTTGCCTCCGACAGGCCAACTCTCCTAATGTTTCATATGTTTTAACTTTTTTCTTATGCGCTTGAATTCCTACTTGCTTTCAGAATTCTCTAAGCACATGCCTTTTTTTCTTTTTTTACCTTTTTGTCGGCAAAATTTTTTCTTTTAATTTTAAACACATCGGTTGGCACTAAAAGTATAAAGCTTTGTTGTATACTTTTGGTATCACCTGCCTTCTTTGTTTCTTATAAGTTTTCTGTTCGTTACCTTTTTATTAAGCATCTTTGCATACACCAGTGTTTGTTTCATTTGGCCGCGTGCATTATCGTCCGGACATAAGCAACATACTAATTAACTCATAAAGCAAGATCGCAAGCGAGCGATCTGGCTGAGTAATTGAGGGTAGCTTTATGTATGTATGTATATATGTATGTTTGAGTTTTTTTTTCAGCTACTCAACTGCAGCGGCGCCGTTGGATAAGAAGAGTAACTTGGTGAGTGTTTTGAGTGAAACATTAAAATTTATCAAAATACACCTGTTTAGTTGTATGTACATGTGTTAGCACAGATTCCTGCTCTTGCAAAAATATAACAGGAATTAGCAAATCAGAAAAATAAAAACAGATTGCAACGAACATATGTACATGCATGAAAAACGTCACAAACGCACATTTGTACTTACATACATACCTTTTGTTTCCATATACACATAAGTTCTTTTCCTTGTTGACCTACTTTTGCTGTGTACATAATTGATCTTATGTTTATTTGAGCGGTTGCGGTAGGTCAGGGATTAGGGTACTTGAATTTTTTTTATTCGCCCTCTTATTTTATTTTATTTGAATTTGTATCTTTAGAATTAGAATTAGCTCCTATTAATAATACCGCATTAGGGTGGCCCTAAAAGTTTAATTTTTTTCTTTGAGACCAGACACTTTGTCTATTAGTCGTAGGTATTTTTTTTATAGAATTGAATTTGGAATGTATCTACTGGTTCTTGCACTCTTATGAATTTTTAATGTTCGCCAGTAATAGAAGTTAGCATTAAGTTTGAGCAATTTTTTATTGTTACTTTGAGTAAACTTTTGAAGCCCTTGGAAAATTATTTTGTAGTAAACTTTGAGTTTAAAGTTTTATTGAAATTATTGAACTGGTAGTAGGGTATTAGTCGGTAATTTGTAAACCAAAAATTTTGTAAATAAATTATAAGAATTATGTTTGGATGAAATTTTAAGACATTCATAATGCAGGGCTAAGTCGAATTTTGGTGTTGGTGCTGCGCTTGCGCGCGGTAAGGTAAGGTGAAGGTGAGTAATAGGGAAATGACTTATTGACGGATGGACAGACTCATGTCAGGATTGGGGGCACTGTAAGGTAACCAGGAGTCAGCACAGTGCCCACGGTGCAGTGCAAGTTGCACTGCAGAGGGAGGGTAGACTCCACCTGACAGGACAGGCCTCCATCTTTTTCCCCTCTTAACTCTGCCCCTCACGTTTATTTTTATCTTTTTCAGCTTTTTCTCCCCTTTATATATACATGCAGGTATGAACCCTTTTTGTTCATGTGGCTGCGGGTGAGGTCGGTGGTGCAATACCCCGCCCAAGACGACGAGCTAGCCTGGGCCCGCAAGCATACCTGCTTGCCGCCGCTCCTCACCACCCAAACAGTCAGCCACGTAACAGAACTTCAAAATGTAGGACTAGTAATTGAATAAGACTTATTATTGTTCCAAATCTGATCATTCAAGCAATAATTCTGCAACCATTAGCAGGAATATTAGCCGTGTTTTTTCTACACGCGTATACGTTTACGTTTTCGCATAAAAACCGCTTATCCTCGCTTAGATAATTCTTAGGAGACCCATATAGTGGCAGTGGTTAAACAACTAACTACAGCATGTATGTGTATAACATATACCTGAATCAGTTGCGATGAATTGTGAGCATGCACCAGTTTTAGAGGTGATACATAGAAGAAGTGTAGAGGTGAAACATAGACACATAATTCAGTTACATCTGAGTATAATGCGTATTGAAATTGAGTAGTAATAATTTTATGTGCAGCAATTTCAGAGGTGCGTTTAAAATTTGACGCTTATCAGTCCATATAAAGTTTAAGCGTAAACGTCTATAGATGTAAAAAAACACAGCTATTGACTGGTTTCAAATCTAATTCCGACAGCAATCGGATCACCGCATACCTTATTTTATATGTACATGAAATTGCAACTTAAATTAATACAGTTGTTATAAAGAAAAGTACTTTAATAATAAATAAACTCGCTTAATTGGTTTTTGTTTTCCAATTGAAATCTTTTCCAAGCGAGCAGAAAATAATTTTAAGCTTTAGAAAAAACTCCAATTATTTGAATCAATTTAAGTCTACAACTTAAAGCTAAGTCGAAATTCAGATTAGATTTAATTTTTGTTTTTCAGATCAAGAATATTCAAAGTTGTCGTGGAATCCAATTGCTTTTAAACTATATGTTATTTTAAATTACATTTCGATCAAAACCTTTCTTACATCGTTTGGCAAAGCTCTGCCGAAGAAGTGGTAGTGTTTTTGTAGTAAATTTTTTTTATCCGTTGCAAAACTAGCACAGCTGTACCGAGAGAATTCAATGTTCATATCCAAGATTATACAAAGTTTTAAAACAACCAAAGTAATTTATAGCAGACACTTTTTTATATTTCTCTCGAAATTCCATGCTTTAGAAAGTTTTGAAGTGTCAAGCTTTTATCGATTAGGTATATTATAAGGAGGTTGCTTAATCATTGAGTAAACGATTGTAAAGTACTTCAGAATTGGTGAAGATAAATCGAAAGTGGAGCAGTGGGGCAACTCTTCCTTATGATGCCCATCAAATTTGTTTGCATTGAAAAACCGTTTCATGTAATTTGAGCTAGCGAATAGTGTTTTGACACTGAATGGGTCTTTAGTACTTTATAAAATGTGCGACTTAAAAATTTTAACTTTATTCTACTTATATTTTTTTTTTATAGACATATTGTATGTGGGTATAAACAATAGAAAGGATTAAAATAATACACTAAGGCGGCTCATTGCTGATCTCCTACATCCATGTACTGCATCCACTGCATTTGTTCTTCTAAACGCGTAACAGCTTCGCTATACGAAAAATTGTACTTATCCTTGAAAACGTGAACCAGCCACTCAGGCATTAAGGCATTGGCGAATAGCGTAGAGTATTGTAAATAAAAAAGCTAAAACGATTTTAAAAGGAAGTAAAGATATTACGCCTTTCTTCTCTATCTCCATTTTAAATGGCACTATTACCTCATAAAAATATTCTTTGGGATCAGTTAAGCTAGTTCAGAGGATGTTGCTCTTAAAGTTGCTTTTTTGTAACCCCAAAAACAATCCCCAAGAGATAGAGGTGTAGGTAGCCTATGATCAACCGAAGAGTCTTTCTCAAACCCGACTATCGCCGTACACTCCCGAACAAAATGGGCTCATCGAACGCGACAATCGTACTGTCAAAGAAAGCGCGAGAACATTGCTCATTGCAAGTGGTTTGCCGAAATCACTATGGCCAGAAGCAGTACGCACAGCAACATATTTATTGAATCGCACAACAAACAGCAAATGCGTTGAAAGCACGCCATATGAAAAATGGTTTGATCGCAAACATTTAGGTTCTGTAAAAATGTTCGGAACCTAATGCTTTGTACAGATTCCGAAACAAACGGGTCGTAAGAAATGGGACCCGAAATTCCAAAAAAAAAGGTTTATTTAATTGGTTTCGAGTCCACAAATAAAAATTTCCGGTTGTATGATCCATGTAGCGAAAAAGTTTTTATGAGTTAAAACATTCGATTCAACGAGAAGCAGCCTGTCAAGTATGTGATTCACGAAGAATCAGAAATTGAAGATAGCGAGGTCAGCAACAATAGTGAGCTGAACATAAAAATGAAATCACTTCCCAAGAAGAAAATGTTTTGACAAATGATGAGGAGACGTGTGATGATCATGAATCGCAACAAAACGAGCGATATAATTTTCGACCAAAAGTTAATACACGAAGTCGACTGATTGAATCAGGTTATTCAGCGTTAATGTGTGAACCAGTATCATATGAGGAGGCAATTAATTCAAAAGAAGTGCAACAGTGGAAGCATGCGATGGACGAAGAATATGAATCACTCATGCTTAATGGCACTTGGAAACTAGTTAATGCTCCGAAAGATCAAAAGGTAATTGATAACCGTTGGGTGTTCAAAGTGAAGCAAAACCCAGATGGCACGATAGAACGATTCAAAGGGCGTTTAGTTGTTCGTGGTTTCATACGGCAATATGGTGTCGATTATGAAGAAACTTTTAGTCCAGTAGTGAAATATACGTTGGTTCGATTTGAAGTGGCTTCATCTTGAAACCTTGCACTTTTGCACTGTTTGATCGTGGGTAATGGCCACGCGCCATCGGGAACTTCATTTATATTCGAAAACGCACTAAAACTCATTTATTTCCTTCATGAAGGGTTGTTAATAAGTCTCTATTTATTTAAAGTATAAAATGTCACAATACTTTTAATCACGACTTTTAGCTGCGTAGCTAAGTTGGCATCCGGCGCGCGGGAACCACTACAATTGACTTGACTTAATTTCTTTTTAATTTTTTGTCTCTACCTGTAGTAGAGCTTTTTAAAGCACGTGAAGTTGGTTGCGGTTGCGCTGCGGCGAATGTCAATAAAGCTAGTTCAATTTCTATTTATATCCTAAGGGCCCTATTATGTTATGTAAGTTATGAATATATTTGCATGGTTGCATTACATCACCCGCCTTTAGAAAAGAAGAGTTTGTCAAGGTGATCATTCTTGACCTACTTTTCTTGACCCGGATGATGTAAATTGTTTGAATGAGCGAATTTATGTTTTACTGAATCCATTCCTCGTTTTTGCTCGTTCAAAACAATTGAATCACGTTCAAAATAAAGTTGACACCATAAAAGAACTTAAATTTCTAAGTTATTATTACTAGTTACTTGTTAAATTTTTATGCTAAGGTGAGTAACATTTAATACTAGTAAAATTAAAATATATTTTGTTTTAAGGTAAATGTTATGTATTTCGTTTTTAATGTATGTTTAGAAAAGATACTATTTATTTGCAAAAAATATTTGTTTTTGTATTCTTAACGCATAACGCATTATGCATGTTCAAATAAACTCCTTTTTGAGTCGCAATTCTCTTATTAATATGACACAATCCGGCTTTAAAATGAGTCGGAGCTGTACAACTGCTCTAATCAAGGTATCGGACGATATTAGAGAGAACATTTACAAAAACCGTGTTACTTTTTTAACGATGTTGGATCATTCAAAAGCATTCTACACGGTCGACCACACGATTAGCGTCATGAAGCTGAAAAATCTGTTAAACTGCTCACCGCCAGCATTATGTTTATTGCTTTCAAATCTCAGCGATCGATCCCAAGCTGTATGTGCCGGCAGCACGTTCTCTAATTATTTACTCATAAAAAAGGGGGTCCCTCAAGGTCCACTCCTGCTTGTGTTATATCTCAATGACCTCCAAAGCGTGTTAAAATACTGTGATGTTCATATCTCCGTCAACAACTGTATCAGTAAACTGAACCATGATCTTGAAAGTGTAAACAAGTGGGCATATGGGTTACTATTAAACCCAAACAAATCCCAATGCATCGTAATTTATAAGAAGATTCTTGCGCTTGACGGCTATGATAATGTAATCCTAAACAACTGAGTTGTTAAATTTGTTGATACTGTAAAAAACCTTGGAGTAATCTTCAATCGAACTTTGACTTGGAATAACCACATATTTATTGCAATAGGCAAGACCTACGGCATGCTCCGTTCTCTTTGGAACACTCAACATTTTATCCCAGTGAAAATTCGACTGCTGTTAGCGAAAACATTTAAATTACCAACCCTGTTTTATGGATGTGAATTGTATGCCTGTTGTGACTGCCTGTGCCATGGTAAACTGAATGCCTTATACAACAATATCGCTAGATATGTATATGGTGTTAAACGTCGTGAACACATATCCGCTTTTGCCATACAACTATCTTCCACAACGTTAGATAACCTTCTTAAATTAAAATGTCTGACACTTCTACACAGGGTCATTGTATCCGAAGAGCCTAAATACCTTAGGGGACGCCTTCAATTCATTAAATCCCCGCGATCGCGAATCTTACCAAATATGAAGTTGAGCAACCTAACATCTGATGTCCGCCTCTGGAACGCACTACCTGTCCGACTTAAAACTATTCAGAACCCACTGCGTTTCAAAAATGAACTGCTACATTACTTCGCACAATAACTGGCATACATGTATATGACCTTTTAGCTCCAACCAATCTGTTTTTCCTCTTCCTCCCGTTTTCATTACCCAAGAACTTTTTATGCCTAGACTATCACACATCTACCATTCACCTCCCATACTCTAATCTTATTGCTACGTCCCTTCAAGACGGAGGTGTTTTGGCCCAATGCCTAACTTTTACTTGATTGACGGCGCCCCTCCCTAATGTTTTAATAACACTTCCAGCCACCCACACTTTCACATGCATGTGTGTGCAGGTTGTCAGCACCCATGCACGTATATGTGGGGGTGATTGTGTGTGTGGCTTTCCCCTTCTTAACACCAGAGGACCTTTTTCGCGGCTTAGCGGTTGTCATCAACGGGACAACCGGCCTCATTTTCGATCGACCGCCAACCAGCACCCATCGCCGAGGATCACCGTCATCACTTGCGACCTAAAGGTAACATTATAACCATTGTAAATTTTCTCACACTTTAATTAAATACAACTTATAACGAGGAAATCCTTTTTGTGTTCTCTTTTACTGAATTTCTGAGTGAACATTCCCGAGATCGACCCGTGTGCGCCAACCCACTGCTGGTTTCCGACGCACCCAGGCCGAACATTGGTCCTTACTCACCGAAAAAGGAACTAAAAGCCTAAAATTACAGTCCACTGCACCAGATACTCTACCTGCAAAGCACAATTTATACACTACATAAATTTTTGCCAAAGGATTTGCCTACTAAAATTTATTTGCCACAGCACATCTAAACAGAACCACCAAAGAAGTTCGCAAGCATATAATACACGATATTAGCAGCCACTGGAGCCTCCAGCAAAAATAAGAAGTAATTGTTGTAATTCTTGCCACTTTTTTTAAGTGTTTATTAGTGAAAAATAAGGAAATAACACGTATTGTGCGTGAAAAAAGTGAAATCAGACAAAGTGTAAATAGTGAAGTTAATTTTAGTGAGCACCAGCTTTTCCTTCTTTTACTTGTTTCCCGAATTTAAATCACTTGTGTTTTATTTATTTCGTCTCATTCTTTGTTGTTGCCGCTGAGACAAAAGTTTGTAAATTAAATCTTTTGCAGTTGTCGCTGCTGTGACAAAAGGTCCATCAAACAAACCCTTTTTCGTTGTCGCTACTCTGACAAAGTCTGAAATAAAAGTAATACATATAAAACGTCGATATTTATGGCTGGGCAGGTATTTTAACTCTGAAGAGTTCTATTTCTCTAATCGGCAATTATCTTGTTAATAAATTCAAATAAGACCATGGAAACCTATATCCGGTTAGTGGAATTAATCGCAGAGTTTGAGACAGATTAAAGCCTTATACCGGAAAGGGACCATAGCAAACATACTCTTGCGATACAGCACGAAGAGTTGCGGTCCTTGCGGAAGAAGGTAAAGTCTGCGTTTGATTCGCTACTCGGATCGGATGAGGTATCAGGGGATGACGTTATGGCGATAAGAAAAAAGCAAAAAGCAGCATATGCAATCTACATGCGATGTTTAGCGTCTATATCTGCTAAGGCAGAAAAATACAAGAAAGAGGACAAGAACGTCAACCCTGAGCAAGAACCTCGTGGGCATAAAATTCTCCTCCCTGCTTGCGACACGGAAGTTTTTAAAGGGGATTATCTGCCTTGGCCAACTTTTCGTGACATGTTCACGGCAATTTATATAAACATTTCTAGCTTGAAAGGGGTGGAAAATTTATTCCATCTCAACAACAAAACGCAGGGCGAAGCAAAAGAAATCGTTAAAAAATTCCCTCTCACAAATGAAGGTTTCGAGATGGCCTGGAAAAACTTGTGTGAGGGATACGAGAACAAACGTATCTTAGTAAACACACAACTACAAATTTTATTTAACTTAAAAAGGTAGAAAGTGAGTGCGGCAGTTCAATCAAGAAGCTGCAAAATGATATAAATAATTGTATTTCGTCCCTCAAATGCCACAAAATTGACACTTCCAATTGGGATGCAATCCTGACTTATCTCTGCTCAACCAAGTTACCAGAGAGCACGTTGGTTCTTTGGGAGCAAAGTATAGACCATAAAATGGACATATCCGTGTGGGAGGATATGGATAAATGCCTGTCTAATCGGTTTCAGACACTTGAAACAGTGTCTGGTTTTACAGAGGATGCCACTTCGAAAGTGCAAAAACCAAACGCGTCGCAACAATGGACAGAAACCCATAGGAAATGACTTGGTGCTTTTCAAACAAAAGTATCCAAGCAAACAATAAAATCGATTTGTAAAATGTGCAAATCCCCTGAGCACAGATTACGAAACTGTTCACGCTTTTGCGAGTTAACCCCAGTAGAAAGGATTAAATTTATAAAATTCACAAGTGGCTGCCTGAATTGTTTATCCCCATGACACACCGTGACGAAGTGCACCAATTCCTACAACTGTTCCAAAATTCACTCTCGTCACCATACCCTCCTGTATGCCGATAGATCTCAGCAAACTGCTGTGCGCAATCCTTTCAAAGATGCGGATAATATCCCAACAACATCGGCACAGGCGCGATAATATCCCAACAACATCGGCACAGGCGCGACAATCTGCAAACCAGAATGTAAAATCCTGTCATGCCAATTCCAGCACAGGCGTGCTATTAGGAACTGCTCGCATACACATTCACCATAATGGTACCGACATCTCCACGCGGGAAATAATTGATTCCGAGTCTGAATGTTCTTTCATGACAGAAAGACTGAAACGCAGAATAAATTTTCCAGCGAGGAAAATGCATGCCCGGTTGGATACTAACCGGTCGAATAGAAGCACCGAGTCCAACGAAGAGCATCGTGTCATTTTACGACGAGGTTGCGTTGGACAACCAATTAAAAGCTTTCTGGAAGGTAGAAAATGTTCCCAAAAATAAAATGCTTAATAAAGAAGAAAGGTATTGTGAACAGTTATTTAAAGAAACAACAAAACGTGATCAAAATGGGAGATATACAGTTTCTCTGCCATTCAGGCAGGATTACCCTGAGAATATTAATTTGGGACCGTCCCTAAAGCGAGCACGTTCACAAATCTTCAGAAATGAGGGGCGTTTACAAAAAAACACAGAGCTAGGGAAAGGGTATGTTCGGGTGTTGTCAGAATACGAAACGCTCGGACATATGAGAAAAATAAAAAACAATATTTCCTCCGATGATTCGGATAATTATTTCCTGCCCCACCACGCGTTGTAAAGGCGGAAGGTACCACTACCAAGGTGCGCGTCGTCTTCAACGCATCAAGTCCGACGGCAAATGGCATTGGTCTAAATGACATACTTCACCCAGGCCCAGTACTCCAAGCAGACTTTCCCATTTTAATTCTACGTTGGATACTGTACCGCTTTGTCTTTAATATTGACATAAAAAAGATGTATAGGCAAATTTGGGTGGCCGATAATCACGCCATATTTCAAAGAATTGTCCATCGAACATCCCCAACGAACCCATCAGTCTTTACGAACTAAAGACCGTCACATTTGGTGTAAACTGTGCCCCCTACCTCGCGATACGGTCACTTCTGCAATTGTCTGATGATGCAGAAAATAACCACCCAATAGCATCGGGTATATTACGAGAAAGTATGTATGTCGACGACGTTTTATCTGGAGGACATACAATAGCGTCAACCATCAGAGCAAGAAACGAGATTCGCGAACCATTACACTCATCTGGCTTTCCATTGCGCAAGTGGATATCAAATTGTGAGGAAATCCTTCAAGAGATTCCCAAAACGGATCTGCTCAGCGAGGACTTCCTAGCGTTCGAAGAGGCTAGCTCGGTGAAGGCACTCGGAATACGATGGAACGCGCACTCAGACATGTTTTACTTCAAAGCAGGAGCTTTAGAGAATGGCGAGAACATCACCAAATGCGCAATCCTATCCGCTATAGCCAAACTTTTCGACCCTTTAGGCTGGCTTGCACCAATGGTCATAGTGGCAAAAATCCTAATGCAGAATATCTGGTTAGAAAGCACCGGGTGGGACGAGCCGGTATCCCCAACTACCTTAGAACGGTAGGAAACTACACCCAACACTATAGTGAGATAGATAACATTAGGAAACCGCGGTGGGTAAATTTTTCACCGGAAGACGACATAGAAATTCACGGCTTCTGGAACGCGTCCAAGAAAGCATATGCGGCAGCACGTATACATACGCGTGAAAAGAGACAATCAGGTGGTCATACTCTTACTTTTAGCAAAAACCAGAGTAGCTCCAGTGAAAACCATCTCGCTACCACGTTTAGAATTCTGCGACGCCGTGCTGCTCGCAGCAACCATGGAATCAATATTCCGAAACATTCATTTGGGACCAGCAAAAGTTCACCTCTGGACGGATTCAGTCACCATACTAGCATGGATACGAAAGCCGCCCTGTTCCTGGTCAACCTTCGTCGCACACCGAATCACTAAGATCATCGACATGGTCGGTAGCAAGGACTGGCTTCACGTGGACTCGGAATCTAATCCAGCGGATCTAGGAAGCAGAGGACTAATTGCATCAGATTTGGTCAACAGTTCGTTGCGGTGGCAGGGACCTTCTTGGCTGCAATAAGACAACTCCCACTGGGCTGCATAAGGCACCGAATACAAAACGTCCGTTGAGGAGGAGAGGGCACAATCATATGCCACAACGTAGCGTTACAATAGTATGACCCCAACTGTAACCCTTTTTCTCCTACGCCTGAGACCCCCACTCTAACCCTTTTTCACCTACGCCTGAGAGTGTACATACATAGTACATTAACAGGTAGCCAACAGTGGCGATAACAATAATATGCACACAGTACGCCAACTCACAGTAAATGGCAAACTGAAGTACCCAATTAGCGGTTCAATTCTCATTCGCATCATAGCAGAAGCAGTATAAAAGAGAATGAATTTGCTGTTATCACTTCATTCCTCGCAGGTTAGTCAGAAGAAGTGGTTGCTTTATTAAGCAACCCAGTTACTCCTCCTGACTAGCTGAGTTGAAGGGGTGCTGCCTTGGCACTGGTCACCCCTTGCTTGCGGGGACAATGGGTTGTCGCCTTTATGGTTTTCTCGCCCGTGTCCCAGCAAAGTAAGGGGGGGGCCCGCCGCCTTAGGGCTACCCCACCCCTTCCTCTCAGTTAAGACTCCAGCCGACCCGGTTCGGCAGCTGCGTAGCGTGGTGCTTTCGGGCCCCAGTTTCTCCTCGCATCCTATGAACCGGCAAGGACAGAGCTGGTGCACCGCCCCCCGGCACCTTACCATAGTGTGCAACCACGGTGTGAGCGATGTCCAGCGAACGAGCCAATCCCACCTCCAGAGGGAAAGGGGGTGCCGCCACGGCACTGGACACCCCTTGCTTGCGGGACAACGGGTTGTCGCATTTATGGTTTTGTCGCCCGTGTCTCATCTAAGTAAGGGGGGCTCGCCGCCGTTCGGCCAACAGATTCCATCCCCACAGTCCTGGATCAGGCAGTAGAGCGACCCGTCGGCTAAAGGGGCTACCGCTGTGCCGTCAAGGCGCACTTCCCCTCAGCCCACGGATCGACCTACAAGGAGCCGGCTGGTACAACTCCGCGTCCAGCCCTGCCATCGTGCAAGCATGGAGGCGATGTTGTCTAGCTAGCGAGCCAGCACTGGAGGCGAGTGAGCCAACCACACCACGGAGTGGAAAGGGGCGCTGTCCGGGAACGGGTCACCCTCTCTTGCGGGGACCACGGGTTGTCGCCTTATGGTTTTCTCGCCCATGTCCCAGCTAAGTGGGGGGGGGGGGCTCGCCGCCTTACGACCACCCGGCCCTTTTTCCTCCGCACCGGCTTCGGCCGTCGACCGGTCCAGCAGCTAAAGGGGCTACCGCTGTGCCGTAAGGTGCACTCCCCCTCAGCCCATGGATCGGCATTCGGAATTCCGGCGGAACTCCGCGTCCAGCCCTGCATTCGTGCGGGCATGCAGGCGGTGGTGTCCAGCTGGCTGACCGGTATTAACCATAACTCTTTTATTCAATCCTCGCAGGTCCCTCCACCGCCGCCACTGAGACAGCGTCGTTATCGGAAGCCGCCCGCAACAGCCGCCACTGGAAAACCCCCCGAGAAGGTAATCACGTGGAACGGTTGCCCTGACACATCACCCTGACCGCACCACTGGTACGCGCTCCGTTGCGCTTTTGTTGTTGTCGCTATCCTACCGCCGATACGCTGCTGCTACGACAACCGTCAGCCGCCCGCTATCCTACCCCCGTTGCGCCGATGCTACGACAACCGTCAGCCGCCCGCTATCTTACCGCCGTTGCGCCACTGCTACGACAACCGTCAGCCGCCCGCTATCCTACCGCCGCTGCGCCGCTGCTACGACAACCATCAGCCGTCCGCTATCCTACCGCCGTTGCGCCGCTGCTGCGAAAACCGCCAGCCGCCCGCTATTCTACCGCCGTTGCGCCGCTGCTACCTTATCACCGTCCATCCAGTTCGCTGGTGCCATCACTGCGTCCATACCGCTACCTCCATCCGTCCGCTATTACTGTCCGTCGTCCAGCCGCCGTGCTAATCCCGCCACTGCGCACATACCGCTGTGCCAATCCGTCCGCTAATACTGTCCGCCGTCCAGCCGCCGTGCTATTCCTGCCACTGCACTCATACCACTGTACCAATCCGTCCGCTAATGCTGTCTGCCGTCCGGCCGCCGCGCTGATCCCGCCGCTGCTGCCGGACCACCGTACTATCCCGCCCGCTACTGCACCGCCGTTCAACCACCGTACCGACCCCCCGCTATTACTACGCCTGTTAGCCGCCGCTCGCCACCCTCCCCTGCCATCTTTGTACGGAAAGCTACTACCCTCACTACACTTCAAACCGTGTGTGTGTGTGTATTCGTCATTAATACTGTTCGAGGGAGCAGGAGACCTTGGGCTCGTCAGCCGATATAAATGAAGATTGAAAAAAATTGAGAATTAGATTCACGTTATAAAAATATTTTATTTAATTAATTAAATATACAAAAATTTTATTAACTACAATATGAAATTGTAATGTGTATGTGTATATGTACGTGTATATATGTGTATATTAATAATTTTATTTTCAACTTACGGAAATCGTGGTGGCTGCAGACTGCTGTTCCTTGGATGGTCGCAAAAGAAGTGAAAGAGCCTTCTTTTGCATAAAATTCTCTAACTCGCGAAACGGTAAAATCGAACGATTATTGTAGTTAACTGTTTGACAAAAGTAGTCAAACAGTTGCTGTTAACATAAGGTTAACAGAATGCATACTAAGGCTGGCGAAAACATTTATGTTCCTAGAGCTGCCGCAAATATTTATGTTTTGGCTCGTAGGCATAAACATGCCGGCCCCCTTGCGATAAGCAATTTCCTAGCAGAACAACAGCCAGCCACCAAGATCCAAGTTTACGAGTTTTCCAAGGGTACACTGTTGGAAAGAAATTCAAAAAGGAAAGAAAATGTATGGACGTGTATTAAAAATTTCAGATGCACTGGTTTATTACGAAATTCAATTGGTTAGCGTATAAAATATATAAAATTTGATGTAGTATAAATTCAACACTTAATATGTATATAAATTCAAAAGTTGAATGTTTGAAAAATGAAAGAAAAAAAAAGAATGTCGACGTATATGTTCTTAGCAGGCCCCAGATAGCACGAACCCAAAGACGGTGTCTTGGGCTAGTAGCGGACCAAGAGTGCCTGCTGGGATGGTGCCCCTGTATATTTTAGGGAACACGTCTGCTCCTAGTACTAGGCGTACCGGGGCAGGACTATGAAACCGCGCGTCGGCAAGCTTTAGGTTGGAGTACGCTCTGACGATTGCACTATCAACCTCGTTAGCCGGTGAGCGCTTGGAAAAGTTCCGCAGAACTATAGCATGTGTTGTTACCGTACTCGCATGCCCGTAGTTCCCTCGTAATTTGATAAAGCAACCTTTTTGCTTATTTGTCGCTGTCGGAGATAGGTTTAAATCTTTTACAAGGCCGTCCGCGATAATTGAGGTACTGGCGCTTGGATCAATCATCGCACGAACTAAATGTAATCGCCCTCCGGATTCGACCTTGACGACTGCAGTCAGTGTAATCGCGGTGGTGTACTGTATGCTCATTAACGCAGTAGGTTCCTGAACACCAGATCGAAAATTGTTGCGAACCAGAGGCTGGAAAGCGTAAGGTTCCACTCTCCTCCGGGGTTTGTTTTGCTTTTGGCGATGTGCTTGGGCATTTTGTTGTCGACGGTACGGCTTAATCGCTCGTGACGCATCTTGTTGCCTTTTTTCGTGATTCAACAACGGTCTAAGTCGGCGGTCGGTCATATCGCTGCCTCGTGCGGTTGGGAGTGCATCTAACTCCCTTTCCTCGTTGGTGTCTCTGCGGGAAGCACTAGTTCCCGCTTGCGATACAGATATTTCACCTTCCTCCAAATCTACAGGCGCATTATTTTCAGCTTCGACCACTGATGCTTCTAACGAAATGATATCGTCATCGTCGTCGTCTTCGTGGTGTGAATACCTTAATGGTTTGTGCGTTGTTCTTCGCGGGTCGGCAGAGGTGTCAATATGGAGAAGAGTGTGGTGGTGGTCGTTGCATCGACGACATCTTCCCTCATTTGAGCAACTCTCTGTTCGATGAGTGCCTGCCAGGCAATTTGTGCAATAGCGGTGTATGAGCACCGCACGTAAACGATCTTCCGGTTTTTTGGCTCGAAAGATTGGACAAAGCCGAATCGGATGATATCGGCCGCAGAATTTGCACTTGAGGCTGTATTGTCCTCCGAACTCAATGCGTTTGCGCATAGCAGAATAACGGGTCATGTTGTGCTGTAATGACATTTTTCCCCGTTGAGGTAACAATGGTATAATGGAAAATGTCATGTATATATGCTGGCGAGCAATAATTCTACCGATTACCTCGATTAGAAACTGAGGTGGTTTAAGCCGCTTTAATAGTAGCGGCTGCGACTTGTGGCTAAAGTGAGTATTCTGGGTGGCAAGTATGTATTTTTACCCAGAAACCAAAATTTTATAGCTCATTATACTCGGGCATATACATATGTATGTTGCTTTATTGAATATGCGATCCAAAAAGAAAAGTAAAAGATTTCGTACGACCCTTCTGCAAATAAGTAAATTAAATCTTCAGCATTAACACTTGACATATTTTGGAGCGATTTTTGTTAATCTGAAGCATTTAGTATCCTCCCCCTTTAATTTTTCATTAAATTTGCCTTTATACGGACTAAAATAGTAAATTTTACAACGTTTTCATACATTTCATATCGATTCCGGTATCTTGCAGTCAGCCCACACAACTAGTTGCAGGTTGTGAACGCTGCATTATCACACCTGTCGATACCTTTGGTGCACTTATCGAATTGAAAAAAAAATGCATTCACCACGCACCACTACTTTCATGATGTCCGGGAATAAAAGAAGAACAAAATCAAAACAAAGTGCCGGTAAGTGGTAGATTTGTATGCAAGAAAAACAGGGTGCTGGAAAATGTACCCAAGTGCAATGGCCCAAGTTCAGAAATACAATAATTTCTGAATTTTAATGTTATTTTAATAATAAGCCGCGTGTTATGCTTATTTAAATAAATTGGCAAAATCAGAATGAGCATTAGAGTGGGTCGGTGCCTTTGAACAAAAAATTCCTAGAAAAAAAAATTTTTTGAAGGAACGTGAAAATATTTTTCACAGATGGGTTTTTATTTTGGATTTGCGCTAAACAAGGCGTATAATCCGCCGAAAGCTGCTATGAGTTGGAGTGTGTTTGCAAAAAAAAAAAAAAAACAATTAAATTTTTTTTCTTTTGAACCTTTCGGAATTTTTGTGAAGTTCGATTAACTTTCAACGAATGCAAAAACTACTTAAATCAAAAGATATGCAAACGCGAAAAGTTTATATGGAAAAAAAAATTAATTTTATGGGTAACTCCAATACCATTGGTAATTTGGATTACAGCATTATAATAAAACAAAGTGTTTGTATTTTTTGGGTAAAATGAACGAGATGCGATGAGAAAAAAATGTTTTGAACAACAAAAATTCGAATGAATGCACCTCGACATTTAAGTAAAAGGAAAGAAAACTTTTTTTTGTTAAAATTTGCCTAGCAGCTAATTTGCTGATTAGGGTTTTTCCTAGATCTAGTTTCCCTTGAAGTAGGTTCCTCATTTTCAATGGTATCTGTTGGTAGTAGTACCAACTTCACTAACGGTCGAGTAACCTGACCATATTCTGTAATAAGGTCTACGACGCGAACTCGGTTATCGGAACCGGGGTATAAATTGATCACTCTGCCCATTCTCCATTCGTTAGGTGGCAAATTATCCTCTTTGATGACGACAAGATCTCCGACCTTTATGTTAGTTTGAGGTTGCTTCCACTTATTCCGTTTGTGTAGTTCAGCTAAATACTCGGATTTCCATCTTCGGCAAAATTTATGGTGTATAGTTTTCAGTTTCTGCCATCGATTAACAATCGAAGCAGGATTCTCGTTCGTATCTAATTCTGGTAGGGCTAATAGATGTCCTCCTACTAAGAAATGACCCGGGGTAAGAGGTTCTAAGTCAGAAGGTTGGTTAGAAGCAGGACTCAAAGGTCGCGAATTGAGACATGACTCTATTCGACATAGAAGCGTGTTAAACTCCTCAAATGTATATTTCCCCACTAATGCAATCTTTTTGAAGTGTGTCTTAAAGCTTCTAACGCCCGCTTCCCAGAGGCCGCCCATATGCGGCGCAGATGGCGGTATGAAATGCCATTCAAGTAATTGATGTGCATACTTTGATAAAGTTCTATCACGCGCCTCAGCGATAAAGACCTTAAGTTCTTTTTTAAGAGCCCTTGAGGCTCCGACAAAGTTCGTTCCGTTGTCTGAATAGATATTTTTTGGACATCCTCGTCTAGCAATGAACCTGTCAAAGGCTGCTAAAAAGGATGAGGTACTTAAGTCATTTGTGGCTTCTAAATGAATAGCTTTGGTAGCAAAGCAAACAAATAGACAAACGTAACCTTTCGAAATGCGGCAACCACGGCCGCGATAACTTTTAATATCAAATGGTCCTGTAAAGTCAACCCCTGTATTGGTAAACGCTCGCGAAAAGGTAGTTCGCTCCTTCGGCAATGCACCCATAAGTTGGTTTTGCGATCGTTTCCGATAGATCGTGCAGATCTTACAATTATGAATGACAGACCTAATCATTGTTTTCACTCTGGGGATCCAATATTGCGTTCTGATAAGTCGCAACATTAGTTGGTTTTCACCATGAAGTGATATGTCATGGATAAATTGAACTATCAGACGTGATAACCTACAATTATACGGGAGGATAATCGGACAACGTTCGTTGAAAGGTAAATCTTCAGATGCCTCATTACGCCCCTTTATCCGCAAAATATTATCTTCGTGAATAAATGGATTGAGAGAAAGTATTTCACTCTTTGAATCTATTAATTCTCCTGCTTTAAGTTTGTTGATTTCCGAACTAAAGTGTTGCCTCTGTGCAATGATTATTAATCGAGTAATCGTTAATTTAATTTCGCCTGCTGCAACTGAGCAAGACGTTGGTTTAAATGAGGCTTTTGTTTTTTGATTTGTTCTCTGAGAAAACCTAAAAATATATGAAATCACTCTCAAAGCTCTGGGTAGGCTAGAAAATCTTTCAAGAATATCACTAACATTGCCTGTGGTTGTAGTATGTACTTTGAACCTTTTTTCCTCGCTATTAGTAGTATAGTTTGTATTTTGTGGCGGCCATTTTTCTTTACCTCCTTGAAGCCAAGAAGGACCCTGCCACCACAAGGAATTGTTAAGCAACTCGTGTGCTAATACACCCCTACTAGCTAAGTCTGCTGGGTTAGTTGCGGAATCTACATGAGACCAACTTGAATTTCCTACTTTATCTAGGATTTTTGTAATGCGATGGGCCACAAAGGTAGACCATGAGCATGGAGGTTTGCGTATCCATACGAGAACTATCGTAGAATCGGTCCAAAGATGCAATTTCAAGTTACCGAAATCAAGATTATTGATAACCGATTCAATAATTTCTGCGAGTAGAACGGCCCCACAAAGCTCCAAGCGTGGCAGAGAAATAGTTTTAACTGGAGCAACTCTGGTTTTCGCTAAAAGTAAGTTGACGTGTATCCCGTCTTCCCTTTCCACGCGTAGATATACAGCAGCAGCATATGCTTTCTCCGATGCATCGCAAAATCCATGAATCTCGACTTTGTCCTTTGGTGAAAATAGTACCCATCGCGGAATCCTCATTTGCTCGATTGCAATGTGATTTTGCGCGAAAATGTTCCATTGATCCTGCGTAGGTGGCGAAACTGGTTCATCCCAATTAGTACCCTCTAACCAGATGTTTTGCATCAAAATTTTAGCAACTATAATAATTGGTGCCAGCCACCCTAATGGATCGAAAAGCTTGGCAATAGCCGAAAGTATTTCTCTCTTACTTAGAATTTGGTTAGTTTCAATAGATTTGACTTTAAAATAGAAATGATCCGCATGGGCATTCCATCTAATACCAAGTGCTTTGGCACTGCTC